>NW_019154099.1:8299568-8621621 GCF_002288905.1 Enhydra lutris kenyoni | reverse complement strand
CCATCAACAGACGAATGGATAAAGAAGATGTGGTATATATACACAATGGAATACTATGCAGCCATCAAAAGAAATGAAATCTTGCCATTTGCGATGACATGGATGGAACTAGAGGGTATCATGCTTCGTGAAATAAGTCAATTGGAGAAAGACAACTATCATATGATCTCCCTGATATGAGGGAGAGGAGATGCAACATGGGGGGTTAAGGGGGTAGGAGAAGAGTAAATAGAACAAGATGAGATTGGGAGGGAGACAAACCATAAGTGGCTCTTAATCTCACAAAACAAACTGAGGGTTGCTGGGGGGAGGGGGGTTGGGGGGGGTTATGGACATTGGGGAGGGTATGTGCTATGGTGAGTGCTGTGAAGTGTGTAAACCTGGTGATTCACACACCTGTACCCCTGGGGATAAAAATATATTATATGTTTATTAAAAATAAAATTTTTAAAAAAAGTATAAAATAGGGGTTCCTGGGTGGCTCAGTGGGTTAGGCCTCTGCCTTTGGCTCAGGTCATGGTCTCGGGGTCCTCGGATCAAGCCCTGCATCAGGCTCTCTGGTTGGCAGAGAGCCTGCTTCCTTCTCTCCCTCTGCCTGTCTCTCTGCCTACTTGTGATCTCTCTCTCTGTCAAATAAATAAATAAAATATTTTTTTAAAATAAAATAAAATTATAAAATAAATTCAAAGTTCAGATTGACATTTTATTTTTTAACTTTATTTAAAGGCCTTCTAACATTCCACCATCCCCAAAACAAAGAGACTGGTTTCATATACTGTGATATTCCAAATATATTACTCATCAATCCCTAAAGCACATTATTTAATTCCAGTTACTATCTAGCACCACCACTAAAGGAAAAAAATCAGCAGGTTTTCTAAATAAATAATATTCACTCAACCGTTGTATGGGCATTTATGCAGTAGATGCCAAGCCTTGTGCTAGAGACTCAAACTTTCCTACAATGGCATAAAATCATTTTATTTTATTTTTTGCCACTATAGTATATGAACATAGTTTTTAAAAGGCTACCAAGTAAGAGAGCTACTTATAAGTACTACCAAACCTTACACTAAGATAAAAGAAGTTCCTATCCTCCCCCATTGACACCAAAATCACTTTTAGTTCCTGTGTGTGGTTTCATCTGTCAATTACCTCTTTCTTAATAGTATGTATATTCTATTTCTTAACTTTGAAAAAAGATACTATCTTTTGCCTTCCTACTGTGGAAGATTTTGGGCTCTATTACAACACCCATCCCAACCCCAACCTCCCTTCTCACTATATCACCATCCTCAGCCCTTATCCTTACAGTGTTTTCCAAAGTTCAGTGGCAAGGGAGGGGCTCCAGGGGTCCTACGGCTTCTCTTTAGACTTCCAAGTCATCCTTATCTCTTCAACCAGCCCTCAAAGTAGCTGGTACCCCAGTTACAGAACTGCGTTGGGACTGCTTCAACTCACACCTTACCACTTCTTGCAAATAAGTTTGGGCTTTCCTTAGCTCTGTGGTTCAGCTTCTGAAATTTTGCTGGTTCCTTTTCTTTGCTGTAGTCTCCAACCTGTTATTTTGCTCTTACTGGGTTATGGCTTTAAAAGAATTTTGGTGTGTGTGTGGGGGGGGGTGTTGCTCCTGGGTGGTGCAGTCTGTTAAGCATCCAGCACTTGGTTTTAGTTCAGGTTGTGATCTCAGGGTTCTGAAATCGAGCCCTATTTGGGAGTCCAGGCTTAGTGTGGAGTCTGCCTGAGATTCTGTCTCCCTCTCCCTTCCCGCTCCTGCTCGTGCGCTCTCTCTCTCTCCCTCTAAAATAAATAAGTAAATCTGAAAAAAAAATTAATATAAAAATAAATTTTATAGCAATCTGAGTTTTTTCTAAGATTTTATTTATTTATTTGACAGAAAGAGAGACAGCAAGAGAGGGAATACAAGCAGGGGTAGAGGGAGAAGCAGGCTTCCCACTGAGCAGGGAGCCCCATGCAGGGCTTGATCCCAAGACCCTGAGATCATGGCATGAGCTGAAGGCAGATGTTTAACGACTAAACCACCCAGGTGCTCCAAGGTCTAAGATTTTAACTTAAAAGATGGAGCCACAGGAGTTTTCAAAGGAGGCATGAGTATATTTATTTATAGGTGTAGAGCAAGAAAAGTTCAGAAATCATAAAGGAAAATGATTGATAAATTTGGCTGCATGAAAATTCAAAGCTTCCATTGGGAAAAATAGCTTAATAGCTTAAACAAAATTAGAAAACAAAATTTAAAACTTTTTGTAACATATATAGACGAATTCAATTATTATTTCACTCATTCAACAACTACTGACTGCTTATTATGAGCCAGGCTTGGATCTATATGACAGGGATATAATAATGAACAAGATAGAGGAGAACCTTTCTCCTTAAGAGTTTCTACTCTAGAAAAGAGGAAACCCAAAAACAAGTGAAAAATATATCCAGTTATAATCCTATGTGGAGGATTAAACACACTGATGTGAGACTCAGTTACTATTTTAGATCAAGATTCTGGGGAGGCCTGAGGAGGTGGTTAAGACCTCATATAAACTAGTGAGAAAAAAACAGCAACCAAACAGAAAGGACCAAAGAAGAGGAAGGAAAAATTCACAAAGTACAGATTGCTTATAAATTCAAAATGGTCATGATATATTCACACACAATCAAAGAAATAAAAACCAGAACAATGAGATAAAATTTTTCAATCATAGTGGAAAAAAACTAGAAAAGATCAACAGAAAAACAAGTATAGTCAAGCACTTTTGTGGCATACCTAAATTAGTGAAAACTGATTTATTTTTTGGAGGACAATTTGGCAACAACCAGCAACATGTAAAACGTACACTTCTTTTGTAGAACTGTTCAGAGATACACATATAGGGATAGTTACAGTTGGATCTATTATTATTATTGAATTATGTAAGTTCATTATTGAACTTACATAATTTTTGAAAAATGTAAGTTCAAGAGTAAGCCTTAGTGTCCATTAATAAGGAACTGTACCAGTAAGTTAAAGCATTTACACAATGGAATACTATGCAAGAGATACAAAGAATAAGGCAGATGGGAGAGAAGGGGAGGCACCAGTAGAGGGATCACTAAGATACATTAAGTAATAAAAGGTTCAGAGAACAAACTGAGCATTTACCAGAGGGGAGGAGGGTGGTGGGTTGGGCAAAATGGGAGAAAGCTTCCAGTAATGGAATGAATAAGTCACGGGAATAAAAAACAAAGCATAAGGAATTCAGTCAATGATATCGTGATAGTGATGTATCAGGACAGATGGTAGCCATGCCTATGGTGAACCTAGCATGGGTATAAATTTGTTAATTCACTAAGTTGTACACTTGAGACTGATGTAACATTTTGTGTCAAATACACAAAAAACTTCTCGTGAGACAAATAGAGGGGGGAAAAGGTAGTTTCAGAGCAGTTTTCTTGGGACTATTCCATATAAATAGAAAAGATACATGCACATTGATTTCAACTTTTATATACAGATGTGTATCGTATTTAAAATAATTTTATAAAAAACATACACCAAAATGTTAACTGTAATTATCACTGGGGCAAGAAGCAAGGAAGGTGGATAGGCAGGACAAGCAGCTTTAACACCGCATGTATTTCTTGCTTTCTAACTTTGGATCCTTGTGCTCACATTACTTCCTCATACCATCAACAGAGGTTTCTCCACATGGGAGACCATTTCTCGTTCTTTATATTTTCCTCTTTTTAAAAATCTTAATGAATACATAGTTTTTCATATGTAAAGATGTTAAAAAGCAAAACACTCCATCAGGAAGCCAAGAACTGCCCAGGGGGAAGAAAAGAGGACAGGGAGAGAGTGACACACATTATCCTATGACAGAGCAAGGACAGGGAGAGGAGAAAACCCAGAGCAGGAGGGAAACCGGGACAGAGCTGATGAGGCATCACCATGCAGGAACATCGCTCCAGATGGCAGAGGGGAGGCTCTGGCAATGCCGCACTCAGGATTATTATTCTATATCTAGCAAAGCATGTTTACTAGAGAGAGGCTGGTTTTCCTTTGGTAGCACGAAGGATAATTTCGACTAATTAATTTGTTCTGCTGAATTGACAGCCATTGCAGATGCGTCCGCATGCCTTATAAGCATATCCTTGGTTCATTTACTGGTTTTTCATCCAGAAGTGCAATATCTAGTTGGACAGATACAAATAAGTTGTTCTGGTTCCAAGGACTGAGCTTTGGACATTAAGGAAATCAAAACACTTTAAGCAGGAAGAATAGGACGCACAGCGTCTGAGAAACCATCAAGCCTGTCCCACTCAACACGCATTTGTTAAGCACCAACTGTTTTCTAGACACCTGGATTCATGCTGAAGGTACAGATGGAAATAGACACAGCTCCACTCTGATGGAAACCATAGTGTAATGAGGGAGACAGACCCAGGCACAACTGCAAGACGAAGCACAAAGAAATGTACTGCTGAACACCAGTTCAAGCAACAGGACCTGGGGCTACGGTAAAAAGGGTGCAGAGAACCCGGGAGCAAATTGTTGTGCAACAGTACGCCTGGGTCGTGAAGGCTCTCAGGGGACAGAGAGCATGTCTTCTCGCTGCTTTCCACATCTCGCTCCGTTAAGACAGAGCTGCCTTCAAAGAGGGCACTGGGTAATAGGATAAATAAGATAACATCATGGAGATGCTAAGAGCAGAATCTGCTATAAATACTGCCCAAAATGGGATCGGTAAATGCAGACAACACAGCAAACCGTGCCTCTGCCTTGGCTCACCCCTCTGGTGGAGTTGCTCTCACTAGGGGACAAGCTGCCTGGCCCGGGAGCTATAGGAGGTACCAAAGATCAGCGCTGGGGCCCAAGATAACAGCAACAAGTAAAGAGCTCACCATTTCCTGCCCGAGGTTGTAGAAGTCACTTCTCTGTGGTCCAGTGTGCCAAAGGGTCGACCACATGACAGCCAGGTCTGTGCAAGCAGGACACTGGAGAAACCTGATGCTCCAGAGCAAGCTGTCGTGCAGTCATTTTGAAATCATGTCTGAATCCCAGCGAGGGGTGTTCCCACATGGTTCAGCTTGACCGCTTCATGTAAACATTAAAGTGCCATCGCCTGGCCAGGATAAGCGTCTCCCAGGGGAGGATGGTCTCTCAACTCAAGAGGAAAAGCATAGTGGAAGGAGAGTTGATGCCACAGATGTTAAAGGACCCCTTTCTTTGAATGCTTTTTAATACAAGAGGGCAGCTTTATGGGAGGGGACAGTTTAGAGAAGTCCTGATTTGGGGGCTCCTCACAGCAATATCTTTGCCCAGAAGGACAAAGATGGATTCACTAACGAAAAAAGTGGAAACCACTTCAAAAAATTAAGAGGAGGGGCACCTGGGTGGCTCAGTGGGTTAAAGCCTCTGCCTTCGGCCCAGGTCATGATCCCAGGGTCCTGGGATCGAGCCCCGCGTCGGGCTCTCTGCTCAGCAGGGAGCCTGCTTCCCTTCCTCTCTCTTTGCCTGCCTCTTTGCCTACTTGTGATCTCTGTCTGTCAAATAAGTAAATAAAATCTTTAAAAAAAAAAAATTAAGAGGAGACAACCAAATCAAAAGAAGGAAATATTAATGGGTGAAGTAGGGGAGTAAAAATTAGCATTATTAATGTGTGTTCTCCTTTCATTAATTATTGTTAGTTCTACCATTTTAATATATAGAGAAATGGACTTCCAGCTATAATAATCATTGAATCCCCAGCTCTCTAGCTCCCAACCCAGAAATACATCCTATCAACTTTCTTCTTTTGTCTTTTAAAGATTTTATTTATTTATTTGACAGATTGACAGAGATCACAAGTAGGCAGAGAGGCAGGCAGAGAGAGAGAGAGGGGGAAGCAGGCTCCCCGCTGAGCAGAGAGCCCAATGCAGGGCTTGATCCCAGGACCCTGAGATTATGACCTGAGCCAAAGACAGAGTATTAACCCACTGAGCCACTCAGGCACCCCAACTCTATTCTTTTAAAAAATATTTCTCCTAAAAGTTACTTATTCGTTGTGGAAAGTGTAAAAAGTACAGAAACTATAAAGGAAGACATGGAGGCACCTGGGTGGCTCAGTTGGTTAAGCATCTACCTTTGGCTCAGGTCATGACCCAAGGGTCCTGGGATTGAGCCTGCTTCTCCATCTCCTTCTCCCTCTCTGCCCTTTCCTCTGCTCATGCTCTCATTTACTCTCTCTCAAATAAATAAAATCTCTTTAAAAAATAAAAAAGTAAAGGAAGACATAGTAATCACACATAAAATCTCTCTACCCAGGAATAACATGTCAATTTCATTTCTTGATTTTATACACACAGATTATAACTTCTTATCAGCAGCTCAGGTCACATTTGTAGGCTTACCACATGCCAGGCATTAAGATAGACTTTCCATAAGCTTTTCTCTCATTTGGTCCTAAAATCAGTATCATGAGGTAAATAACTATCATACACAATACGGCTTAGAGGGATGAAGTAATTTCCACAGAGCACAATAAGAAGGGGCATGTTTCAAAACTTGCCTGGAGTCTATTTTATAAATTTTTTCATTGTTATATAGGTGATCGTATGCCCGTATCATTCAGACACAGTAGCAGTTGCTGCATGGTATTCCAAACTTCAAAATCCTCAGTCCTCGATCCTTGAACAAACTGTTTCAAACCTTCCAGTAATATTTTTAAAAAACCACAATGTTATATGTACATCTTGTGTACATTTCTGATTTCTGATTATTTCTGCAGAACAAACTTAGACCTTTTATATCTAATACTTTCACATTTTGGAAACTCTAATTTGATGTTGTCAAAGAGCCCTTTTCAGTTCACTTCTTACAAACGGCAGTATGATGGAGTTTGAGGTATTTTTTAATAGCTAATTCTGTATACTCTCCTTGCCCCAGCAAACACACAAATTATTATCCATATTTTTGTAAAGCTTCTTATTTAATTTTGTGATTATTCTCATGGTTGAAATGTAGAAATAGTTTTTCAAACCACCTCATTCCCCTGAAAATCTTATTGGAATTGCACACATCTCACAAATTAATATGGATAGAACTACAGTTATTACAATATCGAATTTTACCACTCAGGAGCAACATCCATCTCTACATTACTCAAATTGACACTTACAGATAATAGGAGAGTTTGGGAGTTTTTTGGCTTGTTTACTTTTTTAAAAATTGAACAGTGTGTTTACATAGTTGCAAGTTATATATGCAAGTTACATATCTTTTTGATAAGGCCTTTTTATTCCATTTTATTTTTTAATTGATATTTGCTAATATTTGAGAAAGTTCTTGATTCCTGCTGTATTTTGTAACTTTTTAATTTAATTCCATTTGTTCTAATCATTTTTCACTTGATTCCCTCAGGTTGTGTAGGCAAATTGTTCTCACCCAAAAATAATTTTACTTATTTTCAGTAATTAGAAAAGCTCCGTTTTTTTGTCTAACCGAGTTGGTTAAGATAATTCCCAAACCTTGTTCCAAACTGTATTAAGAGTTTTAAGTTAAAAAAAAAAAAAAGTCTTCCATCAAATAACTTTACAAACGAGGTTAGAATTTCCAGGTCCAGATACTGGTTGGTAGTAGGAGTTGAAGATGTCCTAATATTGTTCACTGCTATAGTATTTCACCATTGAGTTAATGTAGGTTATTGGTTTGGAAGACTGCATGTATGTTAACACAACCTTTTAAATTTCTAGTTCACTGTATTTGTTTTGTTATTTTTAAATTAGTAATAGAGATTAAAATTTATCAATGCCTTTTTTTTTAATAGCTAAAGAGGTGGTCCATTGGATTTTCTTTCATGACCTATCCTGTAGTGAAAAGATATAAAAAGTTATAATATATAGTCAGTCACCTTCACATTCCTAGAATAAATCTTACATTGCCTTGGTAAATTAGTTAAGAGGAAAAAATACCATTAACTAGAATTTTCTTTCAAATTTAACCTCAATAAGTTTCTACACGTGTGTGTTCTCTTTATCAGGCAGTGACATCTTGGAGAGTACAGTTCAATATTAATTCTAAATTACTTCATCTTTTCCTTGCTCTGAAACAACCTTAAAGCAAGTTGTTCCTAAAGCACAGGAAAAAATATTGTTCCTTGAAAATTCCAATGAATTTTCTGTAAAATTTCCCAAGTTTAGCTTGTTAAGGGAGAATAATTCTCAGAAAACTTTAGAAATCACTTGCATTTTCATTTGTCTTTATTTGTTTTAACTCTGAATCATTTTAGAGTTTTATATTTCCCTGTAAAATCATTCACTTAATCCCCATATTTGATTTATTACCATAGCACTATCTACAATAATATAAGCTTAATCTTTTCCAAATCTATGGTTCTGGCTCCTCATTTCTAATGTTGTGTATTTGCATTTTTACTGATCTCTTCTTGATTAGACTTGCCATAGATTTGTTCATTTTGTTGACCTTATCAAAAAACAAGCTGTTGGATTTTTATAACAGCTGTTTCTTGAAGTTATTATTAATTTCTGTTCTTATCTTAATTACTGCCTTCAGTATCCTTTATAGTTCATGTTCTAAGTTCTTAGATTGGATGCTTAATTCATTTCTTTTTTAGTACTGATTGGATTTAAAAGTTATGATTCTTCTTTTCTGAGTACAATGTCTCAGAATACAATTTTGCATGCATTCCCCATAAAATGCTCTCATAATTTTTTATGTATTCTATAATAATTTTCTTTGTCACCCAATTATTTCAGTATTTTCTTATTTTTTGGCTTGTTTTTACTTTCCAAATGACTATAAAGAGTGAATAAACATGCAAAAAGTGCAACTGGCTTATTGGAAATCTATTTAAGTTTCTGAATGGTAGAAAGGAGACAGGATAAATTACAAAGGGAAACAAATGTGCAGGATAAGCTGAGCTGAGTTAGCTGTGCCTCTGAAAGAGCTCTGAGAGGTAATACTGAGGCAGTCATTAAGAGGATGAGTTGGAGAAGTTCATTGAGGGTAGCTTGGCCGTGGGCCCTTTTCCCTCCCACACTTGCACTACACAGCAGACAGCACAGACATGGGCCACTGGGTAACCAGTGAATGGAGGAGGGATATCTGGGCTCAGAGAAACAGGACAGTGTCCCAGGTACCGATTGACTAGAGGAGAAAAAGAGGCTACTACTCCCAGATGACAAGCTCCTAAATACCGCATTTGCCAGCATGCCCAAAGAAACAAGATGACCAAGAATCATACAGTTGAGAAAGAAAATCACAGGAGATAAAACTTAAAATGGAAAGGAAAAAAACAGTTACAATGGTAAACAGAAAACTTTAATGTTTGTGTAATTACCATCAATGAAGAGATTAGAAAGAATATGGTGCTTATAAAGCATAATATTGCTGTGAAAAAGTCAGCAGTCTTGGTAAATAAATTCAATACAAGTGCCAAATAAGCAGAATGGAAACTTATGAAATAAATTAGTAAGCAGGGTAATCTAATTAGAGATTTCTCCCAGAATGCAATGAAAAAGGCCAAACAGATAGAAGTATAAGGAAAACAATATAAGAGATTTAAAGAACAGTTCTCAGACTCCAAAATCCATTTGAAACATATCCAGAAATAAAGAACAGAGACAATATAGGAGAAGAAATAGAAAAGAATTAGAAATTTCCCTAAAGTGAAACACATATTTTGAGATTAAATAGACCAAAGGTCATACAAGGTCAAAAACAAAACACTTAAATTTCTTACCACTAGGGAGGGGAGGAGAGAGGGAAAGACAGGAGAGAAAAGAAGGGAGGAAAGGAAAAAAAAATTGAACAGAAAAAATTCAGAGAATAAAAAAAAACAAAAACAGAGAACAGAAAACAAGAAAGAAAATACAGCTAAAAAGCTAATTAAGCAGTGAGAATTTGTGCAAATACACTAGTCCTCACAATAACTGAGAATATATTAAATTAAAAGGAACCATGAAACTGGGTAAAAGGAAAAACAGCTACTTTTGTCACTAGAAATATAATTTAAACCAAATGACACAGAGAGGTTAAAATTAAATGATGGAAAAAGAAATTGCTGTATAAATTCAGACAAAAAAGCTAAGAGAAGATATTAGAATCAGACAAAATAAAAAGGCAAAAGAAAAAAAAAGAAATCAAGCTGAAAATCATTAAATGGGAAGACTAGTATATTTCATATTGGCAAAAATCTGTACTGAAAGACAGACTTCCCTTAAGTCTCATTGGTTAGAACAATTTCCCATGTCCATAGCTAAGTCAGTCACAGTTGAGGAGAATGGAATGCCCATGAGCAGTTAGACCCTTTGGGATTAGATCCCTGGGACTTGGATATGCCTACCTTCTCTGAAACATGGGCTATGCTAAGTAGGATGTATACATGAGGGGGAAAAAAAAAAATCAGGGTTTTAGGAGAAAGGTAGGTAATCAACAGTATTCAATAAGCCACCCTGAAGTTACCACAATGCACAATTTCCTTCTTTGCAGCATTAATTACTACAAAGTGATTGATTGCCATAAATTAAAAATGCAGTTGTTTATTTCTTTGTCTCCTTTTAATTGTCTGTCTCCTCCATTAAGAAGCAAACTTTGGGAAGATCCCTGACGTCCTATTCTTCATTGAACCTCTAGCATCTTGCAAAAGGCTCCAAATATAATAGGAGTTCAATACATGTTTGTTGATAGGATGGATGGATGGATACTGGGACAGATTACTCTGAGATAGATCCGCCAGGAAAAAAAAAAAAAAAGCTAGAAAAGGAAAACTTCAAAGTGATATTAAATACTGTTACAGAGTTACAGGGAGATCAGGATTGCAAAATGACCACTGAATTGAATGATCAGAAGGAATTTACCTTTGGAGAGGTTTCAGTACGAGCACTTCTAAATATAAATCAGAACATAAGGAACAAAGGGCAAAATTAATAATAAAGATGTGATTATAGTAAAATTACCTTTGTCTTTTTTTTTCCAGTAGAAACAGAAAAGATAGTATCTCTAAGGATAGCAGAATCAAGGAAGGGGTTATTTTAGAAAAGCAAGAGTGAGTGTATTTGTTTGCCCCCGCAAAAAAGTAGTCAAATAAGAAGAACATATTAAGTATATAGGAGAAAAGGGGAATTATAAATAAATTTCTGTAAGAAGAGAAAACTTAATTAAATGTAAAATTTATATAGGCTAACCTTAAGGAAGAACCTACTGTGTCCAGAGATCAGAGTAATGAAAGAATGTGAAAGAGATACACAAAGCAGAATAAATGTGCTATCACCTCAATTTAACCTAGATTATCTGCTTATGAATTACTTCATCGTGGGTATTCATTAAGTATTTGTTGAATGAATGAAATAAATAAACACATGAATAGATGTGATGTTATACGTTTGGGTTTGTTTGTTTTTTTCTGTATCTTCTTAGCATAAACCTGATGCTTGTTTTCTTAAGCTAAATCTTCAAAGTGATACAGAATGAGAGACTCTACCAATCAGGAAATGCCTTCAGGGACATGTAAACAACAGACTGAACAAAAAGGAAGAGAAATAAAAATAAGGTAACTACCCTTCTCTATTCTACTGTTACTGAAAACTCTAATGATGGGATTATGTATATGCCGAAATTATTCATTTTACTGAAAGCTACAGTAAGTAAAGGGAAATAATTTATGCAAAAAAAATATGCTCAATCAATAACCAGAAAATATGTATCAATATTTGTCTAACGCTAGAAGAAAAACAAGATTAAGAAATAAAAAGTTTAATTTTCACTTTTTAAAATAACTGCTCAACCTGAAAATTAAATCCCAGATCTGATTTTCTAATCTGTTGAGCGTTCTCTTTGTGAAATGTTCTACTTTTAATGGTTTTCACGTTGTAAATATTCCACCAAACTTTATAAAGTACTATTTAAAATTCACTACAAGTTATTTTTATATAAGTATATCTTATACCAACTTTACAACATTCTCCTCAGTATCTAAGTACCTCAGGACTTGATATTAAGTTAAAAGGTCATAAAAATAGACTAACATTTACATGTCACTTCACACTTCTTGAAAATACAACGTGAGTGTTTATTGCACTTAGCTTCTACATGCTAATTACTTTAGAATCTTACTATATTAATTATTAAATTGTGGATTTCAATATGAGGCCTTTGGCAAAACAAAAAGATGTTTTAAAAAAACCACAAAGGAATAAAAATGTTTCTTGGTTTCTTCATTGTTTACATAGTTGCTCAGTAACTAAATGTACAACTTAAATTATTTCTTCCAGTTATTTAATTATTATTTACTATGCACAAAGCAGTTGAGTGACACAAGTCCTCTATACGATATACTGATGGAAACAATGAGTAAGGGCTTGACCATTGCTGGAAGGAGGATAGCACTCAAAAGGGTCAAATTATAGCATCGCCAATTAGTACATACAGTCTATTTCATAAAGTGATTTTACACACAATTGCTATAATAAGTTATATTGTACAGCAAAGACATAAGGAAAAAATTTAAATCAAAAGGAAATCAAATGAGAGTTAGAATTCAAGTTAATTGTATAATAAAGAAATAAATTGATAGATATTCTAGAAGAAATGACAGGATTTATCAACCATCAATATGGCAAGAGAAGAAGTTGGAAAATGAGAATGATGGGGAAGATAATGGTGTCCAACTAGCTAAATAATTTATTTTGTTCTTCAAAAGATCTGGAATGAAGTGGCACCGTAGAGCTAAGCACTGGTCTTCATTCTCATCCCATGCTGAGGAGCTTCTGGCCCCATCTGAGCAATGTATAAAAGGCAGGTGTGACCATCAAGTCACAACATTGAATGTTTTCAGTTCTCACGCCAGAAATTTTATATTCTAATGAGAATTACCCTTTAAGCACTGTTCTTTGGAGATTCTGCATTCATTTCACTCAATTCTATTCTCAAAACATTTAGAATACCTCATATATTTGTAATACATGTATAGAGTATCCTTGTTTTATGGGTATTTTTAGGTGAATATTTAAGCTAGTTTCATCATTTTTTATGGCTATTTGTTATGCATTATAGTATTCTCTGAACACTATAGTTTCATATGTCTTTGGGTTGAAAAATGACAGCAACATTGATATATTCTGTAGATCAGAAGTTCATGAGTGTTCGGTTATCTCCTGAATTACTGGCCCACTTATAGCAGATACACTCCAGCCCCCTTAGGAAGCTAAGTACCATGAGAGTTTTGACCACACCCCATCATACTTTAAAACACACCCAAATCTCACTTTTTATTTTTAATGCTTTTTTTTTTCATAATTTTCATGTATGTAAATTTTTTTGTTCAGAAATACCTTCAAAATTATCTGGTACTACAAGCAGATAATTAGCAATGACTAAAAGGGTCTTGTGAATACCTTCTGATGTTGTTCCTCCTTCATCTTTTGCAATTTTTTGTTTTCTTCTTCCTTTAGAGAATCCTTATAAGCCCGGCTTCTGGCCTGTAAATGTATAGGAAAAAAAAATAATAATCACAGGGAAAAGCATTGCCACAATATACTAGTCTGCCTACCACAGGACTGGTTCTAATAACTCAACCTCTACACCAAGCATACAGTAAGCTCTCCATACACACTTGCTTATGGAGTGATTTATGCATATGTCTGAAGATGTCCCTGGGGATATATAAAAACAAGGCTAGTATATGCATAATCATCCTGCACATTTTAAAGGATGATCTAAATGTTTGTTTAATTAAGCTTAGAAAATACCCCTCAGAGATAATCAACATAGTTTATTCTTCTAGTGATAAGGATTTGAAAAACATATCTAACTTTCCTCTATTTCAAGTATATTCCAACTAACAGCAATTCTAACTAGACTCTAGTAAGCAGAGAGCATGGTGATGAAACTGACTTAGAATAAGCCCATCAAGGAGGAGGAAAATCTATAGTTTTTACCTCATTTACAACAGCGCCAATGCATTAAATCGCCAGGCATTTATTTCTATTACTTTATTTAACCCTTAAATTCTATGAAATAGATTTTATCCTCATTTTGTGAATAAGGAAATGGACTTGGGTATGTGAAATAATTTGACTGGACCACAAGGCCACAGTGGAGTTACAGTTGCAGCTTGTCAGACTCGGAAGCCCTGAATCTGCCATTCTCCTCCTTGCCTGGACTGTCCCTCCGTCAGCCTTTCCTACTCCTTTGCTGCTCAGCTAAAATGCTGTTGTATTCAACATATAGGGAACTCAACTAATGCCTTACACATGTAAATTCTGGAAAGTGGGCCCTGCCTAGGAAAAATATTGCTCTCAAATAAAGCTATATTCTTCTGTAAATTATATAGACTCCAAGTAGCTGATCAGTTAATCTCAGAGACAAGCAATAAAGACAGCAACTTTTGAAGCACTGACATACCTACTGCTCATTAATGGTAGCCTATTAAATAGCCTGTCAGCTGGTGATTGATACCATAGCATTCCAGAGATGCATTTCTTTCTAAGTCTTTGCATCCTTCATCGGTACCTGAAGCTCATTTTTATTTCTGAGAAGGAAAACAAAGGCTGTTCAGGAGCACAAGGGTCATTACTTCTGGCTGAATTAGAGCCTCAAGGGGCAGTGTTAGGAGAAGCAGCACACACAGTAGGATGCCCTCTAGTCCCACTGACCCAGCACAACAGGGTTTCACACACTGGCATAGTGACCATGCCTTCTGGAATTTATGAGATTTCAAGTATATTGTCTGTTCATTTGTCGTATACTTTCTCGGCTCACAGTGATTTGTAGCCCACCCTCTGTAAGGCAGAGAGGGCAGCCTGATAAGCTAATATGTAGGAAATGCCATTGTTCCCATAAAACTACCAGCAGCATCATGGCAGCACACTACGTATTTCAGGCCTTGTTTTTTGGACTAATAACCCATAAAGCTTATGAAGGCTGCCCCCCCTTCCTTACTATAATTTTTCTCAAGCACTTCTTAATTTATTCCCCCATTTTCTGTCACTATAAAAACCTACATTCCATCAAATAATAAGCACTTGCCAGGAAGGGAGAGAGGCCTTCTACAACAGTACTACTACATCTGGAGTGGAACTCCAGATGTGTTCAGGAAGCCCTCACACATTCAAACCCTGCTTCATTAGACAAGAAAAAATATCCTAGGATTTTCTCTTATCTAAATCCTAAGCACAAGAGAACTGTGATAAGATACTGAAGGTGGAGAGTTGTTCTCTAATGAGTGGTTCTCTTCTTTTTACTTAGAGAAGGCTAGCCTTTATCACAGATATTCCATATAAGACCGGAAAGAGGAAAATGGACCAGGGACACACATCTTCTACTCAAGAGATTAAAAGGAGTAATAAAATATTTAGTTAAAGCAGATATGATGGTTGAGTGAGAAACCTAAATTCTATTTGTATAATTTCCTTTTAACATAACCACTTTATTGGTCTTTTATCAGAATAGGGGTCCTAGTTTTTCACTCAGAAAAAAAGAGACAGGGATTAGACACAAAGTGTCATTTAAAAGGCCACAGAAACTGGCAAGTCACATGGCTCCTCAACTATGAAGAGTTCAAAGTTACTTGCAATCCTAATTCTTGCTTACCCAGCTGTGATTCCCAGGCAGGACAGGAAGTTTCTGTTCAAAAATAATGGGGGGGGGGGGGACTTGTGATCACAATTTTTCTTAGCTCTAAATCCTGCAACTTCTGTCATTGTATTCACATGATTTTTCTATCACTAAGTATTAATATAATATTAATACTAAATTTTTGTTATTCACCAAAATATACATTTTTAACTTACCCTGCCCCAAAAGCTATGCTTATAATACATATGTTCAATAAATAATATGTAAGCCACTATGTGTAATCACTTCATAAGACATGATATCAGACCTTAAGTGCCTCAGAGCCTGGTGTGGAAGTCAGGCAAGATAACTGATGATTACAGTACAGCATGATGGGTATTATGACAGAAGAAGCTAAAAGGACATTTAATTAAACTGGATCAGAACATCTTCTTGGGGCATCTGGGTGGTTCAGTAGCTTAAGTGTCTGCCTTCAGCTCAGGTCATGATTCCAGGGTTCTGGGATGGAGCTCCAAATAAGGCTTCCTGCTCAGCAGGGAGCCTGCTTCACTCCCTGCCTCCTGCTCCCCCTGCTGGTGCTTTTTCTCTGTCAAATAAATCAATAAATAAAATCTTAAAAGAAAAGAAAAGAAAGAAAGAAAGAAAGAACAAACACCTTCTCAAAATGGGTTGACACTAAGTTGTGTTTTAAAGAGTGAGTAGGGGAGCACCTGGGTGGCTCAGTCAGTTAAGCGTCTGCCTTTGGCTCAGGTCATGACCCCAGGGTCCTGGGATTGAGCCCCACCTCAGGCTCCCTTCTCAGCATGGGAGTCTGCTTCTCCCTCTCCCTGCTTGTGTTCTCTTTCTCTCTCTCAAATAAATAAATAAAATCTTAAAAAAAAAAAAAAAGCAAGTAGGAATCAGACTAAGCAGGGGGAAGTTTACCATGTGAACAAATGAAAAATAGCATGGTATTAGTTTGTTAGGGCTGCCATAACAAGTACACAGTCTGGGTGGCTTAAAAACACAGAAATTTATTGTCTCACAGTTCTAGAGACTGGAAGTTCAAAAACTAAGGTATCTTTAATGTTGGTTCCTTCTGAAGTCTGGGAGGGAAGGATCTAGGCCTCCCTCCTTGGCTTGTAGATAGCCATCTTCTCCCTGTCTTGTCACATCATCTTCCTGGAATACACATTTGTCTCTGTGTCCAGATTTCCCCTTTTATAAGGACACCTCTCCTGTTAGATTACAGCCCACCCTAATGACCTCATTTTATTTTGATTATTTCTATAAAGACTCAATCTCAAATACAGTCACATTGTGAGGTACAGAGGGTCAGGGCTTTAACAAATGAATTCTGGGGTGGGCAAGGAGACCACAGTTCAACCTGTGACAAGCATTGGGTTCCCATTTCAAGATGGTGGAATAAAAATGTTTCTGCACCATCCTTCTCTCAAAAATTACCCCAAACAGAGGAAAAGATGAGTCAAACTCTACATTCAGAAACCAAGATACATCTGTATTCCCAGACAAAAATCTAGGAAGATGAAGAAACAATAAGCAAAAAGAGGAAAAGAGCGAAACAAAGGACATGCTGGCTGGGATGGAGGATACCCACAAGAAGCTGCTTTTCTCCACAGAGCAACACGAGGGCCCAAGAAGGATGCAACAGCTGGTGAGGATGACGGATGAAAGATAGGAAAGTACCTATGTCTGCTCCCACCCTGGAAATTCAGCCAGTGATTCTCCCAATTCTGACAGTAAATCAGAAGGGTATTCTCTGGATAAACTAAACCAGGCACACCTAGCATGGAAGCTCATGGTGGTCAAACCCCAGGTGCAGAGTGAAAGGACTGTATAAAGTCCGGCATACTGAGTAGTGAGCTTCCAGACCCCCTTCTTCGAAGTTTTCCTCTGCTCCCTGCTCTGGGTCCTCTGAGAGCCAGAAGGTGATATTTTGTCCATGAATCAAGAACAGGCTGCTATTTTTAAAAAGCAATAAAGAAGAGAGAAGTTCCTGGAAAATAAAAATATCTTCCCTTTCCCCACAAAAGGCGGCCAGTAAACTATTTAGAAGATAATTAAGAAAATGTGTGAGATAACAGAAAAAATAAATGTGTACACACACACACACACACACACATGCACGCATACATCTCTGCCCCCGTTCCTGGCACAGATATCAACAAAGGTTTTAACCTTTGTAACTTCCTAAGTGGTAAGAGCATTAGGAGCATCTCTTAGGTTCATATTTGTCTTTGACCCCAACCCTTACAGAGGGCTCCTAAACCCATATAAATTCCTAAGTGTTAAGAGCATTACAGCATCTTTTGTTCCAGTGAGGCTTGCTGGATGATTCCTGGATGGGAAATGGTCACTAGAAAGACCAAGCCATGATTAGACACTTGGAATTTCCAGACCTGCCCCCTCCAAACCTCCAGAGAGGGGAGAGGGGGTGAATATGGAGTTAATTATTGATCATGCCTATGTGACAAAGCCGTCACAAAATCCCAAAAATATGAGGGTTCTGGGAATTTCCAGGTAGATGAACACATCCACACTGGGAGGGTGACCATATCCCAACCCACAGGGACAAAAGCACCTGCAACTCAGAACACTCCCAGACCTCACTCTACACATCTCTTCATCTGGCTGTTCATCTGTATCCTTTATCATATCCTTTAATAAACTGGTAAATGTATGTAAGTGTTTCCCTTAGTTCTGTGAGCCATTCTACAAAATTAAGAGAACCCAGGAAGGGGGCCATGGGAACCCCCAATTTGTAGCCATGCTGGACAGAAGTTACGGGTAACCTGGGACCTACTACTTGCAGTTTGGCATCTGAAGGAGAGGGCAGTGTTGTGGGACTGAGCCCTTAACCTGTGGGAACCTCCAGGTAGTGTCCGAACTGAGTTAAACTATAGGACCCCCGACTGTTGTCACAGAATTGGTTGGTGTGAGGCAAGCCCCCACACATCTGTTGTCAGGTGTGTGTGTGTAGCAGTCATATGACAGGAAAGGAGACACTCAGGAGGGAAAGGGCTGGGGATTTGTCTAACCCAATATGCCAAGGAGGAGAAAAAAAAAGTCAAAGATAAAGGAAAAAAATTTTTTTTTTCCACAAAGAAGAAAATAAATCCAAGAGGCCTAGGATTTCAATAATAAGAATTCCTTAAAGAAAATGAAGGGAAATGAATCAAAGAAATAACACAAGAAAATCACCTAGAACTAGAAATGAGTTTCCAGAAAAATGAATATAAATGACCCTCATACTAGGACACATCATTACAAAATTACAGAATACCAGGGGGGAAAAAAAGGAGATATTAAAATATTTCCAGGAGAAGCAGGGTAGAGCCCTTATATATAAGGATTGAAATTCAAATGTCCTTGGATTTCTCAGGAACCAATACTCAAACGTAGAATAGCAATGCCTTCAGAATTCTGAAGGAAAATTATTTCTAATTTGGAATACTTACCAGAAAATTACAAGCTAAGTGTGAGGGCTGAATAAAGATAGTTTCAGAAATGCAATGACCTGAGCATGCTTCTTCTCTTGGGAGGCCACTAAATAATATGCTCCATCAAAACAAAGAAATAAAACAGGAAAATAGAAGATAGGAGACCCAGAAATCAGGGGACCCAACATAGGAAAGCAAATAAGAGCAATTCCCCGGATGACCTTAAAACAGCAAGCCTTATCCTAGGCTGCATGTTAGAATTACCTGGAGAGCTTTAAATGCCCTGAAGCCCAGGCCATAATACAAAAGGATCTCTGAGGTTATGACCCAGGCATCAGTGAATTTTAAAGCCCCCCAAGTGATTCCCATGTATAGATGAGGTTGAGGACCATTCTGTGAAAGGAAAGTCCCAGAACAGCAGCTGTGTAGGAGGCCAAATGAACAACCGGTCCAGGTTAAGGCAGAAGAGTGCTGCAAAAGGGCTGGTTCCAGGAGGGAAAGAAACCCGAAATTGACAGGTTATCTCACAGGAACAAAATGGAAAATTGTGTGGAAATTTGCATCAGAGACACTTGTTGGAACAGTCAAAAAAATCTGAAGGAGGGCAGTCAAATGTTCAGAGGAAACTAAGCAAATGTTAAAAACACAATTTTTGAGAAGTCGTAAAAGAAAGAAAATGCAAAGTATAATAACTGGTTTAGCAGTGAGAAAATAATTATGTAGCCATAGCAAGAGAAAGCATGAAATACTGAATTTTAGGAGAATGGAGGGGAAGGAATAAATTAACAAAATCTAAACTTAATTAGTCAAGCAATAGCAATCTATACATTACGAGATACCTAAATCCAAATAACAAACAGCTAGGAGAGTGTGGTAGAATGAATAATAGCGCCCCAAAGATGTCCACATCCCAATGCCTAGAAGCTGTGAATGTCACCTTATAGCAAAAGGGACTTTGCAGAAATGGAGGATTCTGAGATAGAAGAGGATCCTGGATGATCCGGGTGAGCCCAGTGTAATCACAAGGGTCCTTACAGGAGGAAGACAAGAAAGTCAAAGGGAACTGACATAAGATGAAAGCAGAGAGTAGATGCAGCCACATGCTGAGCAGCCAGAGTGTCAGTAGCCAAAGGGAAGCTAGAAGAAGCAAGGAACGGATTCCTTGAGCCTGCCTCGAGCCTCCAGGAAAAGCTATTTTAGCCCCTTCATACTCATTGCTGACTTCTGATGTCCAGATCTGTAATGGAATAAATCTGTGCTGCCTTAAGCCACTAAGTTTGCAGTCATTTATTACAGGAGCAATGGGAAAAAAAATTTTTTGAGCCACAACTGACATTACATTATATTAGTTTCAGGTGTGTAACATAATGATTCAATGTTTGTGTATACTGCAAAATGATCACAATAAGTCTAGTTAATATCTGTCACCATACATAGTTACAAAGTGTTTTCCTTGTGACACAAATTTTAAGATCTACTCTCTTAGCGACTTTCAAATACACACTCCAGTGTTGTTAACTAGAATGACATACATGGAGTTTAAAATATTGGGAGTGGGCATGAGATGGAAAAGGTGGAAGGGACACATGTCGTTCTTTAACTGTTGACTTTTTAAAAACATGTGGCACATGGATAAAGGTTTAACCAAACCGCACTAGGACTTCCAAGGAGCGGAAGTGAGAGGAAATGGCTGGAAAGGCATGAGCTATGGAGCAGTGCCCCCAAACATTAATGTGTACACAAGCCACCACAGACTGTTAAAATGCAGCTTCCTATTCAGGTCTGGAGTGGGGCCTGAGATTTGTCAAGGCCTCCATAGGCTCCCAGGTAATGCCCATGCTCCTGGTCCACACCCCACACTTGGAGTAGCAGAGACCTAGATTCTGTGCAGAGAAAGGTATCATGCAGGGAGGGAGGGGAGCAGAGGGCAGAAAAGGCTTTGTGTTTAAGCTAAAGAATTTTGACTTTATCTTTAAAGATACAGGGAGCCACTGGGTAGTGGAACAACAAAATGAGACTTTTTACATTATTATTCTCTGTGGAGGAGGAGGCATGAGACAACAAAGTGGACTGGAAACCATTTCTGGTATAACTGGAAACATTCAATGTTAATGTTTAGGGAAGGCATGATGATGCTGGGACTTCTGACTACACAAACACACACACACACACACACACAGAGTACAGAGAACTGTATCAATCCATGTGTAAGTAAACACTGCATCTTTTGTCTGAAGTTCTTTTGTGTATCAAAGGAATTTTCTTGTGTGTTGATGGAATTATATAGTATTTATTAGATTCCCACCTGCCCATGGAAGATCCACATTTAAGGAAGTGTGATAAGAAAAATTTCCTCAGGAAAGCTGCATTATGTTAAAAAAAAATTTTTTTTAACTTGAAACCTTGCCACTCATCACACCCCACATAAATGGGTACCACACAGTGCTCACATTCCATACACTGACCATAGATGAGGTAAACTGCTGGTGTCTTCTCCCCATGTCACAAAAGTGCCCTGTGTACGTGCGGCATTCCTAAGGTGTTAGAAAAGGTTCTGCAGAGCGTTCTCAGAGGCATTCTATGCATATGGATTAGACAGAATGAGAAGAGTACAATATGGGAAAAAAAAATCACTTAAAAATAAATTGAACACCAACAAATTATTAATAGTTTGGTGTTGAAAGGGGAGCAGTTATTGAATGCAGCTCATAAAGAACCATCCCGGGTCCAGTGCTGCCCTATATTGTCTATTAATAGCTCTGAGGATCGTGTGACTAAGGCACTAATCAATCCACAGAAAACACAGCTCTGGGAGACATGAGTCATGTTTTGGACAACAATATTAAAATTCAGGATGATCTTGTTAAATTGAAGAAACAAGCCAAAAAGCAATTGAGCAGGCACACACAGTTTTGCCAGGTGTTTCAAACCATAGGATTCAGGAAGCCCTCAAACAAAATCAAGACCATCCTGGCAGCCAAGCACCTAGTTGATAAAGCTATCCAGTTCCTGACTTCCCTTCCCTCCCTCACAGCCACAGGGTATCTGGATAGACATCAAGGACTATCCCTACACAGGATTTAACTCTACTACCTACAGCTACTCGAGTCTCTCCTCTAGGGCCCTGCAGTGAGGGAAGGAATGACAGGATCCGTGGCAAGTCTAGATTTGGAACACCATATTGGAAGTGGACCAAAAAAATAAGGAACATTTAAACTTTTGTAAGAGCATAATGACTTTTCCCAACAAGTGTCACAATGTGTTCTTGACATTTTAAAACATGATCACTAAAGGAGGATGGAGAAGATGAAGATCAGGTTTCTCTAACACCTTATTTATGTATCCAAACCCTGGAAAAGTGAACACTCTAGAAAACTTAAATCCATCTTTTCTTTCAACTATAACCCTTTCCCAGAGGCATCCTTAATTACATTTACTTTCTTTTCCCCAGTTAGCTAGTCAATAACCAACACTGACCTTGAACCTTCCCTGAAAATTTTTAGTACCTTCAGCACTCAAAGAATGAGATCCAAGTTTTCCAAAGCATCATACAAACGTTTCACTGGGAGCACCACAAGATTCCCATGTGAGGCATTTCTGTATGGTCTTGATGTCTGGAGGATGCTACTAGCATTTTGTGCACAGGGGTAAGGGATGCCACACATCCTGCAGTACCCAAGACACCCTACAGAATGAACTACCCCCACCCAAACTGCCACCTGACTCCTCTCATTATTCCTGCATCCTTCTTCAGCCTTCTCTAGAAGAGTGAGCTACACAACTCTTGTTCCCTAACACAAGCTGTGCATTTTCTTGCCATTATACCTTAATTCTTGCTTTTATGTTCTACTTCCTGACACCCGGAATGACTCTTCATGTTACTGACTCATCCTTTAAGCTCTAACTTTCTAACTGTTATATGCTCTACACTCACCTGTCCACTTTATAACTATGGTTTTCTCCTTCAATTAACTAAAGTCCTTCCAGGCAGAAACTGTATGCACTTGGTAGACCCTATGTAAACATAAAAATCTGAAGGACAGAAAAATAGATGGATGACTAGGTGAGCTCAAAGGCTTTTCAGAGGCTGAAAGGTGCCCATAATGTAGATAACAAGTACGGCATTGTTTTATAGTTTGAAGGAAGCAACAGTTGAAGTCAAAGTTTTAGATCAGGTCATCTGCCTTTAGTCCCAACAATCTATGATATAAGGATACTCTATGCCCTTAGTCTTCATTCACTAAATGCCTCTTTACAAAGTACCAGATGGCAACCCTGCATGGCATCCCACTTACCCAAGTTGAAGACTGTGGGTCATGAAGAGCAATTTGATGGGTACTTCTGTCTGGCAACTCTGCAGCCTGTCTGCTCAGGAACTCAGCAGTTTTGCTAGAAGGAACACAAATAGGTGTTAGTGCTTTCATGAAAATAGAAGTATTATTTACTGTGCCTTTGGATACTAGCGTAGACTTTTATTGGGTGATGACTGAAAATCTCCTGAGTAGAACAAAAGGTGAGTTTGAGTACAAGGTAGTACAGAAAACCAAAACAAAATGCTATTGCAAGACCACATTATTGAACAACATTAGTCTGAAAAAATATAAAATTAGGTTTGTGGAATATGAACCCATGATTTCATATTTTCTATTTCAAGTACCCTGACATGGAGATAAATGCTCTCTCAGATTCCACAGCGTGGGGTTCTAATTTCCCTTCTGAGTATTAAAGCTTGACCCTCAGACTTCACAATAGAGCTGTGGTACAATGGGTCCCCTGTGACTCTCATTCCACACTGGTTTTACATGGCCCTTGATTCACTGTCTCCTCTCATTTCCCTCATGGCTTTGACTGCTCTCAGGACACATAGTCCCTCCAATTCAGTAACTCTTAACCACATATGGATCATGGACCACCTCCCTTTGGGATTCTGAAAGCAACAATGAACACTCTCTCTTCATACACACACATACACACGTGTGCGTGTGCGTGCATGCACACACACACACACACACCCCTCACATTGATTTGTACCTCCCGTGGAACTTAAGAAGTGCTGCTGGTCTGGCCTGCATTTATGATATCTCTTTTTAGCTCAGAAAGATTGGCCTAGAAATAATATCATCAGTTTTAATAAGAAGTTCTTTGATTTTCCCCGAAAAATCCCAAACCATTGGAGGCACCTGGGTGGCTCAGTTAAGCATCTGACTCTTGCTTTTGGCTCAGGTCATGATCTCAAGGTCATGAGATCGAGCCCCAGGTCAGGCTCTACACTCAGAGGGGAGTCTGCTTGAGATTCTCTCTCCCTCTCCTGCTCTTTTTTTCTCTCTCTCAAAAAATAAATAAATCTTTCAAAAAAGAAAAAACATATCACCCCAATTTCTCTACTCCCCTATGTCAAGCAAAGCACACTAGAATTATTTCCTAGCCCTTACTTCAGTGACTTCCCTATGCTGCCTACCATTGATCTCTATTCCTTTATCCTTTCCTCTTGTAATTTGTGGGATTTTTGCCACCATATTTCACATTCACATCCAGATACCTCATAGAGGCCCAATTTATATTGCACCAGCCCCTTGCAGCCTGCTCTCTGCCTTCCTTTCTCTCAGTTATCCCTCTTCTTCCCCCTAATATTTTAGTCCTACTGCTAAGATCCAGTTCATCAAGCCCTTAAAATGTGGTCATCAAAGGAAACACAACTGGTCTGGTAAAAATAAATGGCATCCAGTGGAGGGAAAAATCAAAACAAGGAATTCAAAAGTAAACAGAAATGCCCACCTCACTTCAAATAATTACTTAGATAGAACATGGCATTTGAACAAGGTCAGAAGCTTAAGCTAGGAAAGGAAAAGCATAAAGTTAAGTGACGTACATAACCCTGAGGAACATAAGGCTTCGGCAGTTGAGACAAACAGCCTCTCCATTTGTCTAGGATTGCTTATCTTGCCCAGAATAGACAAGGAGACTAATGAAGTCGCAGAATCTAGAAGCTGCCCCACCGTCTGGGGCTTTATGAAGTCATCAGTCAAAAGTGTTAAGAGAGTTGCCAGAAGTTTGGATGAGATTTCTGAATATCCTTAGCTGAATTCAGACATAGGAAAAGCAGTAAAAAAGAAACACCGTGATAAACGGTTGCTAAATGAATGGCATCTTCCTCACCAGTTACAGCTTTATACTCATCTAGGCTGTCCTTCCTATAGGTAAGATTTACTGAAACACCCAATCATAGAATCGTCCCCACGTGCTGACAACACATAACCCAGAGCAATCCCCTGCTTCTTTTTTTTTTAAGATTTGATTTATTTATTTGACAAAGAGAGACACAGTGAAGAAGGAACACAAGCAGGAGGAGTGGGAGAGGGAGAAGCATGCTTCCCGCTGAGCATGGAGCCCAATGTGGGGCTCGATCCCCAGACCGAGGCAAATCTTAATGACTGAGCCAAAGGCAGATCTTAATGACTAAGCCATCCAGGTGCCTCTATCCCATGCTTCTTTAGACCTTTCCCAAAATTACCCAACCAAAACCTAAATCCTAATCAGTTATTCCTAGCAGCCTTACTGAGATATCTCACCATTTCTTTTGGTGTGTGTTTTCTTTATCTGCAACAAGTAATAAGCCCAGCATGTTCAACTACAGGTGTATCCCTGGTGGTCTTTGGCTGAAGGGCACTGAAAAATGTTACATACCAGAACAGCTGTTAATGCTACCAGAATGATGGAGGGATGGGGGGAACAGTGAAAGGGTTCATCAATCTCTATGCCATTTAAATTTCTTTTTTAAAACGAACCACATGGGGCACCTGGGTGGCTCAGTGGGTTAAGCCTCTGCCTTTGGCTCGGGTCATGGTCTCGGGGTCCTGGGATTGAGCCCCTCATCAGCTCTCTGCTCAGCAGGAAGCCTGCTTCCCCGCCCCCCCACCTGCCTGCCTGCCTGTCTGTGATCTCTGTCTGTCAAATATATAAATAAAATCTTTTTAAAAAAATGAACCACATGTAAGCAAAATCTTAGGTATGACTTTAGTGGTTAGTACCGGGGTCCTGGGATTGAGCCCCTCATCAGCTCTCTGCTCAGCAGGAAGCCTGCTTCCCTGCCCCCCCACCTGCCTGCCTGCCTGTCTGTGATCTCTGTCTGCCAAATATATAAATAAAATCTTTTTAAAAAAATGAACCACATGTAAGCAAAATCTTAGGTATGACTTTAGTGGTTAGTACCGTGTTCTCCTTTCATTAATTATTGTTAGTTCTACCATTTTAATATATAGAGAAATGGACTTCCAGCTATAATAATCATTGAATCCCCAGCTCTCTAGCTCCCAACCCAGAAATACATCCTATCAACTTTCTTCTTTTGTCTTTTAAAGATTTTATTTATTTATTTGACAGATTGACAGAGATCACAAGTAGGCAGAGAGGCAGGCAGAGAGAGAGAGAGGGGGAAGCAGGCTCCCCGCTGAGCAGAGAGCCCAATGCAGGGCTTGATCCCAGGACCCTGAGATTATGACCTGAGCCAAAGACAGAGTATTAACCCACTGAGCCACTCAGGCACCCCAACTCTATTCTTTTAAAAAATATTTCTCCTAAAAGTTACTTATTCATTGTGGAAAGTGTAAAAAGTACAGAAACTATAAAGGAAGACATGGAAGCACCTGGGTGGCTCAGTTGGTTAAGCATCTACCTTTGGCTCAGGTCATGACCCAAGGGTCCTGGGATTGAGCCTGCTTCTCCATCTCCTTCTCCCTCTCTGCCCTTTTCTCTGCTCATGCTCTCATTTACTCTCTCTCAAATAAATAAAATCTCTTTAAAAAATAAAAAAGTAAAGGAAGACATAGTAATCACACATAAAATCTCTCTACCCAGGAATAACATGTCAATTTCATTTCTTGATTTTATACACACAGATTATAACTTCTTATCAGCAGCTCAGGTCACATTTGTAGGCTTACCACATGCCAGGCATTAAGATAGACTTTCCATAAGCTTTTCTCTCATTTGGTCCTAAAATCAGTATCATGAGGTAAATAACTATCATACACAATACGGCTTAGAGGGATGAAGTAATTTCCACAGAGCACAATAAGAAGGGGCATGTTTCAAAACTTGCCTGGAGTCTATTTTATAAATTTTTTCATTGTTATATAGGTGATCGTATGCCCGTATCATTCAGACACAGTAGCAGTTGCTGCATGGTATTCCAAACTTCAAAATCCTCAGTCCTCGATCCTTGAACAAACTGTTTCAAACCTTCCAGTAATATTTTTTAAAAACCATAATGTTATATGTACATCTTGTGTACATTTCTGATTTCTGATTATTTCTGCAGAACAAACTTAGACCTTTTATATCTAATACTTTCACATTTTGGAAACTCTAATTTGATGTTGTCAAAGAGCCCTTTTCAGTTCACTTCTTACAAACGGCAGTATGATGGAGTTTGAGGTATTTTTTAATAGCTAATTCTGTATACTCTCCTTGCCCCAGCAAACACACAAATTATTATCCATATTTTTGTAAAGCTTCTTATTTAATTTTGTGATTATTCTCATGGTTGAAATGTAGAAATAGTTTTTCAAACCACCTCATTCCCCTGAAAATCTTATTGGAATTGCACACATCTCACAAATTAATATGGATAGAACTACAGTTATTACAATATCGAATTTTACCACTCAGGAGCAACATCCATCTCTACATTACTCAAATTGACACTTACAGATAATAGGAGAGTTTGGGAGTTTTTTGGCTTGTTTACTTTTTTAAAAATTGAACAGTGTGTTTACATAGTTGCAAGTTATATATGCAAGTTACATATCTTTTTGATAAGGCCTTTTTATTCCATTTTATTTTTTAATTGATATTTGCTAATATTTGAGAAAGTTCTTGATTCCTGCTGTATTTTGTAACTTTTTAATTTAATTCCATTTGTTCTAATCATTTTTCACTTGATTCCCTCAGGTTGTGTAGGCAAATTGTTCTCACCCAAAAATAATTTTACTTATTTTCAGTAATTAGAAAAGCTCCGTTTTTTTGTCTAACCGAGTTGGTTAAGATAATTCCCAAACCTTGTTCCAAACTGTATTAAGAGTTTTAAGTTAAAAAAAAAAAAAAGTCTTCCATCAAATAACTTTACAAACGAGGTTAGAATTTCCAGGTCCAGATACTGGTTGGTAGTAGGAGTTGAAGATGTCCTAATATTGTTCACTGCTATAGTATTTCACCATTGAGTTAATGTAGGTTATTGGTTTGGAAGACTGCATGTATGTTAACACAACCTTTTAAATTTCTAGTTCACTGTATTTGTTTTGTTATTTTTAAATTAGTAATAGAGATTAAAATTTATCAATGCCTTTTTTTTTAATAGCTAAAGAGGTGGTCCATTGGATTTTCTTTCATGACCTATCCTGTAGTGAAAAGATATAAAAAGTTATAATATATAGTCAGTCACCTTCACATTCCTAGAATAAATCTTACATTGCCTTGGTAAATTAGTTAAGAGGAAAAAATACCATTAACTAGAATTTTCTTTCAAATTTAACCTCAATAAGTTTCTACACGTGTGTGTTCTCTTTATCAGGCAGTGACATCTTGGAGAGTACAGTTCAATATTAATTCTAAATTACTTCATCTTTTCCTTGCTCTGAAACAACCTTAAAGCAAGTTGTTCCTAAAGCACAGGAAAAAATATTGTTCCTTGAAAATTCCAATGAATTTTCTGTAAAATTTCCCAAGTTTAGCTTGTTAAGGGAGAATAATTCTCAGAAAACTTTAGAAATCACTTGCATTTTCATTTGTCTTTATTTGTTTTAACTCTGAATCATTTTAGAGTTTTATATTTCCCTGTAAAATCATTCACTTAATCCCCATATTTGATTTATTACCATAGCACTATCTACAATAATATAAGCTTAATCTTTTCCAAATCTATGGTTCTGGCTCCTCATTTCTAATGTTGTGTATTTGCATTTTTACTGATCTCTTCTTGATTAGACTTGCCATAGATTTGTTCATTTTGTTGACCTTATCAAAAAACAAGCTGTTGGATTTTTATAACAGCTGTTTCTTGAAGTTATTATTAATTTCTGTTCTTATCTTAATTACTGCCTTCAGTATCCTTTATAGTTCATGTTCTAAGTTCTTAGATTGGATGCTTAATTCATTTCTTTTTTAGTACTGATTGGATTTAAAAGTTATGATTCTTCTTTTCTGAGTACAATGTCTCAGAATACAATTTTGCATGCATTCCCCATAAAATGCTCTCATAATTTTTTATGTATTCTATAATAATTTTCTTTGTCACCCAATTATTTCAGTATTTTCTTATTTTTTGGCTTGTTTTTACTTTCCAAATGACTATAAAGAGTGAATAAACATGCAAAAAGTGCAACTGGCTTATTGGAAATCTATTTAAGTTTCTGAATGGTAGAAAGGAGACAGGATAAATTACAAAGGGAAACAAATGTGCAGGATAAGCTGAGCTGAGTTAGCTGTGCCTCTGAAAGAGCTCTGAGAGGTAATACTGAGGCAGTCATTAAGAGGATGAGTTGGAGAAGTTCATTGAGGGTAGCTTGGCCGTGGGCCCTTTTCCCTCCCACACTTGCACTACACAGCAGACAGCACAGACATGGGCCACTGGGTAACCAGTGAATGGAGGAGGGATATCTGGGCTCAGAGAAACAGGACAGTGTCCCAGGTACCGATTGACTAGAGGAGAAAAAGAGGCTACTACTCCCAGATGACAAGCTCCTAAATACCGCATTTGCCAGCATGCCCAAAGAAACAAGATGACCAAGAATCATACAGTTGAGAAAGAAAATCACAGGAGATAAAACTTAAAATGGAAAGGAAAAAAACAGTTACAATGGTAAACAGAAAACTTTAATGTTTGTGTAATTACCATCAATGAAGAGATTAGAAAGAATATGGTGCTTATAAAGCATAATATTGCTGTGAAAAAGTCAGCAGTCTTGGTAAATAAATTCAATACAAGTGCCAAATAAGCAGAATGGAAACTTATGAAATAAATTAGTAAGCAGGGTAATCTAATTAGAGATTTCTCCCAGAATGCAATGAAAAAGGCCAAACAGATAGAAGTATAAGGAAAACAATATAAGAGATTTAAAGAACAGTTCTCAGACTCCAAAATCCATTTGAAACATATCCAGAAATAAAGAACAGAGACAATATAGGAGAAGAAATAGAAAAGAATTAGAAATTTCCCTAAAGTGAAACACATATTTTGAGATTAAATAGACCAAAGGTCATACAAGGTCAAAAACAAAACACTTAAATTTCTTACCACTAGGGAGGGGAGGAGAGAGGGAAAGACAGGAGAGAAAAGAAGGGAGGAAAGGAAAAAAAAATTGAACAGAAAAAATTCAGAGAATAAAAAAAAACAAAAACAGAGAACAGAAAACAAGAAAGAAAATACAGCTAAAAAGCTAATTAAGCAGTGAGAATTTGTGCAAATACACTAGTCCTCACAATAACTGAGAATATATTAAATTAAAAGGAACCATGAAACTGGGTAAAAGGAAAAACAGCTACTTTTGTCACTAGAAATATAATTTAAACCAAATGACACAGAGAGGTTAAAATTAAATGATGGAAAAAGAAATTGCTGTATAAATTCAGACAAAAAAGCTAAGAGAAGATATTAGAATCAGACAAAATAAAAAGGCAAAAGAAAAAAAAAGAAATCAAGCTGAAAATCATTAAATGGGAAGACTAGTATATTTCATATTGGCAAAAATCTGTACTGAAAGACAGACTTCCCTTAAGTCTCATTGGTTAGAACAATTTCCCATGTCCATAGCTAAGTCAGTCACAGTTGAGGAGAATGGAATGCCCATGAGCAGTTAGACCCTTTGGGATTAGATCCCTGGGACTTGGATATGCCTACCTTCTCTGAAACATGGGCTATGCTAAGTAGGATGTATACATGAGGGGGAAAAAAAAAAATCAGGGTTTTAGGAGAAAGGTAGGTAATCAACAGTATTCAATAAGCCACCCTGAAGTTACCACAATGCACAATTTCCTTCTTTGCAGCATTAATTACTACAAAGTGATTGATTGCCATAAATTAAAAATGCAGTTGTTTATTTCTTTGTCTCCTTTTAATTGTCTGTCTCCTCCATTAAGAAGCAAACTTTGGGAAGATCCCTGACGTCCTATTCTTCATTGAACCTCTAGCATCTTGCAAAAGGCTCCAAATATAATAGGAGTTCAATACATGTTTGTTGATAGGATGGATGGATGGATACTGGGACAGATTACTCTGAGATAGATCCGCCAGGAAAAAAAAAAAAAAAGCTAGAAAAGGAAAACTTCAAAGTGATATTAAATACTGTTACAGAGTTACAGGGAGATCAGGATTGCAAAATGACCACTGAATTGAATGATCAGAAGGAATTTACCTTTGGAGAGGTTTCAGTACGAGCACTTCTAAATATAAATCAGAACATAAGGAACAAAGGGCAAAATTAATAATAAAGATGTGATTATAGTAAAATTACCTTTGTCTTTTTTTTTCCAGTAGAAACAGAAAAGATAGTATCTCTAAGGATAGCAGAATCAAGGAAGGGGTTATTTTAGAAAAGCAAGAGTGAGTGTATTTGTTTGCCCCCGCAAAAAAGTAGTCAAATAAGAAGAACATATTAAGTATATAGGAGAAAAGGGGAATTATAAATAAATTTCTGTAAGAAGAGAAAACTTAATTAAATGTAAAATTTATATAGGCTAACCTTAAGGAAGAACCTACTGTGTCCAGAGATCAGAGTAATGAAAGAATGTGAAAGAGATACACAAAGCAGAATAAATGTGCTATCACCTCAATTTAACCTAGATTATCTGCTTATGAATTACTTCATCGTGGGTATTCATTAAGTATTTGTTGAATGAATGAAATAAATAAACACATGAATAGATGTGATGTTATACGTTTGGGTTTGTTTGTTTTTTTCTGTATCTTCTTAGCATAAACCTGATGCTTGTTTTCTTAAGCTAAATCTTCAAAGTGATACAGAATGAGAGACTCTACCAATCAGGAAATGCCTTCAGGGACATGTAAACAACAGACTGAACAAAAAGGAAGAGAAATAAAAATAAGGTAACTACCCTTCTCTATTCTACTGTTACTGAAAACTCTAATGATGGGATTATGTATATGCCGAAATTATTCATTTTACTGAAAGCTACAGTAAGTAAAGGGAAATAATTTATGCAAAAAAAATATGCTCAATCAATAACCAGAAAATATGTATCAATATTTGTCTAACGCTAGAAGAAAAACAAGATTAAGAAATAAAAAGTTTAATTTTCACTTTTTAAAATAACTGCTCAACCTGAAAATTAAATCCCAGATCTGATTTTCTAATCTGTTGAGCGTTCTCTTTGTGAAATGTTCTACTTTTAATGGTTTTCACGTTGTAAATATTCCACCAAACTTTATAAAGTACTATTTAAAATTCACTACAAGTTATTTTTATATAAGTATATCTTATACCAACTTTACAACATTCTCCTCAGTATCTAAGTACCTCAGGACTTGATATTAAGTTAAAAGGTCATAAAAATAGACTAACATTTACATGTCACTTCACACTTCTTGAAAATACAACGTGAGTGTTTATTGCACTTAGCTTCTACATGCTAATTACTTTAGAATCTTACTATATTAATTATTAAATTGTGGATTTCAATATGAGGCCTTTGGCAAAACAAAAAGATGTTTTAAAAAAACCACAAAGGAATAAAAATGTTTCTTGGTTTCTTCATTGTTTACATAGTTGCTCAGTAACTAAATGTACAACTTAAATTATTTCTTCCAGTTATTTAATTATTATTTACTATGCACAAAGCAGTTGAGTGACACAAGTCCTCTATACGATATACTGATGGAAACAATGAGTAAGGGCTTGACCATTGCTGGAAGGAGGATAGCACTCAAAAGGGTCAAATTATAGCATCGCCAATTAGTACATACAGTCTATTTCATAAAGTGATTTTACACACAATTGCTATAATAAGTTATATTGTACAGCAAAGACATAAGGAAAAAATTTAAATCAAAAGGAAATCAAATGAGAGTTAGAATTCAAGTTAATTGTATAATAAAGAAATAAATTGATAGATATTCTAGAAGAAATGACAGGATTTATCAACCATCAATATGGCAAGAGAAGAAGTTGGAAAATGAGAATGATGGGGAAGATAATGGTGTCCAACTAGCTAAATAATTTATTTTGTTCTTCAAAAGATCTGGAATGAAGTGGCACCGTAGAGCTAAGCACTGGTCTTCATTCTCATCCCATGCTGAGGAGCTTCTGGCCCCATCTGAGCAATGTATAAAAGGCAGGTGTGACCATCAAGTCACAACATTGAATGTTTTCAGTTCTCACGCCAGAAATTTTATATTCTAATGAGAATTACCCTTTAAGCACTGTTCTTTGGAGATTCTGCATTCATTTCACTCAATTCTATTCTCAAAACATTTAGAATACCTCATATATTTGTAATACATGTATAGAGTATCCTTGTTTTATGGGTATTTTTAGGTGAATATTTAAGCTAGTTTCATCATTTTTTATGGCTATTTGTTATGCATTATAGTATTCTCTGAACACTATAGTTTCATATGTCTTTGGGTTGAAAAATGACAGCAACATTGATATATTCTGTAGATCAGAAGTTCATGAGTGTTCGGTTATCTCCTGAATTACTGGCCCACCTATAGCAGATACACTCCAGCCCCCTTAGGAAGCTAAGTACCATGAGAGTTTTGACCACACCCCATCATACTTTAAAACACACCCAAATCTCACTTTTTATTTTTAATGCTTTTTTTTTTCATAATTTTCATGTATGTAAATTTTTTTGTTCAGAAATACCTTCAAAATTATCTGGTACTACAAGCAGATAATTAGCAATGACTAAAAGGGTCTTGTGAATACCTTCTGATGTTGTTCCTCCTTCATCTTTTGCAATTTTTTGTTTTCTTCTTCCTTTAGAGAATCCTTATAAGCCCGGCTTCTGGCCTGTAAATGTATAGGAAAAAAAAATAATAATCACAGGGAAAAGCATTGCCACAATATACTAGTCTGCCTACCACAGGACTGGTTCTAATAACTCAACCTCTACACCAAGCATACAGTAAGCTCTCCATACACACTTGCTTATGGAGTGATTTATGCATATGTCTGAAGATGTCCCTGGGGATATATAAAAACAAGGCTAGTATATGCATAATCATCCTGCACATTTTAAAGGATGATCTAAATGTTTGTTTAATTAAGCTTAGAAAATACCCCTCAGAGATAATCAACATAGTTTATTCTTCTAGTGATAAGGATTTGAAAAACATATCTAACTTTCCTCTATTTCAAGTATATTCCAACTAACAGCAATTCTAACTAGACTCTAGTAAGCAGAGAGCATGGTGATGAAACTGACTTAGAATAAGCCCATCAAGGAGGAGGAAAATCTATAGTTTTTACCTCATTTACAACAGCGCCAATGCATTAAATCGCCAGGCATTTATTTCTATTACTTTATTTAACCCTTAAATTCTATGAAATAGATTTTATCCTCATTTTGTGAATAAGGAAATGGACTTGGGTATGTGAAATAATTTGACTGGACCACAAGGCCACAGTGGAGTTACAGTTGCAGCTTGTCAGACTCGGAAGCCCTGAATCTGCCATTCTCCTCCTTGCCTGGACTGTCCCTCCGTCAGCCTTTCCTACTCCTTTGCTGCTCAGCTAAAATGCTGTTGTATTCAACATATAGGGAACTCAACTAATGCCTTACACATGTAAATTCTGGAAAGTGGGCCCTGCCTAGGAAAAATATTGCTCTCAAATAAAGCTATATTCTTCTGTAAATTATATAGACTCCAAGTAGCTGATCAGTTAATCTCAGAGACAAGCAATAAAGACAGCAACTTTTGAAGCACTGACATACCTACTGCTCATTAATGGTAGCCTATTAAATAGCCTGTCAGCTGGTGATTGATACCATAGCATTCCAGAGATGCATTTCTTTCTAAGTCTTTGCATCCTTCATCGGTACCTGAAGCTCATTTTTATTTCTGAGAAGGAAAACAAAGGCTGTTCAGGAGCACAAGGGTCATTACTTCTGGCTGAATTAGAGCCTCAAGGGGCAGTGTTAGGAGAAGCAGCACACACAGTAGGATGCCCTCTAGTCCCACTGACCCAGCACAACAGGGTTTCACACACTGGCATAGTGACCATGCCTTCTGGAATTTATGAGATTTCAAGTATATTGTCTGTTCATTTGTCGTATACTTTCTCGGCTCACAGTGATTTGTAGCCCACCCTCTGTAAGGCAGAGAGGGCAGCCTGATAAGCTAATATGTAGGAAATGCCATTGTTCCCATAAAACTACCAGCAGCATCATGGCAGCACACTACGTATTTCAGGCCTTGTTTTTTGGACTAATAACCCATAAAGCTTATGAAGGCTGCCCCCCCCTTCCTTACTATAATTTTTCTCAAGCACTTCTTAATTTATTCCCCCATTTTCTGTCACTATAAAAACCTACATTCCATCAAATAATAAGCACTTGCCAGGAAGGGAGAGAGGCCTTCTACAACAGTACTACTACATCTGGAGTGGAACTCCAGATGTGTTCAGGAAGCCCTCACACATTCAAACCCTGCTTCATTAGACAAGAAAAAATATCCTAGGATTTTCTCTTATCTAAATCCTAAGCACAAGAGAACTGTGATAAGATACTGAAGGTGGAGAGTTGTTCTCTAATGAGTGGTTCTCTTCTTTTTACTTAGAGAAGGCTAGCCTTTATCACAGATATTCCATATAAGACCGGAAAGAGGAAAATGGACCAGGGACACACATCTTCTACTCAAGAGATTAAAAGGAGTAATAAAATATTTAGTTAAAGCAGATATGATGGTTGAGTGAGAAACCTAAATTCTATTTGTATAATTTCCTTTTAACATAACCACTTTATTGGTCTTTTATCAGAATAGGGGTCCTAGTTTTTCACTCAGAAAAAAAGAGACAGGGATTAGACACAAAGTGTCATTTAAAAGGCCACAGAAACTGGCAAGTCACATGGCTCCTCAACTATGAAGAGTTCAAAGTTACTTGCAATCCTAATTCTTGCTTACCCAGCTGTGATTCCCAGGCAGGACAGGAAGTTTCTGTTCAAAAATAATGGGGGGGGGGGGACTTGTGATCACAATTTTTCTTAGCTCTAAATCCTGCAACTTCTGTCATTGTATTCACATGATTTTTCTATCACTAAGTATTAATATAATATTAATACTAAATTTTTGTTATTCACCAAAATATACATTTTTAACTTACCCTGCCCCAAAAGCTATGCTTATAATACATATGTTCAATAAATAATATGTAAGCCACTATGTGTAATCACTTCATAAGACATGATATCAGACCTTAAGTGCCTCAGAGCCTGGTGTGGAAGTCAGGCAAGATAACTGATGATTACAGTACAGCATGATGGGTATTATGACAGAAGAAGCTAAAAGGACATTTAATTAAACTGGATCAGAACATCTTCTTGGGGCATCTGGGTGGTTCAGTAGCTTAAGTGTCTGCCTTCAGCTCAGGTCATGATTCCAGGGTTCTGGGATGGAGCTCCAAATAAGGCTTCCTGCTCAGCAGGGAGCCTGCTTCACTCCCTGCCTCCTGCTCCCCCTGCTGGTGCTTTTTCTCTGTCAAATAAATCAATAAATAAAATCTTAAAAGAAAAGAAAAGAAAGAAAGAAAGAAAGAACAAACACCTTCTCAAAATGGGTTGACACTAAGTTGTGTTTTAAAGAGTGAGTAGGGGAGCACCTGGGTGGCTCAGTCAGTTAAGCGTCTGCCTTTGGCTCAGGTCATGACCCCAGGGTCCTGGGATTGAGCCCCACCTCAGGCTCCCTTCTCAGCATGGGAGTCTGCTTCTCCCTCTCCCTGCTTGTGTTCTCTTTCTCTCTCTCAAATAAATAAATAAAATCTTAAAAAAAAAAAAAAAGCAAGTAGGAATCAGACTAAGCAGGGGGAAGTTTACCATGTGAACAAATGAAAAATAGCATGGTATTAGTTTGTTAGGGCTGCCATAACAAGTACACAGTCTGGGTGGCTTAAAAACACAGAAATTTATTGTCTCACAGTTCTAGAGACTGGAAGTTCAAAAACTAAGGTATCTTTAATGTTGGTTCCTTCTGAAGTCTGGGAGGGAAGGATCTAGGCCTCCCTCCTTGGCTTGTAGATAGCCATCTTCTCCCTGTCTTGTCACATCATCTTCCTGGAATACACATTTGTCTCTGTGTCCAGATTTCCCCTTTTATAAGGACACCTCTCCTGTTAGATTACAGCCCACCCTAATGACCTCATTTTATTTTGATTATTTCTATAAAGACTCAATCTCAAATACAGTCACATTGTGAGGTACAGAGGGTCAGGGCTTTAACAAATGAATTCTGGGGTGGGCAAGGAGACCACAGTTCAACCTGTGACAAGCATTGGGTTCCCATTTCAAGATGGTGGAATAAAAATGTTTCTGCACCATCCTTCTCTCAAAAATTACCCCAAACAGAGGAAAAGATGAGTCAAACTCTACATTCAGAAACCAAGATACATCTGTATTCCCAGACAAAAATCTAGGAAGATGAAGAAACAATAAGCAAAAAGAGGAAAAGAGCGAAACAAAGGACATGCTGGCTGGGATGGAGGATACCCACAAGAAGCTGCTTTTCTCCACAGAGCAACACGAGGGCCCAAGAAGGATGCAACAGCTGGTGAGGATGACGGATGAAAGATAGGAAAGTACCTATGTCTGCTCCCACCCTGGAAATTCAGCCAGTGATTCTCCCAATTCTGACAGTAAATCAGAAGGGTATTCTCTGGATAAACTAAACCAGGCACACCTAGCATGGAAGCTCATGGTGGTCAAACCCCAGGTGCAGAGTGAAAGGACTGTATAAAGTCCGGCATACTGAGTAGTGAGCTTCCAGACCCCCTTCTTCGAAGTTTTCCTCTGCTCCCTGCTCTGGGTCCTCTGAGAGCCAGAAGGTGATATTTTGTCCATGAATCAAGAACAGGCTGCTATTTTTAAAAAGCAATAAAGAAGAGAGAAGTTCCTGGAAAATAAAAATATCTTCCCTTTCCCCACAAAAGGCGGCCAGTAAACTATTTAGAAGATAATTAAGAAAATGTGTGAGATAACAGAAAAAATAAATGTGTACACACACACACACACACACACATGCACGCATACATCTCTGCCCCCGTTCCTGGCACAGATATCAACAAAGGTTTTAACCTTTGTAACTTCCTAAGTGGTAAGAGCATTAGGAGCATCTCTTAGGTTCATATTTGTCTTTGACCCCAACCCTTACAGAGGGCTCCTAAACCCATATAAATTCCTAAGTGTTAAGAGCATTACAGCATCTTTTGTTCCAGTGAGGCTTGCTGGATGATTCCTGGATGGGAAATGGTCACTAGAAAGACCAAGCCATGATTAGACACTTGGAATTTCCAGACCTGCCCCCTCCAAACCTCCAGAGAGGGGAGAGGGGGTGAATATGGAGTTAATTATTGATCATGCCTATGTGACAAAGCCGTCACAAAATCCCAAAAATATGAGGGTTCTGGGAATTTCCAGGTAGATGAACACATCCACACTGGGAGGGTGACCATATCCCAACCCACAGGGACAAAAGCACCTGCAACTCAGAACACTCCCAGACCTCACTCTACACATCTCTTCATCTGGCTGTTCATCTGTATCCTTTATCATATCCTTTAATAAACTGGTAAATGTATGTAAGTGTTTCCCTTAGTTCTGTGAGCCATTCTACAAAATTAAGAGAACCCAGGAAGGGGGCCATGGGAACCCCCAATTTGTAGCCATGCTGGACAGAAGTTACGGGTAACCTGGGACCTACTACTTGCAGTTTGGCATCTGAAGGAGAGGGCAGTGTTGTGGGACTGAGCCCTTAACCTGTGGGAACCTCCAGGTAGTGTCCGAACTGAGTTAAACTATAGGACCCCCGACTGTTGTCACAGAATTGGTTGGTGTGAGGCAAGCCCCCACACATCTGTTGTCAGGTGTGTGTGTGTAGCAGTCATATGACAGGAAAGGAGACACTCAGGAGGGAAAGGGCTGGGGATTTGTCTAACCCAATATGCCAAGGAGGAGAAAAAAAAAGTCAAAGATAAAGGAAAAAAATTTTTTTTTTCCACAAAGAAGAAAATAAATCCAAGAGGCCTAGGATTTCAATAATAAGAATTCCTTAAAGAAAATGAAGGGAAATGAATCAAAGAAATAACACAAGAAAATCACCTAGAACTAGAAATGAGTTTCCAGAAAAATGAATATAAATGACCCTCATACTAGGACACATCATTACAAAATTACAGAATACCAGGGGGGAAAAAAAGGAGATATTAAAATATTTCCAGGAGAAGCAGGGTAGAGCCCTTATATATAAGGATTGAAATTCAAATGTCCTTGGATTTCTCAGGAACCAATACTCAAACGTAGAATAGCAATGCCTTCAGAATTCTGAAGGAAAATTATTTCTAATTTGGAATACTTACCAGAAAATTACAAGCTAAGTGTGAGGGCTGAATAAAGATAGTTTCAGAAATGCAATGACCTGAGCATGCTTCTTCTCTTGGGAGGCCACTAAATAATATGCTCCATCAAAACAAAGAAATAAAACAGGAAAATAGAAGATAGGAGACCCAGAAATCAGGGGACCCAACATAGGAAAGCAAATAAGAGCAATTCCCCGGATGACCTTAAAACAGCAAGCCTTATCCTAGGCTGCATGTTAGAATTACCTGGAGAGCTTTAAATGCCCTGAAGCCCAGGCCATAATACAAAAGGATCTCTGAGGTTATGACCCAGGCATCAGTGAATTTTAAAGCCCCCCAAGTGATTCCCATGTATAGATGAGGTTGAGGACCATTCTGTGAAAGGAAAGTCCCAGAACAGCAGCTGTGTAGGAGGCCAAATGAACAACCGGTCCAGGTTAAGGCAGAAGAGTGCTGCAAAAGGGCTGGTTCCAGGAGGGAAAGAAACCCGAAATTGACAGGTTATCTCACAGGAACAAAATGGAAAATTGTGTGGAAATTTGCATCAGAGACACTTGTTGGAACAGTCAAAAAAATCTGAAGGAGGGCAGTCAAATGTTCAGAGGAAACTAAGCAAATGTTAAAAACACAATTTTTGAGAAGTCGTAAAAGAAAGAAAATGCAAAGTATAATAACTGGTTTAGCAGTGAGAAAATAATTATGTAGCCATAGCAAGAGAAAGCATGAAATACTGAATTTTAGGAGAATGGAGGGGAAGGAATAAATTAACAAAATCTAAACTTAATTAGTCAAGCAATAGCAATCTATACATTACGAGATACCTAAATCCAAATAACAAACAGCTAGGAGAGTGTGGTAGAATGAATAATAGCGCCCCAAAGATGTCCACATCCCAATGCCTAGAAGCTGTGAATGTCACCTTATAGCAAAAGGGACTTTGCAGAAATGGAGGATTCTGAGATAGAAGAGGATCCTGGATGATCCGGGTGAGCCCAGTGTAATCACAAGGGTCCTTACAGGAGGAAGACAAGAAAGTCAAAGGGAACTGACATAAGATGAAAGCAGAGAGTAGATGCAGCCACATGCTGAGCAGCCAGAGTGTCAGTAGCCAAAGGGAAGCTAGAAGAAGCAAGGAACGGATTCCTTGAGCCTGCCTCGAGCCTCCAGGAAAAGCTATTTTAGCCCCTTCATACTCATTGCTGACTTCTGATGTCCAGATCTGTAATGGAATAAATCTGTGCTGCCTTAAGCCACTAAGTTTGCAGTCATTTATTACAGGAGCAATGGGAAAAAAAATTTTTTGAGCCACAACTGACATTACATTATATTAGTTTCAGGTGTGTAACATAATGATTCAATGTTTGTGTATACTGCAAAATGATCACAATAAGTCTAGTTAATATCTGTCACCATACATAGTTACAAAGTGTTTTCCTTGTGACACAAATTTTAAGATCTACTCTCTTAGCGACTTTCAAATACACACTCCAGTGTTGTTAACTAGAATGACATACATGGAGTTTAAAATATTGGGAGTGGGCATGAGATGGAAAAGGTGGAAGGGACACATGTCGTTCTTTAACTGTTGACTTTTTAAAAACATGTGGCACATGGATAAAGGTTTAACCAAACCGCACTAGGACTTCCAAGGAGCGGAAGTGAGAGGAAATGGCTGGAAAGGCATGAGCTATGGAGCAGTGCCCCCAAACATTAATGTGTACACAAGCCACCACAGACTGTTAAAATGCAGCTTCCTATTCAGGTCTGGAGTGGGGCCTGAGATTTGTCAAGGCCTCCATAGGCTCCCAGGTAATGCCCATGCTCCTGGTCCACACCCCACACTTGGAGTAGCAGAGACCTAGATTCTGTGCAGAGAAAGGTATCATGCAGGGAGGGAGGGGAGCAGAGGGCAGAAAAGGCTTTGTGTTTAAGCTAAAGAATTTTGACTTTATCTTTAAAGATACAGGGAGCCACTGGGTAGTGGAACAACAAAATGAGACTTTTTACATTATTATTCTCTGTGGAGGAGGAGGCATGAGACAACAAAGTGGACTGGAAACCATTTCTGGTATAACTGGAAACATTCAATGTTAATGTTTAGGGAAGGCATGATGATGCTGGGACTTCTGACTACACAAACACACACACACACACACACACAGAGTACAGAGAACTGTATCAATCCATGTGTAAGTAAACACTGCATCTTTTGTCTGAAGTTCTTTTGTGTATCAAAGGAATTTTCTTGTGTGTTGATGGAATTATATAGTATTTATTAGATTCCCACCTGCCCATGGAAGATCCACATTTAAGGAAGTGTGATAAGAAAAATTTCCTCAGGAAAGCTGCATTATGTTAAAAAAAAATTTTTTTTAACTTGAAACCTTGCCACTCATCACACCCCACATAAATGGGTACCACACAGTGCTCACATTCCATACACTGACCATAGATGAGGTAAACTGCTGGTGTCTTCTCCCCATGTCACAAAAGTGCCCTGTGTACGTGCGGCATTCCTAAGGTGTTAGAAAAGGTTCTGCAGAGCGTTCTCAGAGGCATTCTATGCATATGGATTAGACAGAATGAGAAGAGTACAATATGGGAAAAAAAAATCACTTAAAAATAAATTGAACACCAACAAATTATTAATAGTTTGGTGTTGAAAGGGGAGCAGTTATTGAATGCAGCTCATAAAGAACCATCCCGGGTCCAGTGCTGCCCTATATTGTCTATTAATAGCTCTGAGGATCGTGTGACTAAGGCACTAATCAATCCACAGAAAACACAGCTCTGGGAGACATGAGTCATGTTTTGGACAACAATATTAAAATTCAGGATGATCTTGTTAAATTGAAGAAACAAGCCAAAAAGCAATTGAGCAGGCACACACAGTTTTGCCAGGTGTTTCAAACCATAGGATTCAGGAAGCCCTCAAACAAAATCAAGACCATCCTGGCAGCCAAGCACCTAGTTGATAAAGCTATCCAGTTCCTGACTTCCCTTCCCTCCCTCACAGCCACAGGGTATCTGGATAGACATCAAGGACTATCCCTACACAGGATTTAACTCTACTACCTACAGCTACTCGAGTCTCTCCTCTAGGGCCCTGCAGTGAGGGAAGGAATGACAGGATCCGTGGCAAGTCTAGATTTGGAACACCATATTGGAAGTGGACCAAAAAAATAAGGAACATTTAAACTTTTGTAAGAGCATAATGACTTTTCCCAACAAGTGTCACAATGTGTTCTTGACATTTTAAAACATGATCACTAAAGGAGGATGGAGAAGATGAAGATCAGGTTTCTCTAACACCTTATTTATGTATCCAAACCCTGGAAAAGTGAACACTCTAGAAAACTTAAATCCATCTTTTCTTTCAACTATAACCCTTTCCCAGAGGCATCCTTAATTACATTTACTTTCTTTTCCCCAGTTAGCTAGTCAATAACCAACACTGACCTTGAACCTTCCCTGAAAATTTTTAGTACCTTCAGCACTCAAAGAATGAGATCCAAGTTTTCCAAAGCATCATACAAACGTTTCACTGGGAGCACCACAAGATTCCCATGTGAGGCATTTCTGTATGGTCTTGATGTCTGGAGGATGCTACTAGCATTTTGTGCACAGGGGTAAGGGATGCCACACATCCTGCAGTACCCAAGACACCCTACAGAATGAACTACCCCCACCCAAACTGCCACCTGACTCCTCTCATTATTCCTGCATCCTTCTTCAGCCTTCTCTAGAAGAGTGAGCTACACAACTCTTGTTCCCTAACACAAGCTGTGCATTTTCTTGCCATTATACCTTAATTCTTGCTTTTATGTTCTACTTCCTGACACCCGGAATGACTCTTCATGTTACTGACTCATCCTTTAAGCTCTAACTTTCTAACTGTTATATGCTCTACACTCACCTGTCCACTTTATAACTATGGTTTTCTCCTTCAATTAACTAAAGTCCTTCCAGGCAGAAACTGTATGCACTTGGTAGACCCTATGTAAACATAAAAATCTGAAGGACAGAAAAATAGATGGATGACTAGGTGAGCTCAAAGGCTTTTCAGAGGCTGAAAGGTGCCCATAATGTAGATAACAAGTACGGCATTGTTTTATAGTTTGAAGGAAGCAACAGTTGAAGTCAAAGTTTTAGATCAGGTCATCTGCCTTTAGTCCCAACAATCTATGATATAAGGATACTCTATGCCCTTAGTCTTCATTCACTAAATGCCTCTTTACAAAGTACCAGATGGCAACCCTGCATGGCATCCCACTTACCCAAGTTGAAGACTGTGGGTCATGAAGAGCAATTTGATGGGTACTTCTGTCTGGCAACTCTGCAGCCTGTCTGCTCAGGAACTCAGCAGTTTTGCTAGAAGGAACACAAATAGGTGTTAGTGCTTTCATGAAAATAGAAGTATTATTTACTGTGCCTTTGGATACTAGCGTAGACTTTTATTGGGTGATGACTGAAAATCTCCTGAGTAGAACAAAAGGTGAGTTTGAGTACAAGGTAGTACAGAAAACCAAAACAAAATGCTATTGCAAGACCACATTATTGAACAACATTAGTCTGAAAAAATATAAAATTAGGTTTGTGGAATATGAACCCATGATTTCATATTTTCTATTTCAAGTACCCTGACATGGAGATAAATGCTCTCTCAGATTCCACAGCGTGGGGTTCTAATTTCCCTTCTGAGTATTAAAGCTTGACCCTCAGACTTCACAATAGAGCTGTGGTACAATGGGTCCCCTGTGACTCTCATTCCACACTGGTTTTACATGGCCCTTGATTCACTGTCTCCTCTCATTTCCCTCATGGCTTTGACTGCTCTCAGGACACATAGTCCCTCCAATTCAGTAACTCTTAACCACATATGGATCATGGACCACCTCCCTTTGGGATTCTGAAAGCAACAATGAACACTCTCTCTTCATACACACACATACACACGTGTGCGTGTGCGTGCATGCACACACACACACACACACCCCTCACATTGATTTGTACCTCCCGTGGAACTTAAGAAGTGCTGCTGGTCTGGCCTGCATTTATGATATCTCTTTTTAGCTCAGAAAGATTGGCCTAGAAATAATATCATCAGTTTTAATAAGAAGTTCTTTGATTTTCCCCGAAAAATCCCAAACCATTGGAGGCACCTGGGTGGCTCAGTTAAGCATCTGACTCTTGCTTTTGGCTCAGGTCATGATCTCAAGGTCATGAGATCGAGCCCCAGGTCAGGCTCTACACTCAGAGGGGAGTCTGCTTGAGATTCTCTCTCCCTCTCCTGCTCTTTTTTTCTCTCTCTCAAAAAATAAATAAATCTTTCAAAAAAGAAAAAACATATCACCCCAATTTCTCTACTCCCCTATGTCAAGCAAAGCACACTAGAATTATTTCCTAGCCCTTACTTCAGTGACTTCCCTATGCTGCCTACCATTGATCTCTATTCCTTTATCCTTTCCTCTTGTAATTTGTGGGATTTTTGCCACCATATTTCACATTCACATCCAGATACCTCATAGAGGCCCAATTTATATTGCACCAGCCCCTTGCAGCCTGCTCTCTGCCTTCCTTTCTCTCAGTTATCCCTCTTCTTCCCCCTAATATTTTAGTCCTACTGCTAAGATCCAGTTCATCAAGCCCTTAAAATGTGGTCATCAAAGGAAACACAACTGGTCTGGTAAAAATAAATGGCATCCAGTGGAGGGAAAAATCAAAACAAGGAATTCAAAAGTAAACAGAAATGCCCACCTCACTTCAAATAATTACTTAGATAGAACATGGCATTTGAACAAGGTCAGAAGCTTAAGCTAGGAAAGGAAAAGCATAAAGTTAAGTGACGTACATAACCCTGAGGAACATAAGGCTTCGGCAGTTGAGACAAACAGCCTCTCCATTTGTCTAGGATTGCTTATCTTGCCCAGAATAGACAAGGAGACTAATGAAGTCGCAGAATCTAGAAGCTGCCCCACCGTCTGGGGCTTTATGAAGTCATCAGTCAAAAGTGTTAAGAGAGTTGCCAGAAGTTTGGATGAGATTTCTGAATATCCTTAGCTGAATTCAGACATAGGAAAAGCAGTAAAAAAGAAACACCGTGATAAACGGTTGCTAAATGAATGGCATCTTCCTCACCAGTTACAGCTTTATACTCATCTAGGCTGTCCTTCCTATAGGTAAGATTTACTGAAACACCCAATCATAGAATCGTCCCCACGTGCTGACAACACATAACCCAGAGCAATCCCCTGCTTCTTTTTTTTTTAAGATTTGATTTATTTATTTGACAAAGAGAGACACAGTGAAGAAGGAACACAAGCAGGAGGAGTGGGAGAGGGAGAAGCATGCTTCCCGCTGAGCATGGAGCCCAATGTGGGGCTCGATCCCCAGACCGAGGCAAATCTTAATGACTGAGCCAAAGGCAGATCTTAATGACTAAGCCATCCAGGTGCCTCTATCCCATGCTTCTTTAGACCTTTCCCAAAATTACCCAACCAAAACCTAAATCCTAATCAGTTATTCCTAGCAGCCTTACTGAGATATCTCACCATTTCTTTTGGTGTGTGTTTTCTTTATCTGCAACAAGTAATAAGCCCAGCATGTTCAACTACAGGTGTATCCCTGGTGGTCTTTGGCTGAAGGGCACTGAAAAATGTTACATACCAGAACAGCTGTTAATGCTACCAGAATGATGGAGGGATGGGGGGAACAGTGAAAGGGTTCATCAATCTCTATGCCATTTAAATTTCTTTTTTAAAACGAACCACATGGGGCACCTGGGTGGCTCAGTGGGTTAAGCCTCTGCCTTTGGCTCGGGTCATGGTCTCGGGGTCCTGGGATTGAGCCCCTCATCAGCTCTCTGCTCAGCAGGAAGCCTGCTTCCCTGCCCCCCCACCTGCCTGCCTGCCTGTCTGTGATCTCTGTCTGCCAAATATATAAATAAAATCTTTTTAAAAAAATGAACCACATGTAAGCAAAATCTTAGGTATGACTTTAGTGGTTAGTACCGGGGTCCTGGGATTGAGCCCCTCATCAGCTCTCTGCTCAGCAGGAAGCCTGCTTCCCCGCCCCCCCACCTGCCTGCCTGCCTGTCTGTGATCTCTGTCTGTCAAATATATAAATAAAATCTTTTTAAAAAAATGAACCACATGTAAGCAAAATCTTAGGTATGACTTTAGTGGTTAGTACCTTATTCTCTGTGATTTTGAAATGTTTCTCAAAAAGAGAAAAAGCATACATACCATTGTGGTGCTTATTGGGGAGAAGCTTTACACGTGCCATTCTAGGTTCCTCAGAACAATAATTTCCAAAATGCCAATAGGAAGACCTGTGTGAGACTAGCATCATGAGAATCACCTGTGGTGCTTCTTGGAATTTACTGGATGCAAGACTTGGACTTTCTAATTCACCATGCCTGGAGCAGGATCTGAGTGTGTTTCTCAAAAGCACCCCTGGTGATCTTGAGAACTACTATAGCCATACAGATAGATATTTAATATGCATAATTCTGTTAGGTCCATGTGACTCTGACTTAAAATTAAATCATGCTATAACACGCATTTGAAAACAAAACCTCAGGGGCGCCCGGGTGGCTTAGTGTGTTGGGCCACTGCCTTCGGCTCAGGTCATGATCTCCAGGACCTGGGATCGAGCCCCGCATCGGGCTCTCTGCTCGGCGGGGAGCCTGCTTCCTCCTCTCTCTCTGCCTGCCTCTCTGCCTCCTTGTGGTCTCTGTCTGTCAAATAAATAAAAATCTTTAAAAAAAAAAAAGAAAGAAAACAAAACCTCAGTGTGTCTTAGAAGCCATTCTATAGGAGTACTATCTAATAATACATTCTTCCTATCTTTCACAATAGCTTCACAAACCTGAACTTCCCCACCATGAGGTTTAGGTGAGCAAGTAATCATTGTTACATTCACATTGCCTGCATTTGTGCAGGCAACAGATATTTCTTTAGTCTCTGCTTTGTGCTTAGTAATATGGGTTATCAGATAAACTAAACAGATACTGTTTTGCCTGAGTCAGTTTCATGTAAGTGGGTGTGAACAAAAAGCATTCATATAAGCACTCAGAGCTAAATCAGTGAGGAAAAATTTGAGGATAACAGGATATTAGAATAGTCCTAAAGTATCTCCCCCAGTTACAAAGGGAAAAAATAACTTTACAGTGGAGATTACCACAACCAAGTAATGAGAGTTAATATCACCAATAATGAGGACATCAACAGCTCATACCCTCTGGTATGATGCTCTGAGGACACGGCATCACTTCTTAGTTTTCTGAAAATTAAAACCTCAATCTGATCATAAAAAAAATTAGATAAGCCCAAATTTGAGGTACATTCTAAAAAGTATTTAACCAATACTGACTGAAAGTGTCAAGGTCTTGAAACGTAAGGCAAAAATGAGGCACTGTCACAGATTGGAGGAAACTAAATAGTCATGACCGATAATTATATTATGTGATCCTGAATCAGATCCTAAAATAGAAAAAGAACACTGGAGAGAAATTGGTGAAATTCTGATAAAGCCTGGAGTTTGTAGTGCTATATCAATGTTAATTTCCTAGTTTGATCATTGTACTATGGTTTTATAAGATATTAACATTAGGGGAAGCTAGAAGAAGATCTTATTCAAAACGCCATATTATTTTTGTAACTTTCTCTACACTGAAAATTATTTCTTTTTAAAGATTTCATTTATTTATTTGACAAAGATCACAAATAGGCAGAGAGGCAGGCAGAGAGAGAGAGGAGGAGGCAGGCTCCCTGCTGTGCAGAGAGCCCGACACGGGGCTCGATCCCAGGACCCTTTCCTTTACAAATGCCTTTAATTCTCTCCCTCCTCTTTCTCAAATAAAGTCAACCATCTGCTTTCTCTGCATGTGTACCAGAGCAAGTGAATCAAACTTGAGGAAAAATAACATATCAGGTGTTTGGGGATGGTAGGCATGGAGGAGGATGGAAGAGCGGTGGGACAGATTGGCTTCACTTGAAATTCACAAACACTGACGTCACCCTAAACTGAGCCCACACCAGCTCCTGCCTGGACTCCAGCAGTAATGTTGTCTCTAGCTTCTCCATCTCTATTCTTGCCTCCTCACATCTATTCTGGACACAGCAAATGATAATCACCTCTTAAAAAGAATAAAAAAGCTTCTGAAGGTTTGACCCCAATAGCTTAAATAAAACCCAGACTGTATGCCATGATGTGCATGATCTGTCTGGCTCCTGCCATCTTGGCAACTTCAGGATCTGTTGTTCCCCATTTCAACCCCAATATACCTGCTTCCTTTCAGGTTATGGTATACACTGTGTACTTTTCCCTCAGCCTTGGGCCTTCTTCCCTGGCTTTCAGCAGAGCTCATTCTTTCTCATGCTTCCATCTTCAATTCAAATGTCATTTTCTCAGAGATTCAGGCCTTCCTGATCATGCTAAGGCCTTCCTGATCACGCTAAGGAGATTCTCCCCTTCCAGTCCCAGTATTCTTGATCACTTCACCACTGTGTTCTGTCATAGGAATTTTAGTCTGTTATCCTGTATATTTCTTGGCCAGCTTGTTTATCATCTGAATTTCCACATTTGATCATGGGACTTTATTTGTTTTTTTCATAATACATACCTAAAACCTAGTAACCTGGTATAGAGCTTTGCCAATTTTTCTAGAGTTGTCCTTTTCTTATTACTTTGTAGAGTTCTTTGTGAAATTAATCCTTTGTCCATTACTCTTGAGGCAAATATTTTCTCCTAGACTCACTTGTAATGTTCTTCACTATGTCTCCTACCATAAATATTTTCTGTAGTTAAATCTGTACTTTTCCTTATAGCTTCTGAGTTATGTGCTTGACTTAAAATTTCTAAAAACATTCTTCATTACATTCTAATTTTGTTGGTTCAATACAATTTGTCAAAAATTGTCTTTTTGACACTGATTTGAAAGAATACTTTTATCAATCGCTGAAGTCCTAAATAATAAATGCCCATATATTCATGGGCCTACTTGTAAATTCTTTCATTGAATAGATTTATTTATTACAATGCCAATAACACTATTACTACCATACTTTTTTATTACATATATGATACCTGGTACAATAAGCCTCTCCCAAGTCCCTTCAATTTTTCATTTTTAAGTTTATCTACTTTTTTAGTATTTTCTCTTTAAACTTGGTCTATCAAATTCCATAAAAGCCCTGTTCAGGAGAAATATTATCTTTATAATATTGATTTTTTTCCTTTTATCGTAAATGGTCTATATTTATTTTCATCTCCCTTTAGGTATTTCATTTATATAGGGTCTATTTATTAGACTTATAACTACCTGTTTTACAGTGTAGATGATTATTTTAAGTGGGACTTTTCTTTCAATTATATTTTATAATGAGCTTTTGATGGTGTATAAGAAGACAAATACTGGGGCACCTGGGTGGCTCAGTGGGTTAAGCTGCTGCCTTCAGCTCAGGTCGTGATCTCAGGGTCCTGGGATCGAGCCCCATATTGGGCTCTCTCCTCAGCAGGGAGCCTGCTTCCCTCTCTCTCTCTCTGCCTGCCTCTCTGCCTACTTGTGATCTATGTCTGTCAAATAAATAAATAAAATCTTAAAAAAAAAAAAAAAGACAAATACTTGCCTATTGGCTTTAGAGCCATTCGTGTTAGTTGAACTATTTGTACCAGTCCTAGTAATTTTTTAGTTGATCCGTCTGGGATGTTTTAGACAATCAGAGACACCCCTTTCTAAAGAGCCAACATTTAGGCTCTTTATTTCTTTGTTAGAAATAGAAAAGGTCTCTAGTTGCCGGTCAGTAATAAACAAGGACTCTCATCATCCTGTTCCAGACTTCACTAGGGGAAGCTGGCTTTCTTCCTAGAATTTCAAACGAAATCTAACAACTTCTTTGAAGATTTAGTAGAACTCACTGGAAAAAACCCAACTGGGTCTAGGGTCTTTTGTAGGTGAAAGTCAAACTACCTTTTCTCTTCCATTTATAGTTTTTATTCTATTCAGGCTTTAAGCCTAGTTGTACATATTTGCCCAAGAAAGACTTTTTTTTACCCAGATTTCCTCATTTAACAATTAGAAGTAGGACATAGTATTTTGCTCTTCCAGAATTTTGGTTATACTTCCTTTCTTGTCCTTGTAGTTCTTTTTTTTCTTTTAAAATCAGACAAGTTCAAAATTTGTATGAAATTTTAAAAACCCTAGTGTTTGAGTTAATTTAATAAATTAACCCAACCCAGATGATAAATTCCTCTTCTACCTTATTAAAAATCTTTTTCCATATTATCCTTCCATCTCTTCTATCACTTTGTATTTATTTATTTTATGGTTATAATACTATCTTAATAAAATGCTTTGGATTTTTTTACTTCGATTTTTACTAAGTGCTTTTAAAACTACATTTTCTAAATAATTTTGTTGCCATATTCTATAGATTTTAACACAGGATACTTTAGAATTTGTATTCCTTTATCCCTAAGTAATTTATAATTTCAGTTTGGGTTTCAATTTGTAGGTCATTTAGATAAATGATAAGAAAAAAAGTTAAAGCTTCTTGTTGCTTAATTTCTAACTTCATTAGATTTTTCTTAGGAATGGTGCTTTCTAGGATTTGGGAGTATTTGGGGGGCCTGAGAAACTTTGAAACCTTAGTCATAGCCAATTGTAGTTACAAATGTCAGTATTTCTAAAAAATATGTTTTGTTTTGTTTTGTTTTGTTTCAAGTAGGCTCCAGTGTGGAGCCCAACATGGGGCTTGAACTCATGACTCTGAGATCAATACCTGAGCTGAAATCAAGAGTCAGACAACTAACTGAGCCACCAGGTACCCCAAGAATATATATTTTCATAAACTATGTACAGCACTTTATAACTGTCTATATAATCATACTGAGCCACTGTTATTCAAATCTTCTATTCCTTTATTTTCAACTCTTGTTTTGCAGCATCTCTTATGGTAGCATATAGCCAGAGTTTCATCTTTTTATGCAATCCAAGAGCATTTCTTTTAATAAGGAGATTTGGGGGGCACCTGGGTGGCTCAGTGGGTTAAGCCACTGCCTTCGGCTCAGGTCATGATCCCAGGTCCTGGGTTCAAGCCCCACATCGGGCTTTCTGCTCAGCAGGGAGCCTGCTTCCTCCTCTCTCTCTGCCTGCCTCTCTGCCTACTTGTGATTTCTCTCTGTCAAATAAATAAATAAAATCTTTAAAAAAAAAAAATAAGGAGATTTGGCCTATATACCTTTTCTGTGATTGCTGACATATTTATAAAACTTCTGCTGTCTTTTCTGCCTTCTGTCGTAATGATCCAAATTTTCATTGTATTTCATTGTTGTATTTTTTTCTCCTAATTTTTTATGTTATATAGCCTATATATCCTGTTATATATCCCATAATCCAGTTATATATCCTATATCCTATCCTATTTGTACATCTAATTAAACACATAAAACACGTATTACTTAGTCTTCCATCAATATGTAGAATTCATAAGCCTTTCCTCATGCAAAGAAAAAAAATACTTACGTTACTTCCTGTTTCCCTCTCTTCCTTGTGCCTTTTCTAGCACTAAAATGCTCTTGATATTAATTTGATCATGCTGATTCTTAATTTAAAAAGATAACAATCCATCATATTCTTGACTATAAGTGTTACTATCTTCTTTGTTCACAATTATTCTGATATATTCTCTCTTCCTTTTCCTTGGATTCATTATTTGTTTGACAGGAGTTGGTTTTGTGGTAATTTTTTTTCAGGAAGGATCTTAGAACTGACAGGAAAGTGATAAAGTTGGCTCTGCAGGTAGCTTGTCTCCAAGATGGAGGCGGGGCACATATGCCCCCAGGTACAGTATAATTTCCAGAAGCACTTCCTGGACCCCACAGCCTTAGTAAATCTCCTATGTCAAAAAGAAGTTCTTAGGCTCTATTCTGGGGAACAAAGACCAGAATCAGCTGGTCCCTCTCTTACTTCTTCCTGTGCTGTCTTTATTTCAGTTCCATTAGACTTTGTCTAGTTTCTCCCTCCAAGCACAATACTAGATGTCTTATATGGTTATATTGATTAATCTTCTTTTGAATTAGCAACTTTTACTAGTCCCACCCCATGCTCTTCCTGAGGAAACAGAGGCTCAAGGAGTTAAATAATGCTCAAGCTAGTGAGCAGATGGGTTATAGTTTGAGCCCAAGTAGACTCACCCCAAATCTGCCCTCACAAGAAGAAAACCTTTGAGAGTACCAGCTTTCAATGACAAGATAATTTAGTGAAACTAGTTTATAAATAAGACAGTAGTCAACTTTCATCTTTTACCAAGCATTAATTACATATTGAGAAGGCTAGAAGCTGTTCCTGACATCTAGGAGCTGGCCTGGCACTCAGAGTTAGGCCTTGGTATTCTCCTTTTGGAAGTAGCTTCACGTAGTATCAACATCTAGAAAGGTCACTCTGCAACTGTGATGGATCCTGACCAAAAGAAGAGCACTTCTTAACATGTCTGAGCAGACACAAGAACCTACTCTAAACCAGGGTGACCAGATACCCCCAATTCCTAGCAAATTTGTGTGACAGCCACTTCTTTATTAATTACTTACCATTACAATTAATTGCTCACGTCTTGCTCCTTTTAGATAAGATTAAGATACCTGCCTCCTGATAACATTGAACCCAGAACAGAGCCCTATTTCCTCAAAGCCTCATCCTGTCACCTGATACAGACCCAAATCCTAGCAAGGTCTTGTATCTTCTTACCAATGGGGCCCAAAGTTTTTCCCACAGTGTGGCCAGGCAGTTTGGAATTCATCTAATAAGAAAGGGGAAATAATTGAGGCTTTTAGAATAGGGTAGAGACATGATTAAAGTTGTGTTTTAGGAAACGAAATCTGATAAAACATGTAAGGCAACCAAAAGAAAAAGACAGTGGGCAAAGACGGTAATGAAACCATTCCAGTAGTCCAGGGGACCACAAGGAGACAGAAGCCATAATGCAGGTGGCATGTGATAAATACCTATATGAAGGTGGTAGCAGCGGGAATGAAAATGAATTAACGTGCACCAGGACATCTATAGGAAGAATCAATAGTGGGTAGAGATTTTGACACGGTATTAACCATCAGCACGATTTAACATTCACTAGGCGGGGATTCTCTCAGATCAGATTTTCCATAAAATATTCTGTCTTATTCTGAACAAAATAGATAGGGGCTTTTTGTATCTATAAGTTCACTTCATTAGCATAAGATAGAAAGTTATGAATAGGATGACTTTGGATTCACCTTACTTGGATTATAAAATGTGAAGTTGGATTTAAGCCTACCATATGGATAAGGGATCGATTTAGCCCTTAAGTGTCTTTTGGAAGCTCCCATGAAGGGCATTAGAAGTTTTGTGAGCATATTAGAAGGCAAACTTGGGGCCTAAGTGTGCATATTCAGCAGACCTGCCTGGATCCTCCACTCTAGGAAACTAAAATAGATGAAGATGTGCCTCCTAGGAGTCAATCATACTATTATTCAAATGGAAATAAAAGAGATGCATGGTTTTAGTGGTGGAAATGAAGTAAACTTCCCAACATTGCAACAGACAGGCTAAGCTCAGGGTGGTGCTTGACACTTTAGGAACAGGAACGTCCTGTTTTGGAATGAACTTGGTTCCAAGAGCTTTTTCAACTGGCGTTTTAAGAACTGAATCCCTTCTCCCCTACAAATATTAGAAATATTATCTAGGAATAGAGTACAGCCCAGAGAGGTCATGAAAGCCCACAGACCCCATAGTAAGTTTAACTGTGGTACTAAACCCACCGTTGGACCTGGAAGAGGATGGCATTCATATATGATGAAAATCAGAGGAAGCTAACATACTTCCTCAGTTTTTTGTTGTTGTTGGTTTTTTTTTTTTTTCATCTACTGTAGGCAAAATTTAGATCTTGGTGGGAAGAAACATATTCATTTACTCCCATCCTACGTGAGCCCCCATCACTGATTAAATAGGCTCATAATTCAAACCTATCTCTACATCTATCCAAAAGACATTATTAGAAATATGACTACCACCCTCAAAATAAGCTACCATTCAAAATTCTAAATGCTGAGATTTTACTCAAGTGTTTTAAATCACTTAAATCCCAACATCCTCCCTTTGATATTTTTTTAAAGCACAGCCAAAGGCTTATTAACTATTACTTCAAATGCTCAAATCCACCAGTAATATTGATTAATAGAAAAGGCCATCCTGAAAAGTGCCACATTTGACTTTTTATAAGTACGTAATTAGAGAGAATAAAAATAATGGTGAAAACTACACCAGGGTTAGACGCCTATTTCTACCCTCTGCTTTCATGCTCAAGAATCCTAGAACTAATTCTAAATTGTGAAATGAATCTGTCCCCAGCCAGTGTAGCAGACTTAATGCACCATTAATCTGGTCTGCTCTCAGCTGCCAATTGAAATAGTCACAGTCATTCGATTTTTAAGGAAAAGACAGTACTGCAGAAGTACATTCCAGAGGTCTTCTCATAAAAGCCATCCTGTGTGCTCCATCTGCACATGCAATCTGCTTGTGTATTTCCAGCCAGCTTGCATGCGCAGATTAATGCGTACAATTAGAAAGCAACCTCACAGGCATTCAATAAACTGCCTTCATTATTACACTCAGGAGAGTCCCTTTGGATGTCAATAAAAGCCTAGTTTTCTGCCTGTTAGCTAAATAATTGACAACACTAAAAATAATCAGAAGCAAATGAACGAAGTCAGGAATAAGGTGTTAAGAAAGAGCACATTAAGATTCTCATGGTGGTGCCCCAGGATGCTATCATGAGCTTTTTCTCCAGCAGCCTGGATTTACAGTCTGCTCAAGTCCATGGATGCACTTCTGTACAAAAAAAAAAACAACACCCACTGTTCCTGGTCTGCTATTTGGACCACATATCACAGCATGCTGAAACTAGCAAGGACATGAGATATTGGCTAGTTTGAAAGAATTTCTTACTTGTGTTTCTATTTTGTGTTGCTTGGTTTGACAGCTTCAGGAAAATCTAATTCTTTTGATGGGGGAAGGGGGCATTGGGGAATGGGGAATAGCCTGGTTGGTCTGGTGAAATCTTTGTGTTATTAGAATTCAAATAGCTCCCCTAGACAATTTTTGAACCATTAAACCGATTATAAGAAGGTATGATAGAGGCTTGTGATACAGAGAGTAACCATGTTTTCCAAGAAGTCCCTTTCATATTCCTAGCTATGTAATGATCATTTATATCATGAGCTATTAGTCTTTTAATTTCAAAAATAGTTCAATACAAAATACTCTTAAAAAAATTCACAGATTATTTTTTTTTTTATGTTTCTCAGTAGGCTTTAAAAATCAATTTGATATACTTCTCACTTTTAGTTAACTCCTTTTTCCTGGTTAACTGGGACTTCATGATAAGCAGAAGAAAGAGCATGAGTGAAATGTGCGTGTAATTGAATTCAGCTCCACTGATGGTATAGGAGGTGGTTGAGGGTAAAACCCTTTTTTTTCCCTTCAGAGAAAAGGAGTGATTGATCTCTAGTATTTAGTAAAACACAACTCAAGAAGCTGGAGACTATGAAAGAAAGGTGATTGGGTGACATAACATCCCATTTCCTTTAGAGTATAACAATCTCTCATCCTTCAACTTACCATGTTTAAAACTCTCCAGAGAATGGGCTTGTTCAAATTCCTGGTCCTGTACCTACAACCCCCTCATTGGTAAGCAGCTCTTCCCTTCTCCAGTGAAACTTGGATGATGTAGGATAAATACATTTGTCTTTATTGTCTCTCTAGTCTACAGCTACCCTCATGGCATCCCCTTATCTCTTTCAACTCCTCTGGTTGGCCTAGAAATACTCTCATTCACCCTCTACCAATGAATGGAAAGGTAATAATATATTAACAGCCTTGATCTACTACCTCCCTCCTGGCATCTCTCTCTAAGACAATTTCTCCTGGTGGGTAGATTCCCACCAGCTCCCTCACCCCCATACAAGTTTTAGAAGAACAGTGGGGAAAAACAAGCTATGGATTCTATGACTCAAATGAGGGCAATGCCTATTTTAACTTAAAAAAGATAATGTAAAAAAAAAAAAAAAGATAATGTCACTCATTGGCATTTCTACCCAACCCATTCCGTCTCCCATTTTCTGGCCTGCGTAGCAGAGGCCCAAGTACCTTTGTGCTAAGACACAAAGTAAAGCATTGAGAAACTTCTTCCCACTCCTCCCTTGGAGATTTAAAGCAAGAAAGAGCTGCTTAGGATAGAGACAGAATAATTGCAGTGGAAAACCAGAGGATGCAACATATTTTAGGTTGTCATATATGCTCACCCCAACATTAGAATGATCTTAAATTCTGAAAATGAGGTACAACAATGGGAAGAGAAAACAGGAGACAGTCAGATAATCCATCCGAAAGTGGAGGCCAACTGCCAGTTCTGGGTGGGACCAGAATGGTCTCTACATAACAGTCACTACAAAATAGAAATTGTCTGATCCACTCAACAAGGATCTCTGCACAAAGTTTCATTTCTGTCTCCATAAAATTCAGGCACTTGTATGCCATTTATGTAAAATATTTTATTTAATCCTTATAAATGGCCTATGAGAGAGATACTGTCATCCCTATTTAAAAAAAAAAAAAAATGAGGTTCCATACGCTGTCCAAGGTCACAGCTGGGGAATGGAGCTAGGACTTTGAATCCAGATATGCTTGGTTTTAATGCTACCACATTTGGAATTAACCTATGTTAATTTCTAGGGGGGGTGTATGTATATAGTCTTAAGTTATAATAAAAAATATGGGTTTTGGCTTTTTCTGTTCTTTTAAGCAGCTTACAGGTCATCTAGCTACTTAGAGTGAGGACAGGAGCTTATCTTTAAAGCCTGTATAACAGAGTAGATTACCTACATCATATAGCACATTTTGCCCTATACATAGTAGCTGTTGATATTCACAAGTCTTACTAGAAAAAGTACCTTGGTGGATGACCACCGATTGGGAATTTTGCCAATAATTGCTAAATTATTCCTCAATTTTTGTCTATAAAAATACAAGTGTGACTAGTCCTCAGTACATTAGATAAACCCCTGGTTAGTTCAATTCTGCTTGGGTACTTCTTCTCAAATATTATCTTCCTTATATGAGTGTTTTGAAAGTCAGCATTATCAGAAGTACCTTGGATCACCAAAGAATAAGCCATCCTAGTTATTTACAGTGGGGAATTTCTCAAATTTAGCAGTAGTATTTCAAATCGACTGACTACTAAAGAATACTCTGTGAACCTCAGAACCTCACTTACATAATGACAGAGTTTAATTACATAATTAATATAATAGCCAATAATCCAATATCAGAGGTCCTAAAAATCAGCTAGAATTTAAAAGCAGAATAAGCATTATGCCTATAAAGGTACAAAGTTCTGAAAGACACAAACTTACTATTGCCGGTGCTCTCTAAATGCTTCTCTTCTGAGGTTTTCTTGAAGCCTTTTTTTCTCCTCTAGTTTATTGCTCTGAAATTGCAAATATCAAAATGCCGCCTATTAGGGAAGCTTTAAGCAGAATCATGGTGTTAAAGTTACCCAAGGTCCAAAGTCCTAAGGTTCAAGTGGCCCCAACAGTCCAAGATGGTACCTACCAGGGCTTCCAAGATGTGACCTCTCAACCCATGGGCACTGTTTACTGGAAGCCAGGAGCCCCAGATTCCTGCCATGGCTCCCTCTCCCAACTTGACTGGATAATCACAGATCATTATTCACATTTTTATTCTGTAGCTCAAATGATGGCAACGTTTATATTTTAAGAAGTGTTTTCAAGATGGTTTAAGGGAAACATGAAATTTCCACAGCAAGTATGTTAAATGAAAATTATAAGAAATTATAAGAAATGGCTAAGTAGTTCATAAAAAACACATTCCACTAAAGCATTCAGAAAAAGATTTTCAATAAGCCAACTCAACTCCCTCCTGACTTAGAATCAGATATTTAAACCTATTGAGAGACTGAACAGCAAATGTCATAAAAAATGGAATGGAAAGAGTTTTTTTTTTTTAATTCGTTGTTTAGTGAATCTAGAAACAAAGGACTTCGTATTTGATATTACTGTCACCAAGGATCTGGCATATTTTAATCCAACGTAAATTACCCTGGAGCTTGTTGTTCACTATGATATAACTGTCATTTAAAAAAAAAAAAAAAAAACTTGCCTATGGAAAACAAGTGGAAGTTCCTAGAAAGCAAGTTTAATGTGGAGCTGAAACAAGTTCTACAACACAGGGGAGACTTGAAGTTTTAAATGAATCCGAGGGAGACAGCAAGCGGCTGGGTTTGCTTTAATAAAAAGAGTTGGATTTGCCTAGCAGGAAGACTGTGAAAAGGGAATAATGGAAATCATCACTTCTAAACCCTGACGTAAGTTTGGCTCCATCTTTTAAAGAAGGGGAAAAACTGTTCATGTTGTTCATTTAAAAGTCTCCATTCACACAGAACCACTTACTAGTCCCATTTTGAAAAGTAAAATGGAGGTTTCAGTTTCAGAAAAAAAAAAAAAAAAAAAAGGAAATTTACTACAAAAGGAATCAATTATAATACAAAGCAATTGGATTTTAAATGAAACAAGTTCTAGGAAGCAAACTAACAGAGAATTGTAAAACCAAATCAACTGGCTCTCAACCTAGAAAAAAAAATTCCTGATTCATGAGGCCAAAATGATCAATTGTTATGAGCCCCTACATCTCTGGAAAAAAGCGGGGGGCAATAAAATGCAGTAAGCAAGCAGGAGGGATTCCTTAAACCACTATTAGGAATGCTACTTTGAAAATGGTGAGAAAACCACACAAGCATCTGGAGACCAGGGCTGGGTTCCTTTAGCAAGGTCAAAAATTGGAAACCCAGTTTTGATCTCTTCACAAATAGATTATCATTGAATTCAACTCAGTAGCTAAATTCCATCCAGAAAGCTTTGTTTATCCCTTAGAAGTTCATGGAGAAGTATTTTGCAAAATACCAGCATAGTTAAAAAATTATATTCAATACCTATCAATGTAGGAGCTATTTATTATACTAATCTGAATACTTACATTTAGTCATACTGTTTCTTTCTTTCCATTTAATAGAGAATTAAGGAGTCATCCAACCACACACACACACACACACACACACACACACACACATGCAAAATGTAAAATATCTAGGGGCACCTGGGTGGCTCAGTTGGTTGAGTGTTCAACTCTTGGTTTCGGCTCAGGGCATGATCTCAGGGTCATGAGACTAAACCCCACATGGGGCTCCGTGCTGGGCATGGAGCCTGCTGAAGATTCTCTCTCTCCCTCTGCCTGTCCCCACGGTGCATATGTGCACGTATGCTCTAATTAAAATATTTAAGAGCATGGGGTCTAAAAGTAAAAATTATGTAACCAGCTCCAGATCCACCATCACTTGAATAACCTTAAGCAAATCATTTAATATTACTAAATCTCATTTGTTCAAACATTTACCAAATGCCTGCTTGGTACTGTGGTCAATGCTGAGAATACAGATATGGACAGAGCAGTGCCTCCTCTGGAAAATTTCAGAGGCTAGTTGGGAACACAGACAAGAAAGCAATGATGGCGGTATATAAAATATGTTGGAGGATAGAGGTTTGCAAATAATATGAACAGAGAAAAAGTACAGAAGTAGGTCGTCGGGAAATGCTTTCAACATTTCCACAAACATTAATTTAGTGTCCACTAAGTGGCAGACCCCATCCTGGGCACAGGAGCCAAGTTGATTAATATTCAGAATGTGGTTTCTAACCTTGGGTTCATGAGTGAACTCTATGTTAAAAGTAGGCTCATTTTGGGGCACCTGGGTGGCTCAGTGGGTTAAGCCTCTGCCTTTAGCTCAGGTCACGATCTCAGGGTCCTGGGATGGAGCCCCACGTCGGCCTTTCTGCTCAGCAGGGAGCCTCCTTCCCCCTCTCACTCTGCCTACTTGTGATCTCTCTCTCTCTGTCAAATAAATAAACAAAATCTTAAAAAAAAAAAAAGTATGCTCATTTTTACAGAATGGGTTCATCCACAGCTTTCTTCAGATTCACCAAGTGGCTGGTGACCAAACTGAAGGATAAGAACCATGGTCTAATGAGAGGTAGAAATTCAAGACAGAGAATAATCTTAGCAAGTTTTCCAGGAAGAGGAGCTAATGGGAGCAGGGCTACTCCACTCCATTACACAGGTTGCTCACTACTCGGGGTGGGGGGGCCAGCAAAGGAGTTGCAGAGGCCTAAAAGAGGGCTGGCATTCAGCTCACCAAGCGCTAAATCCCACACAGGGTGCTTCAGCACAGTGTGGGCCTTTTTCTGTGAACCACGAAAGTACTATCAGACACCAACCTGAGCACCCACAAAACTGACTGGATGAAAAATCCACTTCTAATTTGCACAAAGGCAGTGGTGGGCAAGTAGGGGCCCTGGGTAGGAAAGGGACGTTCCCAAAACTTGCAATATTTTCAGTAAACAAAGGCATGAGAGAATAAAGCTGTTTAGGGAACCCTAAGAAGCTCATGAATAAATTGAAAGGTGTTCGTAGTGACATGATGGAAGATAAGGTCGAGAAAATGGGAAGGGGTGGTTATAGAGGAATTTATATGCCAAGTAAAGGAGATTGGACTTCATTAAAGGCCATGATGAGCCATTATGTTATTCTAAGCAGGAGAGTAAGCAGCTCACTCTAAAAGCAATGTGGAGAATAAACTGCAGGAAGGACCACAAATATAAAAACCAATGGAGTGGCTCTCGCAGTAATCCAGGCCATAAATTATGAATCCCAGATTAAGGCAACAGGGACAGAGAAGGATCAGCAAACTCTCAAAAAAATGCAGGGAACAGAAATAATAGGAGAGGGGAAAAAAGAAATAATAGGAGATAGACTATATCAATGAAGGATGAGTGAGGAGGCAAGGAGGACTAGGACAGGAGGATGGCCATTAAGAGCAACAGAATGAACAGAAGTTTAGTTTTGAACCTACTGGATTTGGGATCTACTTGTGGTACATCTAGAGAGAAGTATCAAGCATACAGTAGAATGCATAGTTCTGGGATTCAGGAATATAGGCTAGAGATACAGATTTCAGAAATCACCAGCACAAGCAATAACTAACCCTTATATGTGGAAATGTGAGGACTTTCACCTAAGACTATGGTTGGATAGGTACAGGGATAAGAGAAGACAACAGATAGGACTGGGATAGAACATCCATAGTAAAAAACATGTGGGATGGGGGAGGATCTGGAAATCCAGAGGGGTGGACTTTGAAGGACAGAGTACTTAACAGCTACAATATTACAGAAGAGTTTAAGTAAGTTAGAAATTAGAGTCTCCATTAAGTTTTTTTTTTAAGATTTTATTTATTTATTTGACAGAGATCACAAGTAGGCAGAGAGGCAGGCAGATTGAGAGGAGGAAGCAGGCTCCCTGCTGAGCAGAGAGGCCCGATATGGGCTCCATCCCAGGACCCTGAGATCATGACCTGAGCCGAAGGCAGAGGCTTAACCCACTGAGCCACCCAGGTGCCCCCCCATTAGGTTTTTTAAATTAAATCAGTACCTGTGGAGTACTAGAGACAGAAATCAAACTCAGCCCACCAAGGAACAAATAGAGGTGAGAACTCAAAGGCTGGGCAGGTCCCTAAGCCAGCTGCACCCAGCATCACCCAAGGGACATTTTTTTTTAAAGATTTTATTTATTTATTTGACAGACAGAGAACACAAGTAGGCAGAGAGGCAGGCAGAGAGAGAGAGAGAAGCAGGCTCTGCACTGAGCAGAGAGCCCGATGCGGGGCTCGATCCCAGGACCCTGGGATCATGACCTGAGCAGAAGGCAGAGGCTTTAACCCACTGCCTTTGTTTAACTACTTTCTTTCACCCAGGCACCCCTAAGGAACATTTTTAAATACAAGAGATTCTTTGGTTCAGGTGACTGCTACCAGTTGGTCCATAGACTGGCATTTGGGAACCAAATGTGGTAGAGAGGCTTTTGAGCAGTTAAGCCAGGATACTTGGCAGGGAGGAGTTGAAAGCAAACCAGAACAGAGGGAGACATTTTGTTTTTAAGAGAACTGAGTAGGATTATATCCCAAGAGACAGAACGGTTGGGGGGCAGGAAAGTAACAAGAAAAAAGGGAGCTTAACGGATGGAGCAGGAAGGTTGCTGAGGAGATGGAAGGGAAGAAGAGATAATAAACACAAGTAGAAGAATCCATTGTAGCAATGAACACAAGCACTTTCGTATTCCTCCTGAGATGGGGTGGGGGGTAGAAAGAGCAAAGGAACAGTACAGAAACAGAAAAATAAAGGTCCTTATGGCCTGACGGACTTTTTTCCCCAGAAGGGGAGAGAGGAGATCATGAGCTGAAGAATGAAAGAAGAGGGTAAGAGGGGAGGGGAGGAAGATCTCGGTAATTAGAGGTGGGCCAGGCCTACAGAGTGAAGCACTACACTGAGGGCACTGTTAGAGACCCAGCGGAGAGGGATGCCCACAATCTGCTGGGGCAAAAAAAGAAAACCCACAAAAGCACGTGTGTTTGCTTTCTCCAGCAATCTCATTCAGAAGCGTTTAGTAAAAATGAAATAATTGAACTAATTCGTGTGTAAAATAATTCTTTGCCTTCCACGCACCAGCTTGATACAATAAAGTCAAATGAGATAGTGTTAAAGCACTTCTCTACATCTATAATTAATTAGGTTAGGACACCCCAAGTCAGTGATTACTACGTGCTGGGCATTGTAGGAAGGCCTTTGCACATATTGTATCCTTTAAGCTTTCTGTTCCATTACATTATTATTATTACACCCTTTCTACAGATAAGGAGATGGACATTTTTCCTAGTTTATAAAAACAATATTGCAATAAATAATGATAATAATGCAATAAATGTGGTTTTACCCTGTAATCTTTCTTAAACTGTTAGCCCTGGCTGCTACTTGCTTCCTAGAAGCAATAAATGTGATTCCTTAAAAAATATTATATGTATGCATCTCTGCATATGCGTACATTCTTTTCTACTGGTTAGTTCCTACTTCACTACATTGCATTAAAACTAACTAACAGGGCTGCCTGTGTGGCTCAGTTGGTTAAGCGTCTGCCTTCAGCTCGGGTCATGATTCCAAGGCTCTGAGATTGAGCCCTATGTGGGGCTTCTTGCTCAGCAGGGAGCCTGTTTCTCCCTCTACCTGCCACTCCCCCTACTTCTGCCCTCTATTCTCTCTCAAATAAATAAATAAAATGTTAAAAAAAAAAAAAGGACTTTAACAGTGCTTCTCAATGTCTGCATAAAATACCGTGACCTCCAGTGTTCCGAATAACTATCAGCTTTATGACTTTATAGTTTACTACAAAAAAGAAGGAAAGATCCCTGGCTGGTTTCCTGCCCTTTCTGAGGTCAAAAGGTTCTGAATATTAAATGAAAGTATTTATAAACTATATACCACTGTATAATATTATTTCAAGCATAAGTAGATCAAAAACAGAATAAGAGGAATCCAAGAGGTAGGGAGGGTCTCTAACATGGAATCGGAAGATTTTCAGGTTTCAAGTGTGTAGGTATTATGAAAGCCTGGGGAGGGATATCGAATTATTACCTAATCCACCCATGTGATTATGAGGGAAATCATGGTGGAGGTTTACTCCCACAACACAAAATTCAGATAAAAAGCTTGTTGTGAGGATTTGTAGAAACCTGTGTACTTACCCTGCAAGATCCAGCCAGCAAAGAAAGTGCTTGTAGCTGGCATGCTGCCTTTGTTTAACTACTTTCTTTCACTCTGATGTTCTAATATTTTAGAGATATTTTCTCTGTTTTATAGATTTCCAGAAAGAGAAGCTAATACACGATCATAAAACCGCATGAGTTGTATTAGTTTCCTATCGTTGCTGTAACAAATAACCACAACGTAGTGGCTTCAAATGATATAAGTTTACTCTAGTCATCTTACAGCTCTGGAAGTCAGAAGTGCAAGACAGTTTCTCTGGGTTAAAATCAAGGTGTCAGGAGGATGACTTTTCTTCTGGAGACTCCAGGGGAGACGCTTTCTTTGCCTTTCTAGCTTCTAGAGGCCACCTACATTCCTTGGCTCATGGTCCCTTCCTCCATCTTAAAGCCTGCACTGGCAGGCCGGATCTTTCTCCTGCTGCCATCTCTTCAGTGCTCCATCTCCCGCCTCACTCTTTCATTGTGATTACAATGGAGCCACCTGGATAACGAGGGGTTCTCTAGTTGAAGGTAAGTTGATTGGCAACCTTAATTCCACCTGCAAGTGTAATCCCCCGCCTTTGCCAGGTAACATAATATATTTCTCGGTTCCAGGGATTAGAATGTGGAGGGGCAGGAAGGGTCATGACTCTGCCTACTACATGGATTATAATCTAGATTTAAATCAATAAGGATCAGACATAGTATATGCCAGATACTTCATGAAATCTTTGCCTCTCTTAGCCCTCAGAGGCTTGGCTTTAGAATGTGTGTTGTAGGGGAAGGTAAGGGAGGCCCTCTTTCACTTAGGATTGAAGCAGCGGTTTGCTGATAAACTTAGAGGGGGGGAGGTTGACTTGTAGCATTTACTGATTTCTGTGGAGAAAATACTCTCACAATGGTCGGTTTGAAGTTACCAAGATGAAGTCCAGGAGCACACATAAATAACGTCAACATATCCTAGTACAGGAAATAAAAGTTTGGTGGAGTATCCAAGCGCCCTTTCCAAATTTCCCCTTGACTTATAGGACTGACTCGTTCTGAACCCATCAACGTGACCAGATGCTAAAGAGCCAGCTGCCTTTCACACCCTTGTGCTTATTAAAAATCAAAGACCACTCACACGTGCTAGCAGGGAATACAGTTTACTCTCCCCTCACTCACATACAGGTTGTGACTAATTAAAGACCTGTGTTCCGTGGTGACTCCCCCTGGGAGAGGGAAAACTGAAGGGCAAGGGGGGTTAAGACCACAGACCAAGCTAGGGACTCTTGGGTGGCAGTAGGCTGCTTGGTTTCTACTTGACCCAGAGTTCCTGGACAGTAGCCATTTGCCTGGGGAGGAGGGTGGTACTTTGCAGGCTGCTGTCCACATGTGTGTCTGCTGTGCACTTTAAGGAATCAGTGCTCCATAAGTACTGCCATTATTGCTTCCCTTGGCCATTTCCACACTGGCAATGTGAAGGATGCCATTTCTAGATGGCTAATGTCCATTTTTCTTTTATCTGACACAAGCTACTAGATAGGCTCACACTCAGTAGGAAAAGCCACAGATTTATACTCAACAGGAAGAACTAGGTCCTGGTGGCAGCACAGGGCAATTAACCAGAGAAATCAAGTCTGTGGAAGGACCAGGGTAGGCTGCTCCTTACCTTGTTAGGAAGCTTATATTAATGCTCCTCAACTTTTCTGTGCACAAGAATCAACTAGGGAGCTTATTAAAATGCAGGTTCTGGTTCAAAAGGTCTCAGGTGGGGTCTCAAAATTCTGCATTTCTGACAAGTGATGCCAATGCTGCTGGTTTAAGGAACACATTTTGAATGGGAACGACCAACATATCCGTATTCTCTCCCCATCTTTCACTTTTGGATAAAATTATGCCAATAATCATTACAGTTATCACATTAGAAAAGCCAACCCAATTAAGATTTCTGTAGTTAATGATTGCAATACATCTAGTGTTATGGTACAACTTGGAAAGAGGAAAATGTTGCTTTTAGTCAACGTGAAAGAAAGCCATGTCGGCCACGAACATTTCTGAATAGTGTACATTATTTGACCCTGGGAAGAAATGAGCTATTAATAACCCACAAGCCAGCCAATTATGGTATTAAATGACCACTAATACATGGCTCTTAGAAGAAGAAGTTGCAACATAATAATTCTTCAGGATCTGCAAGCCTCTTAATTCAATTCCTGGTGATGACTGGATGATTTTCTTAGTTCCATCTAAAATGCAGACAGACTACGTAAAAATAGGACACCTCTTCTACAATCACAAGACCAAAGTATGAGGCTTCCTTTGAATAAAAAGAAACGAGAGAGGGGAATTGGATGAAAAAGGATGGGGAATAGGGAAGTAGAAAGACCAAAAAAAATGCATTAAAGGTTAAAAACAAATTATTGTAATAAAAATCTTTTCAGGGAAGGTATAGTAGCTGATCAATTGGAAACAGATTGCCAAATCAAATTTTGTAAACAGAAGTTCTTACACTCTTTTGTCTTACACCTCCAGCATTACATTAGAGTTCCTCCCATAGAAGTCCAGTCTAATCTCCGCACCAGCGCCCACATCTCCCTCTACAGATGCTCCCAGCCATGAGAGAATGGGATGAGGTAGGGCTTAGTTTAGGGGCATGGCAGGGAGCTGCCCAAGATCATACAACATAACTGAATACCTTATAAGAAAGGTGTCTGCTTATCAGCGAAGTGGACAGCAGAAAAGACTCATACACTCGCATGTGTTTTATAAGCCATCACCTTCTGGCTTCATTAACTCCAACTGGTAAAAACATCTATTGCTTGGTAACCAGGCTTAAATTTTGACCAACACTCGGTCTTTAAATTTTTTTTTAAAGATTTTACCTATTTATTTGACAGAGAGAGGGCGAGAGAGCGAACATGGGGGCAGGCGGAGCAGGAGGCAGAGGAAGAGAAAGAAGCAGATTCCCTGCTGAGCAAGGAGCCCGACATGGGACTTGACCCCAGGACCCTGGGATCATGACCCGAGCCGAAGGCAGATGCTTAATGGCTGAGCCACCCATGTGCCCCCAACACTCAGTCTTTAAAAGAGAAAAAGAAAGGGAAGGAGGGAGAGAGAAAGAGATAGGCAGACAGACAGGCAGACAGACAGCAAGAATAGGAATGGTGTTTTCATGACTTAAACTTGCAGCAGATGCCACTCTCAGTGGGAAGTATCATGAACCAATGTCCATGCCTCCCATACTCAAAACCTACTACAGCTCAGGACTTTGCAGGGAATGGGAAAAGGAAGAGAGGTGAGGGTAGAACAACACGACATTCTTGTTCTTCTACAGCAGAAAAGCATTTTTAAGAGATTTTTTTCACCAAACCCCAGAAAGAGTATCAGAACTAAAAACATCACTTTCACTCTGAGGTTTAGCATAGATCCTATTAGTAATACTGAAATACAAATGCACACTTTTTCTTTTAACAGGAAGAGAGGTATGCTCACCTATTGAATTCTTACCCCAGAAAATTCCAAATTTAGATATAAAAATGGCAGTGCACTGACTGCTGTTGTTACTAACTGCTTTGTATTCTGGTCAAATACACAGCCCCTACCTGGACGGCTTGCTTGGAAGGTGAGAGCATGTGGTCTTAGAGCTAAGAACTCTAGCTCTAAGGCCAGTCAGGCCAGTCTGCCAGATTTGAATCCTACTTGTTCTGTTTACTGGCCATGAGCCCTTGGGCAAGTTATCCATCCTCTCTGCCAGTTTCCTCATTTGTAAACTTAGGTAATAGGAATAACATATACTCATAAAGTTATTATGAGAATTAAATGAATTTGTATATGGGCAGTGTGGAGAAGAGAACCTGGCGAGCAAGAAGCCTTCCATAAATGGCAGCTCATCATCCTTTCTACCATCTTACCTTCTCTCTCTGAATTGCCTTCATTTTTTGCATTTTGGCTTCTTCTGCTTCCTTCTTGATTCTTACAGATTCTTCTCTTTTTAGCTAAATTGTATTGAAATTACAGAGGACAAAACACAGTTACTATTTTTCAGTCTGAACCTCTGGAACACAAAATTATGATGAAAGGCAAATTACAGTATTGTTTGGGCTATACCTCGCCATGATTATAGGCTGGTGCTTCCAACTACTTAGATCACAGAGAATGGTCAGGCTGCATCCCCTGCCCGTGAAATTAATCTCTTGTGTTTCTTCCTTGCTCTCTGTCTGTTGTCCCACCCCTCACACAGGTTGTGGGGAGGAAAGATCAGATAATATTTCCTTATTATAAAACTCATAGAGTTCATTATTTAAAAAAAAAAAGTCACTGGCATCTTAAATCTTTCTACACTACTTTCATGACTGGTATTGGGTAAACAAATCCATGTTCTTGGAATAAAACATAAAAAAACAGGGATGCCTGGGTGGCTCAGTTGGTTAAACAACTGCCTTCGGCTCAGGTCCTAATCCTAGAGTCCTGGGATCGAGTCCTGCATTGGATTCCCTGCTCAGCAGGGAGTCTGCTTCTCCCTCTGACCCTCTCCCCTCTCATGCTCTCTCTCTCACTCTCTCTGTCTCTCAAATCTTTAAATCTTTAAAAATAAAACAAATAAATAAATAATAAATCTTAAAATCTTTTAAAAAAAATATTCAAAACATGGTAGAGTTACGCTATAAACAACAAATCCCTTTATCAAGGGTCCTGCTGGCTGATACCTATGGCTTGGATAAGAATTCTAGATATTTTTCTCTTCACTTCTCACTTCTTGATTTCTTTGATTATGAGAGTTTCCTCCTGCAATCGACTTTAAGGTTTTGTTTTTGGTAAAGGTACTATATTGTTCCATGGTTATCAAAAGTGCTGGTACTCAAATTCCTTGCCAAAATTAAACTAAAAGAGATGGAATCTGACCTTTTGCTGGTATTTAGATTGCATCAGTTGGAGTTGTTGTTTCTGTCTGACTTCAGCCTCTGATTGGCTACCACCTATGGGGAAAAAAGTCACAAAGGTGAAACACGAATATTAAGCTAAAATGTCAGCCTTCAAAGACTAATTAATACATGATAAGTCTACAGCGTGAATTTCTTTAACATTTCCATGTCCCTGGAAATAAGGACATAACCAGTTTTCTTACTAAGACATTAGAGAATGGTAATTTCTTAAAAGAGAAACAGAGCTGCTCAGCCTATGGTGCCAAATTCCTGAAAGAAGAGGACATTCCCACCAAGGTTTTAAGTCATATATGTATTCAAGTCTTCACTTACACTGAAATTACACCTGAAGGCCCATGCTAAATAATAAGAAATAGTGCCTACCTTAGAAATTCTAGAACATTCGTCCTGCTTGAGTACGACCATTCCTTAACCTACTAAGGATGATGATCAGTGATGCTTTGTTTTTCTTTTTCTGACTCTACTGCCCCATATTCTAGTAGCAAAGTACAGGAAATCCTCAGGGGTCTTGCCACTAGGCAAATACATAGTCTTTATAATCCAGTTTTTAAAACTAGAATGGGAATATTTTAGTTAGTAATTGATTATCAATCCATACTATTTATTATTGTTTCTTTAGCTCTTCAAGAGAAAAATATAGATATTAGATTATCTGCCTGTTCTCTCCTAAACCTCAAATAATTTAGGGACAGAAATCATTGCAGCTTGACAATCATCTAAGAATTGCTGCTAAGGGATTTTTTAGTGTTTATGCAAGCTTGGCATGTGCATTATAAAGATTCCTTTGAAATAATTCTCTGGTGCTTTGGTCACTAAAAGTGTCAGTTCTCTGCAAGATTCATTCACACAGAAGAAGCATTAAAACAATTTGCATTCACTGTAGTTTTTGTAATTGAACTGATAAAAACACCATAGAGACATTTCTTCTGAGTCCCAAAAGATATATAAGGTCTATTTGGTTTGGGCCCTTCAGTCTCTGTTGTGGGGGACTGGGGAATGGGAAAGAAACAGCAAGGGCTATTGAAGCTTTTATCTAACGTTACAACCACCGTCAGCCTCTCCCAGAGCTGTTCCAATATTCTAAACAGTAGAGGAATAGGGGAGGAGTTGATGCCCAAGTCAGATGCCTAAGAATTTGAAGGTTTTGTTCAAAACTCATCTCAAAGTTTAATACATTCTAGACTTTTTTTTTTAAAAACCCAGCCTCCTTCCATGCATATAGCCTTGATCATTCCAGATATATCATTAACGGACAGCTGCAGTGAGACTCACATTGCCTAAGGCCCCAAGATAAGAGACACCAACTGCTACAGATTCTAAAGTGAGGGACCTGGCTCTCTGCAGGGGGGTAACTGAAAAGCAGTTTGGAGAAACTTAACTAGCAACTGCCTTCAGCCTATAAAAGAGGTTGGATAGGTCAAAGGGAGGTAGAAATCAGAGGAAAGAGGTTTTTCTGAGTTCCACTTTGTGTGTATATTTGAGGAAGAAGGAATATTCACACCAAGACAAGCAAGAAAGGTTTAATGGAAATCACTTGGGGAACTCAATCTGCATCTCCAAGAGATTGAAGTACCTAGTTGCCCTATACCTAGAAAAGTCAAAGCCTACATGCACCTGGCTGCTGTTAGGTGGCTCCTTAGGTCATCAAGAAGAGGTGGCTACATTGCAAATGGTCTGCAGTCCCAGAGTTTGGGGGAAGAAAGGATGCACAAGTGTTTACTAGAGACCACCAATCTAAAACCTTCTTAAAGGACTTGCCCACGTGGGCCACCTGGAGGAATAATGGAGCCCTACAAAGACAGTCTCCCTACTAAGAGCCAATGGTGAAGCCAAGCACACCAGCAGGAAAGTATGCCATGTCTATCAGGGAAATCCAGGTGAGAGATAGATGGCAGGCAAAGGGGCTCTGAAGAACCCCAAGAACCCCAGGGGTGAGAATCCCAGTAAGGATTCACCAAGACATTCAGAAACCAGGATCTGTACAGTACACATACTACCTCTCATCTCTCTCTCTCCTCCTTTGACCCAGGAGGGGTCAGAATCTGGGAACACAGGAGTCAATAGAGGAAAATTCAGCCATGTCCTGTTTCCTTTGCTAGTTTTCTACCCAGAATAATCCTAGGCTGGAGCAGGGAAGAAGTTTTAATCTCCATTAGTAACAATTTTTACTACTACCTAAGACTGAACATTAATTACTAAATGACACTGTTTAATGCCTAGAATTAGCTGGACAGCTTTCATTTGAGAAAGACCAATAAGATCTAATTTCATCCAAACAGCATGGGAAAAACTAGTCCCATGCCAGGTTGAGGGGGCCCATTAGTAAGGACAAAGTTGTTTCTTGTGGTGCCCCTCAAATGTGGCTTACTCAGCATAAAGGTGACACTTGAGATTAAACATTTCATGAAATACAGTGGGATGATGGTAATAAGACCACTATATTCACCCATTAAACAATTTCCAAATTGGCTTATTTTAACCTACATCCTGGAAAAACTACTTTTCTAAAACTCTTGCAACAAGTAGCCCCTGACTTTAAGGCATTTGTATTCACTAAATCTCTGGGATTGGTGTATCCAGCCCCTTTCAGTTCTCAGATGCTGCCAGAAGAGAAAACAGAAGAAAGCACATGAGTGATTCCCCTTAGGTGGCATCCCTGTCGAATGATTCAAACACCAGGCAAAGGCAGCCCACACAGTTCATCACACTGGCATACACTCCGGAGACCCAAAGGTCTCTCTGCCTGTACAATGAAAAAACAGCTGGTCTCTTTATACCCACCACTGGGTCCCCAGCTCATTCTCATCTTCCTTTTGGAATTGAATCGCCATTCATTTTTTTTCCCATTAGCATTCAATACTGCCAGGATTAATATGCATGTGCTAGCTTTTACTCCCATCCTGACCAGTGCTATGACAAGGAATATGCAGCGCCCCAGGTAAGCTTTCTTCAGAGTTGATCATCTAAGAGGCTCTAAATTATTCAGCAATTAAGCCATCACTTTATTCCCACATAACTGTGGCATCATAGGTTTGCTTCTCGCAGAAAATCAGAAACAATAACATACCAGCCTACCTAAGAGTTTCAGTTTTAAATGCATTTCCATTCCAAGCAGCATAGTGACCCCAAAACCTGTAACGTGCATCCAAAGACAGGTGTAGGCAAGGCGCTAACAGGATCCCTGGGTGGCCCCCTCCCACCCGACTCAGGCACCTGGTTCGCTAGCTTACCCAACTGCCGTGGTGCCAGGTTAATGGGCTTCGCTCTATGTTGCTCCTTCCAATTCTCAAGACTCTCCAGCTCTTTCTCAGCAACTAAGCCAGGTGAGAAATGTCAAATCATCAATTATTAGAATGTGAAAAGGAAACAGGTCTCTTGAAAGCCCAAGGAACAAACAGCAGAGGGCAATTAACTACATGCAAGCACAAGTGGACAAAATATCCAGAAAAGGAAGCCACTCCTTGGAGTCACCCTGCCCCCACACCCCCTCACACCCCCCTGCCAGCACTTTCTCTCCAAGAAAATAAACTGAAGGTTCAAATTTGAAAAAGAAAAAAAAAAACCCGAACTCCTACTAAAATAAAGGAGTTTAGTTTTTCCTCTCATTCTGGCATTTTTAAAACCCTATATCAAATTAAATTTAATTTCCTCTAGAGAATGTGTGCAAAATGAGAACCTCCTTATGTCAATAAGAACTCTTCACACCTAGTAAACATATCTCCAGAGAATCTGATGCCCATACTACCTTTGTTTTATTTTTATTTTTTTATTTATTTATTTGACAGATAGAGATCACAAGTAGGCAGAGAGAGAGGAGGAAGCAGGCTCCCTGCTGAGCAGAGAGCCTGATGCGGGGCTCGATCCCGGGACCCTGAGATCATGACCTGCGCTGAAGGCAGAGGCTTTAACCCACTGAGCCACCCAGGCGCCCCACTACCTTTGTTTTAAATGTCCCCCATGCTTACTGCAACTAGGAGGAGTGAGGGTTCATGGGTTCCTTGTGCTGGATACCACCAGGCAGAAAGCCGCCTCTCTTAGTGGAGCGGTGCTATTTCCCCAAATATACCCGCTGTGTGACAGCAGGGGGCACCAGAGATACTAACTCCGTTATTCAGTGCAAGTCTGACTCTACCCCTTAGACCTGATTGTCTCAAATGTCCATATATGGTCATTTTTAAACATTAAAGGAAAAAAAAAAAAAAAAACAAAAAACTTCTGAAACATCCCCCAAATTCCAGACCACACTAAGGCTTAAATTCCTGGAAAGTATTTAAATCAAAAGCTTGTAAAATGCCAAAACCTTTAAGGAATCCATTCGTCACCTGCCGGCAGTACCCACAATTACTATGCATAGTTGTGATTATTGTATTTGGTATGTATGATGCAGGTGTACCACCTAGGGTGCTACTTGTCTGGCGGAGACCCAAGTCTCTAATTTAGAGACCTGCTTTCTTGTTTTGCCTGTAGACCCATTCTCAGCCAAAATATTAAATTTCTTACCAAGATCTAATGAAAGAGAGCACAGAACATCAAGGCTAGCCCCACAGCTTGACTTGAACAAGCCTCCTAACTTCTTTGTGAACTAGTGGAACTTTAGCTCTCTATTTACCTCTAAGGCATGATGCTGTAACTTTTAATGACAGCATTTATTTTACCGTAAAACTTTAATCAAATATGTTACACACCCAGTAGGTACAAGGAGCACAAAAATGAGTACGGTGTAGCCCCTTCCCTCAAAGAGATTGTAATCTAGACAAGGAAACTAAGGTTCACCAATAAAAACAGCTGAGGGTACACAGTGGTTAAAGAAAAATTCCATTAAGAAGGGATGGGACAAGACAGATCAAGACAGGGACAAATTAGGTCATGGTCCATTTTATATATAATTCCTCTGCTCCGCAGGGTTCATAGTTCTGTAAGAGTATCTGTAGTCAGCCCAATTTCCTGGGAACTAGATAGATTTATTGGCAAAAGATGTGGGAAAGTTTAAGCCCAATGGAAATCTGAGATTTATGATTGCACTATGAGTTCTGCTATTAACATTGAGAAACAAATTTAGACACACTAACAATAGAATAATTTTAAAAGGCATAATTAAAGCGGTTAAGTTAAAAAAGAAAAAAACTTGATAGGATCTAGTGAGTCTGTATCTATACAAATGAGAAAATAAAAATACTACAAACCTAAGTAAACCAATCCTACTCTATTCAGAAGATGGGAAGCATTCTGAATGTTGACTGAATAAATATACGTACTCCTTTTTATCTGATTTCTTCGGTTTTCGTTTGGTACTATCATGGTATATGCACCTGGACTGGAACAAAGAGAAAAAACATTGATTACCACGAGAAAATACTAATGCACATAAACCTCTAGACATTCTTCCTGCTCATATATTTATGATCCTCACCACCAAATGGGTACCGTGGAAGATAATCTTCTTAAGGCCCAGCCCTGTTCTCTGGGAGCTTAGGATCTAGTTGTCAAAGTAAAACGAACGCATACAACCAAATACGGCAGCCCATGAAGACAGGCAAGTGACTGCCTCACAGCTGGCTCTTGGTAAACTGTCTTTGTAGGGATCCATTGTTCTTCCAGGTGGCACTTGTGGACAAGTCCCTTTGAAAAGGGTTGAGATGGACATTCTCTGCCACTGTGACCCACACTGGGGGTACAGAAAACATTCCCACATCCTTTCACCAACTGGAAACACAGGCCGTTTGTAATGTAGCCACCTTCTCTTCATGAACCTTCTGACTGGCTCTCTGGCCACAATCTTGTGCTTTGGAGCTTTGACTCTTCCAGGCATGGGTCCCTTAGGTCCCTGGTTCTCCTGGGGACACAGGTAGAACATAATCAGAGAAGAATCCCTGAAGCATTTTAATTCATGGGGTGGGGGTCGGGGAAGACTTCACTTAAGGAAAAATAACACAGCACTGAGATACCAGGAAGCTTTTGAGGACAGAAACTTGACTGATCCTTACACACCCAGCCTCTGGCACAATGCCTGGCACGAAGTAGCTGCTTGATGAATGTGGGTTGAACTAAGATGAAATGATGCCACAGACTCAGTCTGTACATCTGTGGAGGTTGGGTGTGTGGGGGGACCTCTTCTTTGAGATGATGCCTGGGGTCCCACAAGAGCACGAATACTTCACAGAGCAGAAATCCAGCGTGGCAACAGACTGCAGCATACGTATGGGTCCAGTTTTAGGGGAAATGCTACAGATAAACCCAATCAGCTTATAAATGTAGGGTTTTGTTTGTTTGTTTTTTAAAACGGACACTTAGAATCCTCTCTCTTCAACACAGAATGTACAATTTCAAAGGACAAATTAGCAAAGATTGAACAGCAGAGACCGAAGTGCTGATTAACAGAAGTCATTTCTTCCTTATCTCATTATTTTCCTAGCTGCAAGACTTCAGCCTGCTTCAAACTGGGCTTTAATTTTAGACTTGTAAATGGGGACATGTAAAACCACCTTTGCATGCAAATGGGGCTGCAAGATGCCCAATTACTTAATGTATATCAGCAGACGTTGCATTTGTAGCCTCACATGCATACGATGTTATGAATACAAAATTAGGAGGTTGCTACTGGAAATGAATCCCTTGTCCACTGCAAATTCTTTGTTCACCCTAAGAAAGATTTTTCACTTCTCAATTGCCAGCACTTCATAGGAGCTTGGAAGCTGCAATTCTGTGGGTAATAGCTGCACACTTGAATATGATGCAGGGGTGAACCGTTGTACAGAGTCTTAAAGATGAAACACAAGATACTGGATTTAAACGTCAGCCATGACATGACTACACAGTCCTCAGTGTCTACTAACATTATGGTATAGAGCTTCTCGCCATTCCAGGGATTCGACTCTACAAAGATCAGTCGTTCTCAAACTTTAGCATCCCTCAGAATCACCTGGGGGGTCTTGCTGAAGGGCAGAGTTCCTGATTCAGGAGGTCTGGCGTGGGGTTTAAGAACTTGCATTAACAGTTCCCAGGTGATGTCCATGTTCTTCTTGATCTAAGGACCACACTATGAGAACCATTGATCTAGATCAAGTTATCCTTGAACATTTGGATTTAAGGGAACATAGGGATTAAATCCCTGTTAAAGACATAAACATTAAATCATCTACCAAAGGTCATGGGGTCAATTAAGTGATGATGCTTAGACTCAAACCCCGGACTTTTGTCTTAGACGTGTTGGGCATCTGCAGCTAACTCTTCGGCTCAACACAGAAAGCATACAGTAATGATTGTCATTTAACTCCACCCTCTTGATAGACTTCCAAAGTAATCTATTTAACTGAGAACCTATTTATGGACTTGTGTTAAGGGGCTTTCAAAGAGTGAGGGGAAATACGAAAAAACAGACAGCAACCACTTTAACAGAGCTTAGACCTTAATTTGGAACAATTTATGAAGCCACAGGAGCACAGCACAAGAATGCCCAAAGAAGTGTCAAAGTAGGATGATGTTAAGTAGAGATCCAAGGTCAGGGAGAGTCACAGAGGCCCCAGAGGGGTAGAAATTTTCAGAGAAGGATAGCAAGCTGAAGTTTAAAAGACAGGATCCAAAATGGCAAAAGAAGTGTTTCTTCGGAGGGACTTTACTAACAGCTGCTTCAAAGAGAATTTTCCAAATTCCATAGGCCTCCTGTATGCAAATTTTGTGAAAGATTTGGAAAGAAAAATCAATCCGTTTGTAAAAGATCTTACTCTACAATATCTAATCTGGATAAGTTTCAGTCTGATAACAACATACTAGGATCTTTCGTTTTAGGACGAGAACTGCAGTCAATCTATTGCAATACGCATAGTCTATAAGGACCCAGACGCAGGGCAAGACCATGAAAAGAGGGACAGAATTATCCAACCCTAAATTCAGAGCCTTTTAATTGAAAGCATTTTAACATAACCCCAAAGCTCAATGACAGAGGTCCCAGTAATAAGTGTTTCATGTTAGAGAATTCCTTAGCAACCATCTCAGCAACACTTTCTGGGCTGAACATGCCAAATCTGAAACAATAGTCAGAAGAAAGCATGGCAAGTAATGGAGATTCTATTCCTCTTACTTGCTATAAAAGGAGGAGCCTACATCTGAGGATCTACTTTTTTTTTTCTTTAATCATGTGTCAGAATGTAATGCACTGGTAGATCCAAATATTCGTCCCTTCTCTCCTTGCTTTTTCTTGACATGAATAACAAGTATAATTTATTCATGTTTTCAGCCAATTAGTTTCCACCCACAGCAAGGGCCTCTGCTGTTTTAACCTGCATGTCTTCTCTTTCAACAATCTGACTCTCAAAGATGCTGATCTAGACAAGCCCAACCTATCTATATTTAGTATTCTCGGCATTTTCTGATAAAGCAACATTCAAGTCACTGAAATAAATGTATATCTTTGAAAACTAGTTTCCTTAATTACCTCATTGAAATTTAATGAAATACCACAATTTGTAAGATTATTTTCATTTTCCAACAGCACACATCCATGAGAAATACTGAGAGAGAACATATAAAGAATAGCACAAGACAAAGAGGAAAATGTGTTCCTGCACCATAATATATATATATATATATATGAAAACAAAATATATATATATGTATATATATATTTTTTTATATGAAAAATATATTTAAGGAATGTTTTTCCTGTGAGGTCTCTCCTGAGCTACACAACTGCTTCTCTCGTGTCCATTCTTGCACAATTTTTATAATGTCTCATCAATAAGCACTCTATGAAAAAATGTTATGCTGAAGTTATGAAAAATATCTTGGCTGGCTAGAAGTATTACATAAATATATCCCCTGGTGTGTACAAACTACAGCAGATGTAATTTAAATTTCTAATTAGGAACAACACTGGTTTGACTGAAAAAGAAACATAGTCAAGAGCAAAAATTCAGAAAGAGGTAGAAGATTAAGTAACAAACAGATCTTTCCAGGCAGAATTATAGACATGTAATCTACCATCCTACAAAAAAAATTAGTTTCAGATTTTCATAGTTCAAGAAAATCTTAACCTTGCGTGAACTTGAAAAAACAAGGATTTTTTTGGTTAATCAAAAGCACTGGATAGAGACTTATTTTCTAGCTATGTCTTTCCACACTGGTTTTTGTCTTATGACCTTAATATGAGCATCTGAAGTTTACTGTTTTTAGCCAAAATGAGTCAAAACTTTTGAGCCATTCAGGTTGCCAAAAGTTCTTTTTTAAATAGACCACATTTCCTAGAAAAACAAAAACAGACAAGATCAGGCTGAGCAAATCATCCTTAACCACTAAACCTGTTCCACCAACCCTGATCCAGCACTCCACAACTCCAGTGTAGAAGGGCTCATGAATTCTTTGGTCTCAGAACCTGCAGAGCCCAAAACATTGTGTACACATCCAAGAGGCTGATGTTAAGCAGGTCAGTTTTTAATTCACAGCTTCTGTTGGACAGTTCAGTAGATCCCCAGAGGGCTGAACAGACACCCAGTGGAAAAGATAAACAAGAGATCACAGGTCATCAGCACCTTTGTTCATAGGATAACTTCATGGAAAGTCAAAAGAGGTATATACATGCACACATCTATCCATCCCAGCACTCCTATGTAGGCTCATGACTTAATGAGATGTGGTAAATTTATGCAAATTAGAAAAATGTGTCCCTTCTTTCAGGTGGAGGTAACCATACACTAGGCCACACAGTTTGGTATATATTTCAGCTCCAAATTATTACCTTAGCCAGGCAAGTTTGTATGGTTACCAGCCTGCACAACCATACAGGGTAGACCTTAAAGATGTCACACTTCATCATGTAAAACACTACCTATACACATAAATGATAAAAGCTGTGAGGATAGCAAGAAGGAGTCACTCTAAGGATACAAAGAATATATATGAAACATCATATTATGGAGACCATCTTTAAAAGGCCAAAAACCAATGATGGGAGTAGAGATGAGTGGGGACCAATTGTTAGGTATACAAGCAAAAATGCATAAAGTTGCTTCCTCGGTAAAAATAACCACAAGGATTACCTATTTTCAGAATATAGAGATATCACATCTGGGATTTCTTTTGAGCCTACTTCCAAACTAACCTTAACCTAACAAGCTAACCTTAGCCTACTAGTGAGCTATTACTCACTAGTATCACTATTAGTGTATATCACTATATTACTCTTAGTATTACTATTCACAGATGCTGGCAAAAGACATGAGATTCCTGGGTCAGAGACTAGTAAGATTTTATTACTCATGCCACAGCACAGAGCCTGAGCATCAGCATATTTATGTCTATTCTCTCTGGCTCCAAGTCTTTTGGGGGCAACACGACAGATGCTGCACATGCAGCATGTTTGCATGGCAGGTGAGGAACACAGCAGAGCAATCCACCATTTTTACAACAGACGGTAAGCAAGACTGGTTTCTCTTCTGGGGAAAGCTTACCTCATCTCTCAACATTCCCAGCTACATAGCAACCTTGAGGAATAGTCCAGATGAAAAAATGGTCTGGTGTGGTGCCTTGGCACACTCCTCAAGACATATAAGGGTGGAAGAGGCCCAAGCAGGGCTGCCTTTTCCAACAAGAGAATATTCAGGATAAATGCTCTTTTAAGAATGGCTTTGTGATAAGGAAATTTGCATTTGCATGAAAACCACGTATTTACCAAATGGTTGTACATTTTCTATTATTATTATTATTATTATTATTATTATTAATAGACTAAGATCCGGTTATGTCCCCGTGTCTTAAGCATTGCTCCTCAAGATTATCTATAACTTAAAAGACAAAACCAGAAATGCAAGACATGAGGGATTTAGATCTAAATTTCTGCATAGAACATTTTAAAAAATTCGTTTTTTATTTGATCCTGAAAGAAACGTGCTTATAGATGAAAATGTACAAAAATATATTTTTAAATATTGAAAAGTCACTCATAATCCTACCCCTCAGAAATCACAATTGCTGTTTTTTGGTGTGTGTTTTTTTTTTTTTTAAGATTTTATTTATTTATTTGACAGAGAGAAAGCCAAGCAGAGGGAGCAGCAGGCAGAGGGAGAGGGAGAAGCAGGCTCCCTGCAGAGCAGGGATCCTGAGGCAGGCTTGATCCCAGGACCCTGGGATCATGACCTGAGCTGAAGGCAGATACTTAACCAACTGAGCCACCCCCAATTACTTTTATTTGAGTGAATTTCAGTCCAATCTATATTCTGTACCTATTACTACACAGCTGCAATCATATCTTAAGTCCAATTTTATGTCTTCAGTTATAAATGGTTTTCCCAACTATTCATGTAACAAGCTTAATTTTAAATGGCTACCTAATACATCACAACATGGATGCAGCATAATACAACCTCTCACTTAACTATTTCAGTTGTTTCAGTTGTTCACTATTACAAATAATCCTGCAGGATATAGAAAGCATAAAAATAAAGCTTTGCACACAATATTATCGAGAAGATAACTCTAATAGTCCTCTAAAATCAATACTCTGAACAGTAATGTGGACTATATTTAAATTTTTCTTCCTTACATATCCCATTTGCATTTCTGAAATCCCAGAAACAGTTTGATGAATGATTAATGTCTGCTCTTATTTTTGACTCTCCTCAATTCTCAAACTAGGAAAGATGCTGGCTCTATCCAACCATTTATTTTCACCTTCTCCTCCTAATGGCACCTTTATACTGTTCAGATTGACAGTGCACCCAATCAAAAGACTATCATCCACAACCTTTTTTATAGCTAGGTATGACCCTGTTATTAAGTTTGGGAAATTGAAATGTAAGTGGAAGCTATTGAGAAGGATTTCTAGGAAATCTCCCTCAAATGGAGACAAACAAGAAATGGCTTTTCTGTTGCATTCCACTTCTGGAAGACTGAAGTGGTAGCTGGTGCTGAAGCAGCTATCTTGGTCAATGAGGCATTGAATGCAGAAGACATGCATCAGAAATGGCAGAACAGAAGGACAAAAGCTATCTGGTGCCCTGTGACTGTAAAACCACTGTATTAGTGGTAATCTGTTACCAAGCTGCCTGGTTTTTTTTTTTTTTTAAGATTTTATTTATTTATTTGACAGAGAATGAGATCACAAGTAGGCAGAGAGGCAAGCAGAGAGAGAGTGGGAAGCAGGCTCCCTGCTGAGCAGAGAGCCTGATGCAGGGCTCAATCCCAGGATGCCAAGATCATGACTGGAGCCAAAGGCAGAGGCTTAACACACTGAGCCACCCAGGCACCCCACCAAGTTGCCTGGTTTTAAACCTTAATTCTGTTACTTTCTAACTACAATTTTAAGCAACTTATTAAGTTTTTCTATTTTTTCACCTGTGAAATGGGGATAACAGCTATGTATGTCTTAGAGTACAGATATAAAGTCCTTAGAAAAATGCTAGATGATAAATGTTCTATTATGGTTGCCTGCTATTTTTATCAACCCTAGACTAACTACCCTCACACTTATTTCATAGGTGAGAAACAAATAAAGCCATCTATGCTTAACATACCTATTATATGTAATTGTAATATAAGAATTATGTATAACATATATATGATCCCTCTTTCACCATATGTAATATAACCTAACCCTAAATCACAGTACATCTCCTTTTTCATGCTGTGACTGAATTTCTTCTTTGCTCCATCTTCCACACTGTACGCGGTTTAGTTTTTCTAATTGTCTTTTTACAACCCTGTTTCTCACATTTGTCTCTAACATCTGTATCCTAGTTCCTGATCCTTTTCTTTGATCTGTGTCTTAGGAGTAATAAGAACCACTGCATGAAACAAAGTGTTGTTGATAAATAGCTCATTAAAGATTAGCAAATAGTCTTCTGTAAAAGATAGCATGGTTCTGAGGCCTGGTTTTTTCCCTAAATTATTTATTGAGCTATAATATACTTAGGACAAACTGTACATATCTTAAGCACACAGCTCCATGACAAACTTCCTTTTAATTTCTCCGGATTCCAAAAGAATAAAGGAAAAAAAGAGAGAGGCATAATGAACTTTAGAATATAATCTGAAATTACTTTTTCCCCAATTTTTTATCTTAAATTTTAAGCCTACTAGTAAAATTCAAATATTAATAAAATGAAAACTCATATACTATTTATCTATATTTACCAATTGCTCATGGTTGGCCACATTTCTTTCACTTTCCTTGTCTTTATTTTTTTCTGAATCATATGAAAGTAAGCTGCAGAGTCAGTAACATAACCCTGAATACCTCAGCATGTATCTCCTAAGAACAAAAACATTCCCCTACTTACAGGTTGAAAAAAAAAAAAAAACTATCACACCCAAGGGAATTACTAATAATATAATATTTACTCTATATTCAAATTTCTAAGTTGTTCCAATGTTCAGAATATTTTTCCCTACCCCCCACCACATCCAATCACAGATCACAATGCCTGTTGTTTGATACGTCTCTATAGTGGATCCAGGATCATCTCCTTGACTTTTTCCTGCCTTTCGTGACTAACATTTCTAAAGAGTCCAGGTGTGGTGGGTGATTTTCTGTGTCAGCTTGCCCTACCAACAGGATACCCTGGTATCTAGCTAAAGGTGATTTCTGGGTGCATCTGTGGGAATGTTTCAGAAAAAGGGAAGCATTGGAATCCATGGTCTGAGTAAAGCAAGTGGCCCTTCCTGTTGTGGTTGGGCATCATGCAATCCAGTGAGGGCCTCAACAGAACAAGGAAGGCAGAGGAAGGTTGAAACCAGTCTTGAACTGATTGGCTGAGCTGAGACATCAATCTTCTGCCCTTGGTACTCCTGGTCCTTGGGCCTTCGCACTTAGAAGGGAATGTACACCATAGGCTCTCCTGCTTTCAGGATTTGGAGCTACACACTGGCTTTCCTAGGTCTCCAGCTTGCAGATGAGAGATGATGGGACTTCTCAGACTTCACAATTACGGGACTCAATACCTTATAGCCTTATAATAAATTTCTTTATATATATATATGAAATAATCTTATATATAAAAATATGTATAATATACATTATATTTTATATAATTCTTAAATGTTTTATAACACATATTATAAAATATTATATATAATGTTTATTATAATAATCTCTTTATAATATGAACATATCTTCTCCTGCCTGTCACCTTCTATTGGCAATAGAAATCAAAAAGCATAATGGCCCTAAGACTTTCTACTTGGCATAAAGAATCCAAGATCACAACTTAACACTTTAAATATAAAGATGTCTTCATATCAAACTATTTGAAGTGTTCATTTCTAAGGATTATAATTGCAGGGGACTTTTACTGTCTATATTATTTTTGTAATGTTTCAGTTTTTATAACAAGCAGATATAACTTTATTTTACAATCGGGGGAAATATTCCAAAGATTTCTTTTAATGAGGAAATATTTAATATAAAGACTTTAAGCAGGGGCTCAGATTTTCTTACAAGAGATTAGGTAGCTCAGGATTTCCATTCTCTGATGCCACAGTAAAACAAACACAGGGTCATACTAGCCCTTGAGGTTTTGTTTTTGTTTTTATTTTAATATTTTATTTATTTATTTGACAGAGAGAAATCACAAGTAGGCAGAGAGGCAGGCAGAGAGAGTGGGGGAAGCAGGCTCCCCGCCAAGCAGAGAGTCCAATGGGGGGCTTGATCCCAGGACCCTGGGATCATGACCTGAGCCTGAGAGGAAGGCAGAGGCTTAACCCACTGAGCCAGGAAGGCACCCCAAAACAAACACTGGGCCATACTAGCCCTTGAGTTTTAATGATGATAAATGCCTTTAATTTTTCTCTAGGACTTTAATGGATTGCCTTTTAAGTGTTCATATTTGGGGGGGGAAATTACAAACATTACAGAACAAAGGAAGATCATCATTAGCTGATTCTCTGATACAGAACACCCTTCAAATGCAGTCTTCTCCCTTTGATGATTTTTTTCCTGTTAAGCTTTTGTTTCAGATTCAAATAGACTCTGAATAGATGCAATTAACCTTAACAATATGTATAACCTTATAGCACTCTACTGACTTTGAATTAAATAACCTTACTGTGTAATTGAACTAAGTTTCTTTTTTCTCATTTCTGTTATGCTTCTACTGATTATTATAGGTATTATGTGTTTTCATGCTTTCATCATCCCGTTGATTTATTGTTTCACTGTTTCAGCTGTCAAAGACTTTTTCAGAAATGCCCACTGGTTTTTGATATTGTATTTGAGCAAAAATGATTGCGCCCTAAGACTTGGCAGACTGCAAATGCATTCCATACGGAGGAGTGAACTCTACTGCAGAAAAGTTGGCAATTCATTCTAAACAGAACCATAATTTCTATCCTCCTGTATAAACAGGAAGGTAAATTGGATCTAAGCAAACCAAAATGTCTTTTCTTTCCATCCACTTCAGCAATGTCTTCCGCCATGCACAGAACTATATTTTCACACCACACAGGTAATCCACTAATGGGTCATGAAACCAATATATTGGGTTTATTTTTAATGAACGAGAGTAGAAAATGTCAGCATGCATCACATACAGTAAGGGTGATAGTTGTGAATTTTTTTTTCACCTGTATATAAGCTCATATAGACCCACACATGTCCTAGATCATGAATATCAAATGAATTGCTTACTCTGGCCTATGTTCAGAAGTCTGAAAGACCACCAGAAGGCAGGATTTGTTTAGGTTGCTCATAACCAGGGATGATGAGAGAATTGTCTGAATGCAAGCCCGCCAAACTGTCCTTTAAGAAAAGCAGCCCAGGGACGCCTGGGTGGCTCAGTCATTAAGCCGCTGCCTTCGGCTCAGGTCCTGATCCCAGGATCCTGGGATCGAGTCTTGCATCGGGATCCTTGCTCAGCGGGAAGCCTGCTTCTCCCTCTCCCACTCCCCCTGCTTGTGTTCCCTGTCTTGCTGTGTCTCTCTCTGTCAAATAAATAAATAAAATCTTCAAAAGAAAAGAAAAGCAGCAGAGACAAGAGAGTCCCCACAGAAACTGGACTCTTACAAATGACTTCTCTATCCAAAGACTTTTAAGGTATAATGTCACATTACTGTTTCTATAGTTTCGCTCCCTTTAGCCTATGGAATTTCTATTTTCTTGATGTGAAAATATGACGATTGATGGGAACTTAGCCAGATGTACACCACTTCCTCCTCCAACTCCATCTCATGTTCAGAATCTAGACTTTGCTGGATAGACTCAAGTTGGAGTGCTGGTTCTATCATTTAAAAAAAAAAAAAAGCCATGAGACCTTAGGAAATCATTTAATCTACCAAGACTCAGTTTCTTCATCTGTAAAGTGGCAAAGTGTTTATTGTGACGAGAAAAAGGAATTATATGACATGTGCAGTATGAGGTCTAGCGCATGGTTAAGAGTCCAAGATGTAGGAGTTCAAGCTATTGATTGTTACTTTGGTTTTATTCTCTCTGGGTACCCAGTTTGATTATTCTAGGTCACAAGTAATTTACTTTAAGATAACTATAGTATTCACGTGCTCTGCCACATTTTTCATTCAAAAATAAGTCAAATAGGCAGAGTTCTACCGATCAGGTTGCTAGGAGAATACAGTAATCATTGAGACGCCTAACAAGCTTTTCGAGCCATAAAATTATCATTAAGAGTTAAACACTATGTGTTGTTTAACAAACTTTCTGAATGCTTGTGAACCTTGTCTGAAGATTGAGTTATAGTCATCTAACAAATAGCTATGTATATTAAGCTGTCAAGATTATCCATCAGAATCAATCATAGATTTTCTCTTCCTGTGTACTATTATTTCATAGCACTAAAAAGAATTTCATTATTATTTAGCTCTCCATCCCCAGGGAGAAGTAATAGCCTAATGCTTTCATGCCATTTAACATCTTTAGGCAAAAACTTATTTTCTCACACTCATGTGAGGATTCAGCAGAGAAATCTGGGGCACTGCAGTGAAGAAGTAGTAGTGAAAGCAGTTCTTATAGGCTCTCATAAGTTTGTAAAAACTTGCACTTAATTTAATACTATTTTTATGTGGCTAGTTCGGATTGAAATGAGGTGAGTCAAGAATGACGTAAGAATTTTTGATGATCTGTCTTGGACAGAAGATATTTTTCAGGATTCAGGATTCAGAATATACTCAACAATTATTAGATAGTGATGTTCATGAAAACTGATCCCTATAACTTAATGGTTGTGTTATCATATATTCCACTTTATATACCACCTTCTATTTACAAACTACTTAATACTAATGTAACATGTGCTCTTAAAGAGGAAGAGAGAGCGAAACCAGGAATTGGCCATTAATAATGGGTCTTACCAAGCCATCCTTTATTCTCCCTTCACTGTCCTGTGAGACTTCAAGGATGAAGGGAAAGAAAAGTATCAGTTACCCGGGTTATTCCCTTCCTTAGAGTACAGCGAACTGGGAAAAGTTTCGAAGTTTGAGTAAGGAAATGAGGAAACTGGAGCCCCAAAAGGAGGAAATAAGAAGAAAGAGTGGGTTTCCCCAGTACAATTATACAGCACTTCAACAGACGTAGTATCTAAGCTATTGTAATCGGGGATATGGTGTATCTAAGAGGCTGTGTTGGTTTAGGTCCTCCGAAATGAAGACATCAAGACAGGATTAGATATGTAAGAGGTTTATGGGAAGAATGCTTGTGAAGGACCAAAGGGGAATGAGCAGGGGTAGGCTGTGAAAGCCTTAAGAACAAGAGGAGATTTGATACCTATGAAAGCAGAGAGGGGAGGGGGGGTTGAGTGGGAAAAGCCTCAGACCACCGTACAGCTCTGAGAAAATCCTAAGATAGTTCAGTGGGGAGCCTTCTGGTGAAAGTTGACCAATAGAGAAGTTTCACCCAGGCCAGGAATGGGCTGACTCTAGGACCCTGGAATGTTCAGACATTGGCTGGAAGAATGCAGAATCAGTGTACTCTCAGAACAAAGGGTATAATGGACAAACGGCTTACCCCTGGGACTGTCAATGGACTGGGCTTCCCACAGTAAGTTCTTTTGAAGGAGATCTGGGATAGCAAGTTTCCCTGAGTGCCACAGAGGCTATATAAACTTCTATGGTATAATAAAATATAAAAACTTAGTCTTTGTCTCTGGTTCCAGGCACAGAAATCCAAAAATCCTTGGGATTCCAAGTGATAAGAGTGTTGATTATATGTTAATGAGATAACCCCAGAATGTTTCAGGATCCAAGCTACTTGCCAGAAAAACCAACCCTATGATTAAAGGGTTAGAACTTTCAGGCCTGCCCTTCTAACATCTCTGGGGGGTGGGGAGAGGAGCTAGAGACCGAGTTCAATGAAGAACTCAGTGGCCAGTGCTTTAATCAATTATGCCTGTGTAATTGGGCTAGAATAAATATTCTTCAATAAGGACTGAGTATTGGTGAGCACATCAAAGTGCTGAGAGGGTGGCCCACCCAGACAAGGTATGGCAGTTCTGTGCAACACCCCACCCCAATATCTTGCCCTGTGCTTCTCTTCCACTTGGCTGTTCCTAAGCTGTACTCTTTATAATAAAGCTGTAATCATAAGTAGAGCGGTTTCCATGATTTCTGTGATTCATTTTAGTGAATTATCAAACAGGGGGATGAGAGGTCATGGAAACACCCACATCTGCAGTCAGCCGGGCAGAAGTGCGGGTAGTCTGGGGACCCCCATTTGTGGCTGGTATCTGAAACAGGGGCAGTCTTATGAGACTGGGCCCTAACCCACGGGGTCTGTGCTAACTCTGAGTAGTGTCAGAACTGCACTGAAGTCGGTTGGTGTTGGAATAATGTATGACCGTCAGCAAAAAACCCACACAGCGCCTAACTATCCTGTAGACTGCAGCTCCAGCATCACTTCTTGGCAAGACTTCTGCTCCCAGGGCTAGCTTCGACCCTGGCTTCTCCTTGTAGGGCAGATGAAGAGTCACTCCCGTAATTACCTAATCACTGTCTGCCCCATCGATTAGACTCTAAGCTACATTAGGGCTTATCTTCTGTTGAGTAGTTACTTGTTCCTCAATTTTTAATTAAATATCCAGGGCTGGAGATCCTCTTACAGGGTTGCTGTGAGGTCTGAAAGAGAATATATAGAACGCACTTCCACATACTAAGCATTACATGTGTTTGCTATTATTGTTGCTCATCTTTAAGTCTCTTCAGTTCTTAGTATAAAGTAGGCTACAAATTTGTTCATTTATATATGAATTCAGTTCATCTGATGTAAATTTAACTGTATAGCAGAATTCCACATTATAGGCTCATTTTCAGAGTATCTTTTTATTGCCTGTAAACAGCATCAAGCAAAAGGGCCACTTTCAGGCATGATTATAGACTGGCCTCTGAATGAAGTGAACCCTGTGTTGCTCTCACAAACAAGAGCCTATTGCCCAGAATTGAGTAAAGTCAGGTGAAATCCCCCTTCCAGAAAAACCCACGCTTTAATCTTTTATTTATCTGGATATCATAGAAGTCAGTTGTGAGATAACTTACCAAAAAAAGCAAAATATTGAAAGGGAAAGTGTTACTTTGGATTTGAAGTATATATGAGCTTCTTTCTCTTTAAATCTGTGTAGATGGCTTAGGATATTGAGGGCCAAGAGAAAATCACCAACTAAAAATAACTGGGAGAGCTGATATGAATTAGCACTTATAATTACTTAAATCCAAATATAGTCAAGAACACAGCCTTTGCCTTAGAGTCTATTAGAGATTCTCATAAATCATTTAAAATTTTAAAAGATTGCCTTAAAAATCTCTATTTATATTTATATGTAAGTAGGTGTTTTAAATCAGTGTATTTTTTTCAAGGTACAAACACTCCCCTTCAGGATGACAGCATGGTAGTTGATCAATAAACATTTGTTAAATGAATTCAAGGCTATCAGCACCCAAGGACATTTCCTTTCCACCAGGCATAACCTTATTTTTTATTCATACACACACAAAAATACAAAGAAACCCTCAGAGGTTGGTATTACCTCATTTTAAATAATGAGGAAACTGAGGCATAAAGTAGTTAAGCACCCTGTTGATGTTCAGAGACAAGTAATGGCAGAATCAGAATGTGGACCCAATATTATGCTTAGCAAAATAAGTCAATCAGAGAAAGACAACTATCATATGATCTCCCTGATATGAGGAAGTGGAGATGCAACATGGGGGGTTTAGGGGGTAGGAAAAGAATAAATGAAACAAGATGGGATCGGGAGGGAGACAAACCATAAGAGACTCTTAATGTCACAAAACAAACTGAGGGTGGCGCGGGGAGGCGGGGAGGGAGAGGGTGGTGGGGTTATGGACATTGGGGAGGGTATGTGATATGGTGAGTGCCGTGTGGTGTGTAAACCTGGCGATTTACAGACCTGTACCCCTGGGGCTAATAATACATTATATGTTTATAAAATAAATTTTAAAATAAAAAATAAATAAAAAAAAGAATGTGGACCCAAGTGCCTTGGTCCTCAAAGCTGAAGCCAAAGCTGGTACTCCCTCACCTACACTGGTGCTTCCCTAATGAATGAATGGAGGGATGCATACAATAGAATGTTAAATCTCAATCCTTTAGCATCTAAATAAACTCATACTGAAAGTGAGTAAATGAAGATTAAGCACTTTTTACTTCCTTTTTCCCATCAGAAAAATGCTGTAATTCCTCTCCAAAAATTAAAAAAATGAATAAATCGAGAGACCTGGGTAGCTCAGTTGGTTAAGCCCCTGCCTTCGGCTCAGGTCATGATCCCAGGATTCTGGGATGGAGTCCCACATCAGGCTCCTTGCTCAGTGGGGAGCCTGCTTCTCTCTCTGCCTCTGCCACTCTGCCTGCTTTTGCTCCCGCTCGCTCTCTCTCTCTCTCTCTGACAAATAAATAAATAAAATCTTTAAAAAATGAATAAACTGAACTCCTTTAAAAAAAAAGATTTTATTTATTTGAGAGAGAAACAGATAGTGAGAGAGAACACAAGCAGAGAAGAGAGGAAGAAGCAGGCTCCCCTCTGGGCTGGAAGCCAGACTGGGTACTTGATCCCAGGACTCTGGGATCATGACCCAAGCCAAAGGCACCCTTAACCAACTGAGCCACCCAGGTGCCCCAAATTAAACCCCCTTCTTAATGGCTTTTAGTGTGTGTGTGAATTTTACTAAAATGTTATTCACCAGGCAAACGTTTTCCTTGGTTTTCCAGTTCCATTAAAGGAGACAAGTGGAAATAAACAGTAGGTAGAAATGATTGATGGAGACAAGAATTCGGAGTGGTCCAAACAGGATCTTAACTATTAAACATGTAAAAGGGGATGTCTCTGATAAAGCTCTACTTATTGCAACTGGTTCACATCTTTTTTTAATTTTTTAATTTTTTTTTAAGATTTTATTTATTTATTTGACAGACAGAGATCACAAGTAAGCAGAGAGGCAGGCAGAGAGAGAGGAGGAAACAGGCTCCCTGCTAAGCAGAGAGCTCGACTCGGGGCTCAATCCCAGGACCCTGGGATCATGACCTGAGCCAAAGACAGAGGCTTTAACCCACTGAGCCACCCAGGGGCCCCCGCATTTTAAAAAAATAAATAAATAGGGGCCCCTGGGTGGCTTAATAGGTTAAGCGTTTGACTCGGGGCTTCCGCTCAGGTCATGATCTCCCGGTCTGGGATCAAGCCCCACAACCCGCTCCACACTGTAAGTAAGGGTTCTTGCACACAGCACCTACCCACGTCAGGACGCCAAACCCTGCAGTCACTCTGGACCTCACCAGGTCTCACTCCTACCAAGTTCTATAAAGTTTATCTGGGAACTTTATAGAGATGCAAAAGTGCTCCCAGAGGCAGCATTTGGACCTCTATACCCCAACCCATTCCCTCTCCGCTCCTACCCTGGCATCATTTAGAGCCCTGATTTATTAAACCAGGAGGGGGAAAAATTCTCATACTAAAGAGTCTGAGTTCTGGAAAGTTAGCAGGAAGCGCAGGCGATTTCTACACATGTCATTTCAATCCTGTAGCCAACCACAAGAATCAGAAAAGCAGAGTTCTTGAAAGGAATTGGAGCTCAGGCATTTAGTAAAGACCCGCAGACTGGCACACTCAATTTGTAAGACAATTTCTGAGTGCTTTTTGTGTAGGCAAATAAGGCTGCCTTCTCCCAAAAACACTGCTACTGGGCCCCTGTGGTTTCAAACTCCAGTGATTCAGAAAGTGCTTGTATGTTTGAGGTCTGGGCTCCCGCCCCCAAAACCGGTTGTTAAGTACTTACACCCGCTGGCTCTGGAGCCCCTGGCTTTCCCGCGCAGGGCTCTGGGGCGCCACCTCCAAACCGGGTCTGGGACCTTGCAGCCGGCCTGGCTCCGGGGGCCGCCCGGGGAGGTCCCGGGTCAGGCCGGGGGCGGGAGAGACGCCGAGCCCGGAGCCCACCACCCGAGTGCGGGTGAACATAGCTCTGAGTCCGCGGGTCCCGGGCGCCCACAGCGAGAGGGACGCTTAGGGAGTCTCGAGATGCGATTCCGAAGGGCAAGGCAGCGGTTTTAACAGCTTGAGTTTCGATTTCCCGCTATCAGCGGCAGCTGCGCCCGCCCCTAGGGACTTCCCCACTAAAGCTCTATCTGGCGCCCTCCGACCTTACCGCAGGGCACAGCTCCCTTGGCGCCACCCTCACCGGATGGCGAGTGCCCCTGGCTGGGACGCTCTCAGGTTTAAGGTCCCAGGACCACCTTAGAGCATAGTAAAGAGAACTGTCATCAGCCACCGAAACCTCGTGAGCAAGTGGCCACAAGAGAATGAGAATCCTGAAAGATTTAGGGGCTGTTTGACAGGTAACCCTAATTTGTGGTTACTGCTGGATATCTGAGACCGTGAACAATATATTAAACTTCGAACTCCAGAGATCAGGTGAATAAATAAAATCAAACAAAATTTTGCCTTTTATCAGTAATGACTGCTGTTTGGTTAGTGTGCAAATACTTTCAAGTTAAAGGAATCTGTAAAGTGAAGTCAAAAGTCAGAGGAAACCCACAAGAGGAGAAGCAAGTCCTTGTTACTTCTCCTGTTACCATGGCATCATTAGCATTTGTTTACATATCTCCAGCAATACAGGTCAAGGGAGGCAAGAGATGTCTCTCATTTTTGTAAGCAGGCATTAAGACAGTCAGGATCAACCCAATACACATTGGAATCATGGGAGAGATTTTTACAAATATGGATGCTTACCCTCAGACCTACAGATACAGAGTCTTGCAAATCCATATTTGAGAAAGTGCCCATACCCTAGTTGAATGTCTTGCACAGACCAGGTATGTAATCAATATTTCTTGAATGTCTGATCAATTACTTAGCAAGGCTGCCTGGTGAATCTTTCCTGCCTATCCCTTAGCTTGCCCAGGGATTTGCATATCTAACAAGTTGCCTGGAGAGAACCAATGCTGCTGGTCTTGGGACCATCCTTTGAGACTTTGAGAGGGACCCTGTGGGCAATGTGGAAGGCACAGAAGGTTTTTCAATAGGGCAGTTATGTAATAAGATATTTGAGAATGTTCTGCCAGCAATGTGAAAAGGAGACTGAAAAATGAAGAGACTGAAATCCCAGGGAGAAATTAAGAGCCTGGTTGTTATAATCTAGGTAGGAAATACAGATCTGAACAAAGGGGATAGCAAGTGAAACAGGAAGCAGGGAGCAAAATCAAGGCATTCCGAATGAAAGGTTAACGTGGTTAGATAAAACACTAGGTACACGGGTGCTTGGCTGGCTCAGTCAGAGGAGCAGGCGACTCTTGATTTTGGGGTTGTGAGTTCGAGCCTCACATTGGGTGTACAGATTACTTTAAAAAAATAATAATAATAATCTTGGGGCTCCTGGGTGGCTCAGTGGGTTAAGCCTCTGCCTCATGATCTCAGGGTCCTGGGATAGAGTCCCGCATCTGGCTCTCTGCTGAGCAGAGAGCCTGCTTCCCTCTCTCTCTCTGCCTGCCTCTCTGCCTACTTGTGATCTCTCTCTGTCAAATAAATAAATAAAATCTTTAAATAAAAGAATAATAATAATAATAATCTTTTTAAAAAAATACTTAACTAAAAAACAACTAGATGCAAAAGGGAACTGAGGTAGCAAAGACAGATGGGGAGACAGCTTTTACAGTACCCTGAAACTCAGCTCTGCCACATACCTGCCCAATGACCAAGAACAAGTCAATGATTTCCCCAAAGGCCCATTTTCCTGATCTACACCATGTGGAATGAAGCTACAATACTTAGCCTGTGGGATACTGCAAAGAATAAAGAGATAGTCCACATCAGTGCTTCTCAAATGGAGTTGGAGTTGATTTTGCTTCCAGCAGACTTTTGGCAGTGCCTGGAGACACCTTTTATTGTGAAGCCTAGGGTCAGAATGTGTCTCGTGATGTCTAGAGGGTAGAGGCCAGGAATGCTGCTAAATACCCTGTAATGGACAGGACAGCCTCCCAGAGCAGAGAATCATCCTGCCCAAGGTGTCAATAGCACTGAGGTTGAAAAATCCTGATCTCCATAATTTGCTTAGCTTAAAGTCCCAGTAATTTAATGGTACTGATTGATGGTAACTATAAGGTCTTAGCTTTGTGTGTGGTTGGAAGGCAGAACTGTTGATCTTAACCAGGAGGAGAGACAGGTTTTTGGCAAAAGTGAAAGACTTTGATTTGGAAACTGTTGGGTTGCAGGTGCCTGCAGGGTAAGAAAGGGTAAGAAAGGCAGCTGGCCAGCCCACCAAAAAGTGGATCTGGCTAGTTTCTCTGGAGGCCATCTTCCTCAGAATGTCATCTGGGGAAAATACCACTGAAACTTTTGTTTCAGAGGAAAAAGCAATTGTTTTGGTGATTGGATTCAATTGAGAGTTTGAGTAAGGGAAATCCAGTTCTTCTAAAGGAGCTAGTAGGGGCGCCTGGGTGGCTCAGCTGGTTAAAGCCTCTGCCTTCGGCTCACGTCATGATCCCGGGGTCCTGGGATCGAGCCCTACATCGGGCTCTCTGCTTGGCAAGGAGCCTGCTTCCCTTCCTCTCTCTCTGCCTGCCTCTCTGCCTACTTGTGATCTCTGTCTGTCAAATAAATAAATAAATAATCTTTAAAAAAATAAAATAAAATAAAGGAGCTAGTAATAGTAATGCTGACCTCCGGAATACACTTACTTGACTGTTATTTATTTTGCAACCCAACCATGGAGCACACCAAAGTTTCAAACATGAGACAGAAATAGAGGATAATAGGCCAAATCTAAATTGCTTGATCTGTTCATTTCTCATTTGGCTACACTCTCAGAGTGTTAAAAAAAAAATGTGACTATGATTTATTACTGCAACGGACGTCTGTAGGCTCCTTTAGGATACTTGAGAGTGGATCATCCACTTGTGTATCACGTATGCTCTTATGTTATGTGTGTGTGTTTGTGTGAACATATGGACTGATCTTTTACTCGGGCTGCTCAGAGTCATGTGCCTTTGCAGCAATGGCTGGTGGAACGAAGCATGGTGAGTGGAGAAGGTTCTAAATCCACCACCGCCTCAGCCAGAGTACTTGAGCCCTTATCTCTTCCATGTACCAGATTGCTGCCTGATTTTGTTTGCACAAGAGTTCCGTGGCTTAAAGTTTGACAAACCATTGTACTAGACAATTACCTGTATGTTTCCTTTTTTGGCGGGAGGCGGGGGTTGGATCATTCTTGATTGTAGCCTGTCCAATGCATCCTGGTATGTCCAGCAGCATCCTTAGCCTCCCTGGATGTCAGCATTACCTGTATGTCTCAAGGGCTATGGGGGAGTCTCTGAAATCCAGTGAGATTGCTAAATTGCCTGAAGTTTGGCCGATTAGAGATTCCTTTAGGAAATGGTTTTCTTTTAAAATCTAACTGCCTCCAGGAAATAATCATTTATTTATTCATTCCTTTAGGTAAAGAAGTTTAAGCAAAAGACATTTTGGTTGGAGGAAAGGAAACCTGAGTGGAAAGAAAAGGAGGATTCAAAAGGCTGTACATAGGAAAATGTTATAAAATGAGATATTGATAGGAAATAGCAATTTGGGACTACAATGAGCCCAATGCACTAGGATAAGATTAAAGATAAGATGAAATGAAAAAGAAACGCCACCAGTTTGGGCTAATGCTAACATATCCAAGTATGTCCTTTATCTTCCAAGGAAATAAGTGAAAACAGGGCGCCTGGTGGCTCAGTGGGTTAAGCCTCTGCCTTCAGCTCAGGTCATGGTCTCAGGGTCCTGGGATTGAGCCCCGCATCTGGCTCTTTGCTCAGCAGGGAGCCTGCTTCCCAGTCTTTCTCTGCCCGCCTCTCTCCCTCCTTGTGATTTCTCCTGTCAAATAAACAAATAAATAAATCTTAAAAAAAAAAATGAAAACATATATCTGATTTTAAGATTAGTTGCCTTCTATTACTCTTTCATTATTGTGAATAAATACATAGAGATGTACCATCTCAGCTGTTTCTTGTCATAAAGTGTCTCAATGAAAATATTAGTTTCTGAAAATTTGAAAAATGTCATGCTTCCTTAAGTATGAGTCTGCAGTGTAAGGTTAAATTAATCCAAGAGATTGAGGAGAGCAATTTGATTTCTCTCTTCAACAAAGGAACTATGTAAACCTCACCTGCTACTAAGCATCTCCTCATCTTAAGCGTGTGTGGGGTGGGGGGCTGACTTGTGTTATGGCAATTTCATATTCTTTAGAAATTCTTTAAACTTATGCCATAAAATCATGGACTGGTACAATTATAAGTCACCTTAAGTTCGTGTAATAGATGTTTATTGAATGATAAGCATAGACTGCTCACTCTGTCAGACCCAGGAGCTATAGTGGGGGACAGAACCTTGTTATGCTAACTCCATGTTTAAGGTCATCTAGCCACCTCATTTTAGATGGGAGGAAACGGAGACTTAGAGAAGTCAGGTGACTTGCTAGTATTGTGGGACAATTTAGTGGGAGAACCCAGAATTTGAATTTAGGTCTTCTGACTCTATGTCTAGCTTTCCACATTTTGGAAGATGATTGTAACAAAATATATCTTTTGACAAAATTCAGAATTTGGAATGCTTTTCATTTGTTATAATCTTCCCCATGAGCAGCTATGTATTCTTTTCCAAAAAGAGATATGTCAAAGTCTCTAAACCTATTAGAATCAACATTAATGAAAACCATTGTGCTCCCAACATTCATCCCTATAATTACATGGTCAGATAATCCTTAAAGTGACAGTGCTTTACACAACTTGTCAAATTGTCATAAGTAGCAAACATACTAAATTTGGGTTAGAATTCCTTTTTCTTCAACAGTGTTAAAATAGTGAGCTTTGTAGTGTAGCATGAAGAATTCTACTTAGGAATGGAAAGAGGTACATTTGTTTGCTCTCTTTTTCTGATGACAATGAGTACTGTCACTTGGGGAAAAAAGGGGGAAAGTGTTTTCAATAATATTTGCTATCTTCTGGAAGGTGGTTGCATTGCTTTGTTTGTAAACTCTGATCTGAGGCAAGGGTAGTGGCTTCCATCCCTGGGTTCTAACACTATATAGTAGCTGTCACAAGACCTCTGCTGGCTGCAAGGATGAAAGGAATTTCCCTTAACTGGGGAAAGTTCTGAAGACTCTGTCAGTGGCATGGGAGAGAAATTCCCCTGAAGGGTTTCTTTAGTTGTGATAAATGAATCAAACAGAAACTTTGCACAGCCCTGCTCATTTTTAAAGCCCACCACTATGCTTTTTCCAAAAAGAGTTCCCACTCTTAGGGAACTCCTAATTGTCCTGATGTTTGAACTCTAAGCCAACTCCTGTAAGTATTCACATCCTTTATAACTATGGCCAGGTATATGTAAAAGAAAGTGTAGTGTAGGGACAGAAGACCTGAACTTGAGACTTGGCAGAGCCATTTAAGAATTTTGTGACCTCAGACAAATACTGAAACTCTCTGAGCTTTGGCTGCTTCATTTGTAAAATGGAAATATTAATCATAATAAGACCAGTTGTCCAATCTACCTTCAGGGGTTTGTGATGGCCAAATGAGATAACATATGTGAAAGCGGTTCCTAAATTGCACCTTGATGCCATATAAATGGAAGGTTGTGTTGTGGGGTTTTTTTGAGCTGTGAATACAAGTGCTTTATATATGTTTTCTAATAATACTTAAATTTGTCCTCAAAGAGTTCTTAACTTCAGTTCCAGCTGCTCTTGACTTTCAATTGCTAAAACACTACAGAGCTATATCCTCAGTGTGCTTTATCTTGAAATCCCTTTCAGAATAGAAATAAAGCAGTATGCAGTTTTACCTACCAATATATAAATGCCTGGTATAACTGTACAGTCTGCACTGAAGTGGAACTCAGTTGGCATAACAGGAAGGTACTGAGTACTCCCTAGACATTTCATGACACTGTTCCATCCCTAATATCTTCAGGAAGCCAACAAGTGTTCCATTTCTGTAGATAAAACCTAGGGTTCTTCTATTTGACTTGACTTGTAAAAAGGAGTCATATTAGAAATTCCCATGGCCTTGTAGGCTTCCAGGAGGGAGATTTGGGCTTGGGACTCCCCACAGGCATACCACAAGGTTAGAGTTCAAGACTCTTTTAAATAGTCTTCGGGAGCCAGCCAACTATATGGCTCTTCTCCCTGGGGTTCCAGTAAAACAATCTCTGACAAAGGGAGGGTGATGAAAATGATTACAGTAATGAAGTTACATACAATCTGAAGAAAGGCAGTGATTCCCATGATATCTCCCACAGGTTTGTCATGTAAGCTTCAGGCTTTGTCAGATCAGCCTGGGTTTAGATCTTGACTCTACCACTTAAAAGTGAGAGACTTTGGGTGAACTACTGAACATTCCAGGGCTTCAGTTTCTTCACCTATAAAATGCAAATGAGTTATAGACCTACTGAGCATTGTTGTTGTATATATAAAGTAAGCATAAAGTGCTTAGTACCATGTATCCAACATAGTATACTCAATAAATATACTGATCAATACTATTTAAATTTTTTTTATTTGTTCAGGATTTTATTTGAGAGAGTAAGAGAGAGAATGAGAGGGGAGAGGGTCAGAGGGAGAATCAGACACCCAGCTGAGCAGCGATCCTGATGCAGGACTTGATCCCGGGACTCTGGGATCATGACCTGAGCCGAAAGCAGTCACTTAATCAACTGAGCCACCCAGGTGCCCAGTACTAGTTAAATTCTCAAGAAATAAAGCGAGCTGGGTGAAATACTTGAACAAGCACTTTACATTAAAAAAAAGAAGAAAAAGAAGAAAAAAAAGATATCCAAGTGGCTAGTAAATATATGGAAAGAAGTTCCACTTCATCTGTCATGGGAGAAATGCAAATTAAAATAATGGTGAGATACCTCCATACACTCAACAGAATTACTAAAATGAAAGGAAAAAAGTACCATGAGTAAGGATGTGAAACCAAAATATTCATGCCCCACTAGTGGACTTGTGAATTAGTACCTTTTTGGAAAATTGGCAAAATCTTCTGAGGCTGAATATTTTCTTATCTAGCCATCACCATTGGTGAACATGTGTTCACCAAGTCCTATATAAGAATTTTATATGAGCATGATTCATAAGAGTATAAAACTAGAAACAAATTAATATACCTATCAGAAACGAATGGATTGTAAATCAAACCATCATGTTATGCACTTTAAACTAATCCATTGGTGGGGCACCTGAATGGCCCAGTTGGTTAAGCATCTGCCTTCGGCTTAGGTCATGATCCCAGCGTCCTGGGATCGAGTCTTGCATCAGGCTCCTTGCTCAGTGAAGAGTCTGCTTCTCCCTCTGCCCCTCTCCCCAACTCATGCTCTCTCTCTCTCTCACTCTGTTCTCTCTCTCTCTCAATTAAATAAAATCTTAAAAAAAAATGATCCAGTGTTGAATTGATCCAGTGTTGAATATACCTATCAGAAACGAATGGATTGTAAATCAAACCATCATGTTATGCACTTTAAACTGATCCATTGGTGGGGCACCTGAATGGCCCAGTTGGTTAAGCGTCTGCCTTCGGCTTAGGTCATGATCCCAGCATCCTGGGATCGAGTCTTGCATCAGGCTCCTTGCTCAGTGAAGAGTCTGCTTCTCCCTCTGCCCCTCTCCCCAACTCATGCTCTCTCTCTCTCACTCTGTTCTCTCTCTCTCTCAATTAAATAAAATCTTTAAAAAAAAAAAAAATGATCCAGTGTTGAATTGATCCAGTGTTGAATATACCTATCAGAAACGAATGGATTGTAAATCAAACCATCATGTTATGCACTTTAAACTGATCCATTGGTGGGGCACCTGAATGGCCCAGTTGGTTAAGCGTCTGCCTTCGGCTTAGGTCATGATCCCAGCATCCTGGGATCGAGTCTTGCATCAGGCTCCTTGCTCAGTGAAGAGTCTGCTTCTCCCTCTGCCCCTCTCCCCAACTCATGCTCTCTCTCTCTCTCACTCTGTTCTCTCTCTCTCTCAATTAAATAAAATCTTTAAAAAAATTTGATCCAGTGTTAAATTGATCCAAAAAAAATTGATCCAGATTCAGTGTTGAGTCCAAGTATATCTTAAAACTAGGGGAAAAAACAAGGAAAAGAAATAATAATAGATGGTGGAGTATTCCAACAATGTAATCCTACATACAAGGAGTTCTGTATTTGTCATTCTCTAAGTGCTAAATGGCCATTTATCTTCCTTCCTCAGGCTATTTTCAGGCATGATTATATTTCTATCTAGCCCCTCTCATGTAATGTATTAGTTAAACTACAGGTTCAGCTGCAATAGTAGAGATTCAAAATAACTGTGGTTTAAACAGCTTAGAAATTTGCTATTAGGTACAAATCCTAGCATATTCAGGCCAGGGCTAGTGTAGTGATGGTGTTACTCTATTCCAGTGTCAAGGGTCCAGGCTTCTACTGTGTTTCTCTGCCTTCTCTAGCATGTTTTTCTTATCTGCAACTAATGCATAAATAATCCAGCCAGTGAGGGGAGAGTAAAAGAAACTGCAAGACAAGTTTACCTTTAAGTACACAACCTAGAGATCACACTCTGCTCACATTTTGCTGGTCAAATTTAGTTGCATAGCCACACCTAGTTACAACAAAGGCCAAGAAACATAGCCCTACTTCAGTCATTTAACACACACATATTGAGTACCTACTATAAGCCAGGCACTAGGGATATAGTAGTGAATAAACTCATCAAAAATCCCTCTGCCACACGCTTTCATTCTGGATGGACAACTCAGAAAGCAAATAAGTAAGATACGCAGTTTATTATTGTTAATTACAGAAGTAGTCAGATTTCAAGATGGCCTCCAGTGATTCCTGCTTCCTACCCCAAATCTGGGATGAAGTGTACTGCAGAAGTTAACAAGTAATATAAATGATAGTACCTGGAAGTGTGGCATAGTCTAACAAAAACTGCATATATGGGCCTGGCTTTAAAACTGCTCAGAGGGCAAAAGCAGGAAGGACTCTGGGGAGAATGTCAGCGCAAGCTGAGGAGCACTGTGAGGGATCTTTATAGTGTAGTGGTAGACAGCAACCCTGTGATCTGTGGTAATGCAGGAAGTAGGAAATGTGCTTAATGAACTGAGTGAGTCAGCTGAGAAGATGTCCAGGCAGAATGTGGAAGATCCTGCATCTTTCGTTCTTGCTGCTTATAGTAAAGTGTAGGAAGAGGGTTACTAACCTAAAAGGAGCTAGGGATTGCTGGTTTTGGAAGTTCCCAACCTCTCTAAATGGCAAATTATGCTAATTTGGTTTAGTTTGGCTTGCTAAGAAATGGCTCCAGGAAGAGTTCAAGTCAGGGCACCATCCTGAAAGCCTGATCTAAAGTGGAACATAATAGAGTGCCTATTAATTTGTTTGTTAAGACATTAGAATGGTCTAAGGAAACAAATATCTCCAGGAACCATTCAATCAAAGAATAAAACTTTCAGAAGCTTAGGAATGTTGGCCTTAAATAGTCTAGCAGAAGCCCAAAGTAGACAGAAGCCAAGATATGTTTTTTGTCCAATGGGATAAACCAAAATGAAATTTGTAAAGAACACTCAGACTTTATTTATTTATTTATTTATTTATTTATTTATTTAGAAGTAATCTCTGTACCCAAAGTGGGCCTTGATCTTACCACCCTGAGATCAAGAGTCGCAGGCTCTACTGACTGAGCCAGCCAGGCACCCCTCTTCCCTTAAGACTTTTGGAAAGAATCGTACTTTCAGAAATGCCACCAGTTTGGAGTGAAAGGTATAGACACATGATGAAATGAAGTCTCGCACTGACAGGGATCAGGCTGGGAAAACTACCAACTGCACACTTGGGCTACCTTTCATGGAAAAGGGAAGATCACTGAAAGAGAACTGAAAGCCCACAGTGTGTAACCAAATGCCACAAACAATTATTCCCATGCCTTGAGTCCTAATCAAGGAAGTGCAACCCTATACCTTGCTGAATTTCAGAATCATTATAGCCCAGTGACACCTATGTTCTTCCCATTTCCTCCTTTGAACAAACCTATACTGGTTTTGAACAAACCATATACTTTCAACAAACCTATACTATCCTATGCACATCCTGCAATTTTGTGTGGGCTATATTGGTGGTCAATAACTTGACCCTTTATTTCATAGTCTCCAGGTCAAGAGAAACCATACTGGAGGTGCTATACCTAAGTAACTACATGTGTGGAGTCTCACCTGCCCCAGACTTGATTTAGATAACAAGATTCTAGATTTTGAGCTGATGCTGTAATGAGAAGAGTTTGCATGTGAACCCCGTGGGGACCAGTGGGCATACTGTCTAAGGCAGCCTCCAGTGATTCTTGTGTTCTGCTATTCTTGCCCTTAAGTAGTTCCCTCCAACTCTGAATAGGATGGTGTGGTGTAAGCTCCAGCTTCTGTCAAGATAACTATAACTCCAGCTGACATCTTGGTGCAACCTGAGCAAGAATCATGTAGCTAAGCTGTTCCCGCATTTCTGCCTCACAGAAACTGCTCGAGAAAATAAATATTTAATATTGTTTTAAGCCACTATATTTTGGGGTAATATGTGATGCAGCAAAGAATAGCTAATACAAGTATGAGGAGAAAAATTAAAGTGGAAAGAGAATGGAAAGTAAAATAGGTATGAAATTTTAAATAGGGTGGCCAGAGAATGTCTTCTTGTGACCTCTTAGTAGGGATCTCGGGGATGAGAAGGCACAGGAAGAACATTTCAGGTAGAAGCATGTTGATACTCAGAATATTTAACAATCAGTATGACACAGGCAGTGACCAGTCACAGCATATGCCCAAACCAATAAAATCTAATGCAAGTCATAAACATCCCCTAGCGCCCCATGTTGAAACCTAGCTGAATTTCAGCCTTGAGCAATTGGGATGGAGTCAAATGCCCTGAGGTAAGAAAATGTCGGTTGGATAAACAACAAGAAGGTTGATGTGAGCAGAAGGAGAGAGTAGTAGGAAATGAGGACAGAAGCATAACATGGGGGCCAGACCATATAGGGTGCTTTAAGTCGTAGTAAAGTTTTTGGCTTTTACTCTGCACAAAATAGGAAGCATTTGGAGGATTTGGTGCAGGGAAGTAACGTGATGTAACATGTTTTAACAAGATCACTGGGACTGGTATTTTGAGAATAGACTGAAGAAAAGCAAGAGTAGAAGCAGGAAGGAAAGGTCAGAGGCAATTGCAATAATCCAGATGAGAAATGATGGTGGCTTGAACCATATATATGCGCGCGCATGCGCGCGCGCACACACACACACACACACACACACACACAAACACACATACACACTAGAAGTGATAAGAAATGCCCAGATTCTTGATATATTTTAAAAGTCTAATGAACAGGATTTAAAGTGAAGAATGAACAGAAACCAATTGGATGTAACTTGCAGAGAAAGAGTCAAGGATGATTTGAAGGTTTTGGACTTAGTTGCTGGAAGATGGAATTACCATCAACCAAGTTGGGGAAGGCTGTGATGGGAGTGTTTCTGGTATTGGTGGTGAGGAAGGATATGGTCATGAGCTCACTTTGGGACATGTTGAGTTTTTAAGAGCCTACTAGACATCCAAGTAGAGTAAGTTGTTAAAGTAGAACTGTGGGTTCAAGGATGATGTCCAAAATGAATATATAAATTTGGAACTCATTGGCTTATAGAGTATATTTAAAGCCAAGTGGTTGAATGAGATTACCTAGGAAGGGAGTTTAAACAGAAAAGAAAATTTGGGTGTCCTTTTCCTAGCTTTAAATGACAGAAGCCATTTTATCGCTACAGAAGAAGAGAAGCAACGATATTGAAGGAGAACTAGAATTCTCTCCCTGCTTACTCCAGGTCCCGGCCGGTTAGTTAGTTAGAATGCATGGGTGTCCAGGGATGGATATTAGTGAGCCAGGCCAATGTTCCAGTGGTGTGGGGTCAACACTGAGAGTACAGGAACAAACAGACACATCTGAACATACAAAACTCAAGTCCAATCAGGAACACAGTCACAGACGAGGTAGAATAGCTATCGACTACCCAGCAGCTGGTGAAGCAGCTCTTTATATTCTAGCTCAGTGGTTCTCAATGTCGGCTCTCTTTGGAACCGCTTGGGCTGCTTTAGAATCACCGAGGCTTGGGTCGCACCCCAGAATTCTGATTTATTCAATCTGGGGTACAACATGGACATGGGAAGTTTTACATGCTTGCTAGGGATTCCAGTGTACAGCCAAGGTTGAGAATCAACACTGTAGATGAAGCACTACAGTTCATAAGTCAGCATTACCAGCTCTTTTAAGAGAGCTCTTGGTTTCCTTTTTGTCCAGACAGACATTAGAGAGAAGATACTAAAGTATAACAAAATGATAGCTTAGAAGGCTGAAAAACAAAGTATAAAAGAAAGTCTTGAACTTATATTTTACATTGCTTCTAGTAGGTCATTTCTCAAAACATTAGGTCTAGACCAAATAAATGCTGGCTGCCAGCAGAACAACAATTTGGGTTTCTTTTTTCATAGTTTGTGATAGAGTCAGTGTTGTATAGCATAGAGCAGAATCATCAGCTGGATAGGATAATGAAATATGTACACAGAATGTACTGAAACAGAGGCTGTGGTGGTGAATGCAATACCTGACACTTTTTAGGAGAATGAGGAAAAAGTAAGGATATAAAAATTGTTTATTGATGTAAGAAATTTCTAAATGTTTAGACAGTGCTTTCAAAACTCCTTCTGAACACACATCCAGTAAATCTGTTTGTCAGAGTATGGTTCTACTGGACCCCATGCAGCTGACCCTGAAGAGGTCACACTGCTCTTGGGTCTGGAGTACAGGGACATCACCTCAATGAGATGAGTTTTGTGGCACAGTGTTGTGAAAAATTAAAGTATTTTGAAGAGCAAGCCCACATCCCACTTAGTCCCTTTTACTTTCAATAAATTTTCATGGCTATAAAGTAGGAAGAACAAGTAAAATTCAAGAAAAGTAGTACAATTTGCACTCTGTCAGTATTAGATAGAGGTTCTTTGCTACTCGGTGTAGGTTAAAACAATCCAATAGAGGTTGTCTCAAAACCTCGCATATTTACATAGAATCTGCCACAAAAACAAAGTTGAGGGGCACCTGGGTGGCTCAGAGGGTTAAAGCTCTGCCTTCAGCTCAGGTCATGATCCCGGGGTCGTAGGATCGAGCCCCACATCGGGCTCTCTGCTTGGCAGGGAGCGTGTTTCCCCCTCTCTCTGCCTGCCTCTCTGCCTACTTGTGATCTCTCTCTGTGTGTCAAATAAATAAATAAAATCTTTAAAAACAAAACAAAACAAAACAAAAAACAAAGTTGAGACCCAACCAAACAAAAAACAAACAAACAAAAAAACCCAATGTTTTCTATTTCCTTGTTGTGTTTGTCAGCAATGCTTTTTCCTGATGCAAACGGCCTCGGATCATCATGCTGTTAGTCCCTTGTGGGGTGTATTTAATCCAAGATAAAACATACTCCTGGGCTACGGAATGCCAAGATGAATTTTCAACCCACTGGGAAAATAAATGAAGCAATCAAATGTATTCTGTTATAAATAGTAATAAATGGATTAGTTCTCAGGTACCATCAACAATCTATGCTTCAAACCAGATGTTTACTTCTGGCTAAGCTGTGTTCTAGACAGATGACTGACAGCAGAATTTTGGGAATTTTAAATAAGAAGGTTGCCCATGTTGTCTCTTCTTCTTAAAAGCTACATGACCTTGAGAGAATTACACAACTCTTCTGAACCTGTTTCCTTCTCTGTAAAACCTTTCGTACCCCATTTGCTTTTATATGGTTTCAGGGCCAAATGTGATCATGCCCCACTGGAAATTATAAAGGTGGTTTTTCGGGTTTGTTTTCCTAGTTGTTATTTCACAAGTTAACAATGGCAAACCTGATCATCCGGGTCTGCAAATAGCAATTGTAAGCATGTATTAATGGGATAGTAACATTTTTGTAGATAACATAGGTGTTCTCTGCAGGAGGGTTTAGAAGTTAAAAAGAAATTTTACATTTATTATCTCATTATTTATCCTGACATAACCTGTGAGGAATGTTAGTTTCTCGATCTTAAATTTAAAGCAAGCAACTCAGAATTATTGCATAATAATTCACACACACACACACACACACACACACACACACACACACACATATACATTTATGCTTACTGGATGTGTACTACTGTGTGTCAGACATTGATAGGCATTTTCACCTGTGTTGGGTCAATTCCAAAAGCAGGCTTCAGATCTAATTCATCTAATTCTCTACCACTCTCTCCACTGTCTCACTCTGCTTTTTCGTATTGGCCATTTTAAAGGAGATGCTATCCAATAAGGAAATAAAAATTAAAAGAGAGTATCATAGTCCATTTGGGCTGCTACAACAAACACCACAAACTGGGTGGCTTATAAACAGAAATGTATCACTCCAGTTCTAGAGGCTGGAAGTCTAAGATCAGGGTGACAGCATGGTCAAGTGAGGCCCCCGTCTTTGGGTGACAGACTTCTTGTATTGTATTCTTACATGGCAAAATGAGCTAAGGAAACTCTGTCTACCTCTTTAATAAAAGCACCAGTCCCGTTCATGAGGCTTCCACCTACATGACCCCTATAGCGTCACCTTTGGGGTGAGGATTTCAACCCTAACACACATATTCTGACCATACCAGATATCATATGCAAGATTCCCATAGGTATGTGGATGAAAGCGTTGTGCATAGAAAAATAACAAATATTTTTTATGTGTACATAGAAATACATTATTATATTGCTCTTTCAGTTGCTCTTTTAAAATATCCAGAAAATCAGGGTGCCTGGGTGGCTCAGTGGGTTAAAGCCTCTGCCTTCTGCTCAGGTTATGGTCTCAGGGTCCTGGGATCGAGCCCCGCATCGGGCTCTCTGCACAGCGGGGAGCCTGCTTCCCCCTCTCTCTCTGCCTGCCTCTCTGCCTACTTGTGATCTCTGTCTGTCAAATAAATAAATAAATCTTTTAAAAAAAATAAAATATCCAGAAAATCATATGCATTAGATGCTGGTGTTAATAGCAAGCAATTAGGTTTGTCTTAGTTTCCTAAGGCTGTCATCTCAAAGTATCACAAACTGGGTGGCTTGAAGCAACATAAAGTTAAGGTCTTACAGTTCTAGAGGCTGGAGGCTCAAAATCAAGGTGTCGACCAGAATTGGTTCCTGCTGGAGGCTCTGAGGGAGACTCTGTTCCACAGTTGTCTCTTAGCTTCTGGTGTTTGTCGGAAATCCTCAGTCTATAACTGTATCACCCCAACCTCTGCCTCTGCCATCACATGGCCTTTTTCCTTGTGTCCCTGTACCTCCCAATCTCTCTCTCATCATAAGGTCATCCGTCATTGTATTGAGGGGCTACCCTAATCCAGTATGCCCTCATTTTAACTTTGATTCCATCTGCAAAAATCCCACTTGCAAATGAGGACACATTCATAGGGATGGAGTTAAATCTTCAACATTATCTTTTTGGGAGGCACAATTCAACCTTCAACAGGGTTTTTGAAACTTATTTTTGCTGAAACATTTGAGTATAAGTTGTAGACACATAGCCCCATTATTCCTAAATACTAAGGCATGCATTTCCTAAAAATAGAGACACTCTTCTACATAATCTTAGTATCCACATAAAAATCAAGATATTAACATCAATACTTGCTGCCATATAGGCGACAAAATTCCATTCACATTTTGCCACTGTGTCAAAAAAATTCTTCCTAACAAAAGCAAACAAAGAGAAAACTTCTTTCCTTTTCCCCCCTTTCTTCTTGATCCAGGATCTAGAACAATTTTGTGGTTGTGCCTCTGATCTCTTTCAAGCTGGAACTGGTCCCAATTTTTCCTCGTCTCTAGTGACCTTGACATTTTTTGAAGAGTATAGCCTAATAATTCTGCAGTATTCTTTGCAAAGGTTTGTCTGGTATTTCCTCAAGATTCAAATAAAGCTATGCATTTCAGCAGAAATACCACCACAGGGATAGTCTGTTTTTCCCAGTACATCATATTGGGAAACATACAATGGCAGTCTGTCCCATTATTGGCCATGCTGTTATCACTTGGTGAAAATAGTATGGGCTGGATTTCTCCACTGTATAGGTAATGAATAATTAATAAGCAATTGGTATGTAATTCGTGGGAAGTTACTTTGAGGCTATGTAAATATCCTCATCAGACTTTTACACACTGGCTTTAGCATCCACTGATATTTTTTGCCTGAATCATTTGTGATTGCAAGAGAATAATTTCTAACTCTATCATCTCTTCAACATTTATTAGATAACATTCTGCTTTCAGGAAGAGATTTCCCCTTTTCCCTTATGTATCCAATTATACCAATAAGGACTCATGGATATCTATTTGATTCAGTAGGTTATAATCCATTATTATCATTATTTAGATTGTCACATTTGGCTAATGAGAATCCCTTCATCCTGACCCCTGATCCTTTTGACATGGCCTATCATTTTTTGAGCACTCCTTACTTTCTGTTGTAAGGCCTCTTGTACTTTCCCTGCTTCAACCATAGAATTATCCAAGAAACCCTATTTCCACTTAGTGGGGAATGATATTTAGAAACCATTTGAGTGCAAGGTGTACTCATCAATACTGGGGTATCATCGTTTCTAGGCTCTTTCCAAAGACATGTATAGGAAATACACACACACATGTAAACATTTCTGTATCTTTCCACATAGATATTTACTAACCCAGTGATAGTATAGGAAAAAGAATTCTAAAGATAGCTTGCCTAAGATTCTTGTCTCTCATTTATTCACTCAAACACCAACTGGGTACTGCTGTGAAGGGATTTTGCAGATATAATTAAAGTCCCAAATCATTTGGCCTTGAAAAAAGATGGTTCAGGTAGGTGAGTCCTTTAAAAGCAGAGTTTTCTCCAGCTGGAAGCAGAAGGAAAGTCAAAGATGGGAAGCACAAGAAGGTTTGACATGCTTTTGCTGGCTTGAAGATGAAGGGACAGTATAGTGAAGAATACAGGTGGCCTCAGGTAGTGGAGGATGGCCCTGACAGCCAGAAAGAAACAGGGACCTCAGTCCTTGCAACCACAAGAAACATAACTCTGTCAACAGCCTAACTAAAACAGATGCTTTCCCAGAGCTTCCAGATAAAATCCCAGCCTGACCAACACCTTGATTTTGGTTTTCTGAGACCTTGAGCATAGAACCCAACTGAGCCCCCTTGGATTTCTGACCTACAGAACTCTGAACTAATAAATGAGTATTGTTTTAAGCCACTAAATTTGTGGTAATTTTATAGTAGCAATAGAAAACTTATACAGATGGGCAATGATATAAAACTGAATTTACACTGATTCTAACTGAATACCACTGGGTTTTTCTAATCTTCCCTTTTTCATATCTGAACCTTCAAAAATTAATAACCAATTCCTCTTATCTTCAAGATATTTAGTTATTTGCTTAATCATCTTATATATAACCAACTGCTTTGCCTGTGGACCAGCTCTTTCACCTGTGAGTCATCTCCTGACCTTGACCCCACAGTACAGGGGTTGTACTGGTTGAATTCCCACCACCTGTGACCCCATTATACACACTAAACCCAGACTTTACCATCCATGGGGGCCATGCTAGCCAAGTTATGACACTTGGCCTATGCTCTGCTCCTTCACTCTAGGAGATTTCTGTTTAAGTATATTCATTTTTTAGCATCATTTTAGAGACATTTCTTCTCTCTTAAAAAATGGTGGTTAGGGGGGCATCTGGGTGTCTCAGTGGGTTAAGCATCTGACTTCAGCTCAGGTCATGATCTCAGGGTCCCTGTATCCAGCCCCACATAAGGTTCTCCACTCAGCGGGAAGTCTTCTTGTTCCTCTGCCCCTTCCCCCGCTTGTGCGTGCACATGCACTCTCTTTCTCTCTCAAATAAGTAGATAAAATATTTTTTTTAAATGGTGGTTATGTACCACTTCCTATTCTAACAACTTTATTGCTGCCATAAACATGAAACAGCACTTGACTGAGTATCACAGTACTCACTGCTGTGTTAGATGTTGTGATGCATTTCTAAATGAGAAATATGATGCCTGCTTCCAGACTACCATTTTATAATATAATAAGTGTGGAAGAATTGCAACCCTGAATTGATAGCTGAACTTTTACTTTGGCTAACATTGTTTTTCCAAAAAAATAGACTCTCTCATCCAATTTTGAAATTTTGTTTTTAAACAGTCCATGTGTTTATTAGTATAAAGGAAAAAACATGCCTGTGTTTCTCCTTTGCTACTCAAGCTGAACCCTTCAGACACTCCTGGTCACAAATGTGTGTGTGTGTGTGTGTGTGTTGGGGAGTGTGGGTTTCCCCACATCAGGCAATTCTGCAACACCAGCTGGGTGTTCTATTCAATTCAATTCTGACACAACCTAAAGACAGCATTAGATCTCAGATATTAAGGGCTCAGACCAACAGGACTACAACCTCAGTCTCACCTCCTATGCCAGTTGCAAGTCCAGGTTGTTATCCGTGTTTCTGTCTGACTGGCTAGAAATTGGGGGTTTCCAAGACTGTCTCTTCAGGTTTGATTAATTTATTAAGAACGACTCACAGAACTCAAAGAAATATTTAACTTTTGTTTACCAGTTGACTATAAAGGATATTACAGAGGATACAGATGAACCTCCAGAGTCCAGAAGAGTGCCAGGCACAGGAGTTTCTATCCCTTTAAAACTGGGGTGCATCAACCTCTTGAGTTCACCAACCCAGAAGCTCATCAAATCTCATAGTTCCAGAGTTTTTATAAATTTTAAAGTGCAGCCCCCCAACCCCTCTCTCATTCCCAGAGGTTGGTGGTTGGGGTTGAAAGTTCCAACTTTCTAATTACTTGGTTTTTTGTGACTGGCCCCATCCTGAAGCTATCTAGGGAATCCACCCTAAGCCACTCATTAGCATAAACTTAGGCTGCTCTGAAGACCTCCCTTATGAATAATAAGGGACAATCCTATTGGTCAAGAAATTCCGAGGTATTCAGATTTGTGCCAGTAACCAGAAACAAAGATCAACTACATTTCTTATTATATTACAATTAGGAACGCATCTTCCATACATTTCTTCTCTTTTGGAACAGAGAGAGAAAAGGGAAGGGCTAGATTTGGGAAAACGTAAAACATCATAAATTTTAATTGTAATAGGCAGGTAATAGAAAGAACTTGTTTCGCTATCTGGTAGAAAAAGCTCTCCTCTCTCAACTATAAATCTGGCTGAGAGACAAGGACAAAATAATTATATATGCACCTCAGTCTTTCAATAAAGGCAGAAAGAGCTTTTCCATTTCAAATTTGTTTTGTTTTGTACCACATGTGGGTTAATTAGATAAAACCATGTCATATGCCAGATTCAATCAGCCTGAAAATAATCAGAAAACCGGGTTTGGCATTGTTTATGCTGTTCTGGCTCAGATCGACAAAAGCACAAAATGTAAATTGGCTCCGGAAAATAACATATGTGCGCTGGTGCCAGGTTTTCTTTCATGGGATTTTCTCTAGCTGGCACCGGAACAGCAGATGCTGCTCTGGGTGACCATTAGACAAACTTACACCATGTAGATCCCCATTTTCTGTGAGTGGACACCTCCACGAAGGGCACTTGTCTTCCTGCCTTTGACATTGGCCCAAACCAGCTTTCCAGCTATTGGCAGACAGTCAACTGAAAATGCACGTTGAAGTTTAAAAATGAAAATGCGTTTTTGTTTGGCTTATCCCCCAGTGACTTCCTTTGGGTTTATTTCTTTGTTTTTAAAATCTCCTGTAAGATTAGAAATACAGTCCTGACACCACTCCCCTATTTCTTTGCTGTAGATAGTTCAGTGAATATTACTAAGGGGAAAACGGCAGAACATTTTCTTGTCTTCCTACTTGAGTCCCAAGGGAGGGATAAACATTTTAGCAATTATCCAAGCAATCATGGAATTGAGGTGGTTTTGGAGTATAGGTGAGGTTTGGTGGGGTGAAATCTGGAGCCAACGACCAAGTAAGAATTTTTGACATGTCTTTAGTGCAAAATGGTGGTTTATTAAAGCACGCGGACAGGACCCACAGCAGAAAGACATGCTGCCCTGGGTTTTGAGGAGTGGCTGATTATATACTTGGAAGTCGGGGAAGTAAGGAAAAGGGAGGTTTCAAAAGAACTTTCATTTGCTAAGATACATACAAAATACCCACATGATACCTACAAGTTACCAGAGGCCTTGCCATTGCCAAGTTAAGGTTGTTTTCACCTCTAACAAGGTATTAACATTAAGATAGTTGAGAGATTCCTGGAAGAATGTCGTACATACACCACCCAAGAGTAGGGGGTCGGGGAAGGTTACCGGTGTCAGCTTATGTTTTGTCTTCAGCCAGCCTTCTGTTCCCTCATCAGAATGACGTCCGTTCGATGATAGAATCCAAACTAGCTAGCTATTCCTTCTCTTTGTGCTATGTAAACTATCTGATATCAATGCACAGGGGAATAGGAATTGCTCTCCTTACTTTTTTAAAAAAGAATATTTTTTTAGAATATTCTAGAATATTTTTTTTTTAGAATATTCTAGAATGTGTGATGGTGGTGATCACTTCTCCCAGTATGGATGAAACTACTTTGCTTGGGTCACCAGTGAGTACCTGGGATAGGGAAACTATAAAGGGATTCCATGAAGAGTTGCTTTCTTGTTCCTTTTCCTGATTCTGTTTTTTCTAGGACCTGCACCCCTGCCCTACACACGCTTATAATATGTCCTCTTTTAAGGATCAAGGAGTTAATGATTTCTTTGGAATCTTCCAACATAGTAGATAACATCTAAGGAGTGACCATGTGAGATCATCATGTATGTTTTCCAGACCACTGACTCCAGACACCTTGACCCCAAGACAGACCCCTAGCTCTGTTATGGAAAATAAAAATCAGACTGGTAAGAAACCAAGTGACAAACGGAAAAGTAGGAGAACTTGGGTTTATTTTATGCATGTGGACATTGAGGAGCTCACATTGGAAATTCTGGGCACCGGGTAGCAGGGTCACAGAACTTTTATAGGGAAGTGCTGGGGGTCAAGTTACAAGGGCTGTGCTGACCCCTGGTAGGTGGGTTTAAGTTGAGGGTGGGGGTTGCAGTGGCCTGAAGCTTGTTTACAGAAGCAGAAATGGTTGGTTATCTCTTGCTAAAGTAGGACTCCTGGTTATCTCTTGGCATTGCTAGTAACTTTCCATCTTCTGGGGCTTGAGGGCCCAGGTCTGTCTGAGTTATTTTCCTCTTCAGCTTCAGGGCATAAATGACTTACGGAGGATACTGGGACCCTTGTTTTTGTTTAAACAAGTTCCTGGATGCCTGAGAGGACGTGTACACCAGACCACAATCCTCAATAAAAACCCAGACCCCAAGCAAAGAGGACATTCACCCTCCTCTTAGAGGCTTCCGGATGCTCAGTCCAAATCTGTACTCTCTCTGTGTCTTCAGTAAACTCTGCTCTCACTTCCTTCTGGCTCATGTTTGATTTCTATCCTGCATGAAGCTGTTGGGTCCCCAATGTTGGGTCCCCCAATAATGGGTCCATGGTCAAAGGAGCGAGACTGATACAAAGCAAAGGTCAAGCAAAGCTTTATTTCACGCCAAGAGCATCAATAATCAAACGGACCGTCAAACAGACGGGTCGGGGCCACCCCTTACAGAGAGGGCGACCCCTCCCTGCCTCACAGACTAACTTTTATAGAGCAAAGGCCATGTGGTTGGGCCTGGCCACACACAGGTGGCGAATGAGATTGTAACACACAGAGAAAGCTGCACAGTCATGCTAGGTCACACACGGGTGGCCAACTGAATTACAATTCACCCCATAGTAGCTTTTTGAACTAGCCTATCGCCTTTGTCACAATTGGCGGCCAAAAGGCGGGGCCTACACTCCTTGGTAGCTAGGGAGACAGTATGCACGCTCTACTGATTGGATGTCTCCACCTGACCCGACTCATCCCTGCATTCAGGCCATTATCTCCACCTGACCTAACCCACCCTTGTATTTGGGCTTTGTTACCTGGGACTGGTTTCCAGGACTTACTTTTAAGTAAGTTCCCCTGGGGCAGGGGGAAGGGTCAGTTTAAGTTTTACTGCATAAACAACAAAATAGCTGTTCAACCAAGGTGGGGCCGCTCTGGCTAAATAGGTCCGTACAAAGCCAAGAACCCCTTTTGCTGGTCCTGCCAGACCGCGTCTGGGTCTCCAGGCCTGGCCTGAGTATGGCATACTTACTTGTCAAATTCAATGGGCACATTTTATCCTCATCTTACTTGGTTGTTCTGTAGGTATCTGGCATTTTTCACTATTTCATCCTTTTTGAAATTTCCTTTTTTTCATGACCCCACTCTCTCCTGACTTCTACCACTTTTATCTCTGGCTCTTATTTGTAGTTCCCTTTTCTTTCCCCTTTCTTCTGTCTACTTTTGAGTCTCCGTGTGCAGAGTCTAATCTTTTCTTTCTTTCTTTCTTTCTTTTTTGTTCTATGTTTTTCCTTAGTTCTGTAGTTGCCAATGGCAGAAAGCTAAGATTCTTGGATTCTTCCCTTTTCCTTAACCCTTCTATCTGCTCAACTCCATGTCTTCTTGACACTATCTCTTCACCCGTTAGATTTCTCCTCTTGGAATAGTAAGACTACTTTGGTTGCAAATACAGAAAATTCCACCAAACCTGGTTTAAAAATAGGGTGACAGTTTCTTCAACAAGTCACTGGGTGACGGACAACAGCTCGTGATGTTGATAAGGGAGCAGAAGGCTGGCTGAAGACAAAACATAAGCTGACGCCAGTAACCTCCCCCGACACCCTACTCTTGGGTGGGACATGTGTAACATTCTTCCAGGAATCTCCCAACTGTCTTAATGTTAATACCTTGCTAGAGGGGAAAACAACCTTAACTTGACAATGTCAAGGCCTCTGGTATCTTGTAGGTATCCTAGAGGTATCAGATCTTGTAGGTTGGTCCTCTTTCGCATATGAAAGTTCTTCTGAAACCTCCCTTTTCCTTACTTCCCCCAACTCCCAAGTATATAATCAGCCACTCTTCAAGACCCTGGGGTAGCATCTTTCTGCAGTGGGCCCTGTGCCTGTGCTTTAATAAACCACCATTTTGCACCAAAAATATGCCAAGGCTCCCTGCTAAGCAGGAAGCCTGCTTCTCCTTCTCCCACCTCCCCTGCTTCTGTCCCCACCCAACCCCCGTCAAATAAATAAATAAAAATCTTTTTAAAAAATCTTTGGTTGTCAGCTCTGGACCTCACCCCACCAAACCTCACCAATATTCCAAAACCACATCAGTGTAATGAGCACTGGGTATTATATAAGACTGATGAGTCACTGAGCTCTTCCTCTGAAACTAATCATACATTATGTTAATAAATTGAATTTAAATTAAAAAAAGAAAAAAAAAGTTTTTTTGTAACAGAAATTTGCATAAGAACTGGATATTAGATGACACTGTAGGGACAAGAGTGGAGTGCCCCAAGATGGACCACTTTGGCATGAACGTTATTTTGAGTTAAAAGTTATCAAAACCCAGCATGCTTCTCTGTTCATGCCCAGCTAACTAGAGAAAAAGTTCCTTCCCCAGAAGCACCCCAAATGTAACCCCAATTTTCTGTAACCCCAATGTCCAAGAAGAGCTATGTGCCCATCCATGAAACGAATCACCATGGTTAGAATGATGAGATACCTTGGTTGGCTTAGCTTAAGCAGAGCCCGTCCTGAGAATAGGGGGCAGAGTTAATCCTTGGGTCCTCTTTGGGTAGGGCTATGAGGAATTGAATGTGGGGAGGAAATCAATAAAGGTAACTACACTCCTCCTTGCCATGTCCCTGCCACTGTCCTAGTTTAGCACCCAACATTTCTTACTCAGGCTACTGAAATAACTTTCTTGCTGATTTTCCTCCTTTAGTTTTGGCCCATCAAGCCCACATTACTAGCAGAATGATCCTAGCATGCAGATCTGATCATGTCACTGCTACATTCAACATTTTTTTTTGATGTCTTGGCTTTACCTATAAGATCAATTCCAAATGCCTTTTCTTATTAAGTAACGCTCTTTAATATCCGGCCCTTTTCTGGTTATCTGTCCACTCTCATCTATCTATATTCTCTTCTGTATACTTTAAACTTTAGCAAAACTGAATTACTTGTAGTACTGTTCATATGCAGTGCTTTCTCATACCTAGTTCCCCTAAGCCTGCCTCAATCTTATCAACCCAGCCAATCTGTATTCATCCTTCCACAGTCAGCTTGAATGCTATCTTCTCTAACTCTTTTCCTTTCTTTTCAGAACCATCCTTTTTTATGCCCACTGCACTTGCCACACAGCAGAGCCCTCTTTTCTGATCATACCGGCATAGTGGTTGATGGGTTAACTGAAAAACTAATTAAATTGGGGATTATAACAATAATGATACATACTTTAAACATTATATATATATTTTTTTATAATCTTATTTTTAAGATTTTATTTATTTATTTGACAGAGAGAGATACAGCGAGAGAGGGAACACAAGCAGGGGGAGTGGGAGAGGGAGAAGCAGGCCCCCTGCTGAGCAGGGAGCCTGATGCAGGGCTTGATCCCAGGATGCTGGGATCATGATCTGAGCTGAATGCAGATGCTTAATGATTGAGCCTCCCAGATGTGCCTAAACATTATATTTTTAAGATTTTATTTATTTATTTAATTGAGAGAGAGAGGGAGAAAGGATGGGCAGAGGGGGAGGGAGAAAGAATCTGAAGCAGGATCTGCACTGAGAGCCCAATGTAGGGCTCAGTCCTATGACTGAGATTATGACCTGAGCAGAAACCAAGAGTCAGACGTTTAACCGACTGAGCCATCCAGGTGCCCCTAAACATTATTTTTTTAAGCATCACATACAAATCACTATTTCTTAGTAAGGAGTGTTGTTTGTTTGCTTGTTTGTTTGTTTATTTATTTATTAAGCAAGATCTATACCCAATGTGAGGCTTGAACTCACAACCCTGAGATCAAGAGTCATATACTCTACCAAATGAGCCAGCCAAGCACCTATTAATATGGAGCTCTTTTAGACTTTTTCTAGTAGCATCCTTCCTCCCTCTCCCTGTGATTTTTAATACCACACAAACACACACTATATCTCTTCATGCACTCTATGTATGTCTACAGGATCAAGGCCTTCATTTGGATGTGGGTCCTCTGCCTCAGATTTTTTCCACATCGATAATCTATCTTATATGATGCCTAATTTCAGTTTGTTTAAATTGGAGGGGACAAAACATTTTAAAAACAAACTGAATGGAATGACTCAATTGTTATTTTATTCCTATGCCTACCACTTGACAGCTTCTTACACTCTTGTGTGTGTATATGTGTGTGTGTGTGTATAAAACATGCTGTTATTAAGTCTTTCCAAAGCTTTTAATTTAGTTTTCATAAAAATAACTTCTTCTCTCCCTCACAATTACACTTTATCACTAAATAATGTCTAATCACATTTTATCATTTCAAAGACAAGACAACCACTTGAGGAGCCAACACCACTGTTGGCAGGCGGCAGCAATAAGAAAATATACAGGGGACGCCTGGGTGGCTCCATTGGTTAAGCAGCTGCCTTCGGCTCAGGTCATGATCCCAAGCTCCTGGGATCAAGACCCGCATCCGGCTCCTTGTTCGGCAGGGTGCCTGCTTCTCCTTCTCCCTCTCCCTCTGCTGTACTCTCTTGTGTTCTCTCTCTCTCGTGCTCTCTCTCTAACAAATAAAATAAATAAAATCTTAAAATATATATATATATATATACAGGAAACACATAAGTGAAATAAGTAATATACAGAAAATAGTAACTAACACTATCAGAGAATTTATAAGGTATACAGCACTGTTTTAAGAGCTTTACAAAAGTCAACTTGTTTATTCTTCACAACCAGGGCTCCATTATTGCCCCCCATTTTCCTGATAAGGAGACTGAGGCACATAGAGGCCAAAAAAAATTTCTTTTTTCTTTTTGCCAAAAGTCTTTTTAAACAACAGATGTTTAAAACATCTTTTACTGAGATGTTTCTAAGATATATTACCAACATCTGCCTTTCTTTCACAAAGTCTATTGAACATAATGTAACCTGTTTCTAAAATGGTATAACTAATAAAAATAAGCTGATGAAAATTTAATGTGGCTTCCGCTATGATTTTACTAAAGCGTTCCTCTTCATTCTCAGGGAAACCAAAGGAGTGAGTTTAGCTAAATCAGGATGAGCTCTGTGTGAGGAGAGGCAAGACTTAATTGCTCTTGTTTCCAACCTTTATTAGGAGGGGAGGGTGACCTTAGCAAAGAACCAAAAGCTGAGAACTGATAGTCTTTATGGAATGTTTTCTTTAAAACTGACTCCTGCTGTAGGAGCAGATGCTCCATGCACCAGTCAGCAGTAGAGCTGGGGCAAGTCAGCAATCTGCTTTCACTAGGTTGGGTTTTGAGCTGAGGCACAATCCTGCTGAGCCCACCTCCCCAGAATGTTACCATTCTCTCCCCTGCCCCATTCTCCTTTCTTTCTTTTCCTGACTTGTGCTATGGAAACTTCCTTCTAGTTCTGGGGCAGGGGCAGCAGCTTCCCTAAGAGGAGCTGGGGCTGACTTGGGTCTTGCTCTAACTGCTTGTTTGCTCTAGGCTGGTAGCGGGTGACTGTGAGGACCCAGCTGCTAGGGCACACTAGAACCCTCCCATAGTGTGGAATGCAAAGAATCAATAATCTTACTTACTTGACCCTGTAGGTCCAATGCATAGTTTAGTGTGCAAGACCTAAGAGATGCTAAATACTTACCAAACAAATAAATGGATGAATGAATGAATGACCTGTGAGCCCCAACCTAATTCATTTGCTTAATTCATCAGCATCCTTGATAGTTGTGGATCAGTCTAATGAAAATTAATTTTTGTAATAAGATTGAAGTGAGAGAGCTGGGTTCTTGTCTCATGGAGTCGAAGAATGAATCTCATGGACAAAGGAGAGTGAGTAAACCTGTAGAGTTTTATTGAGTGAGAATACAGAAAAAGTCTCAGGAGAGGGGTCCCATTAGGGTTGCCATTGAGGGCTTTTAGGGTTGGTCTTTTATAAAAAGTTAACCAGGGAACTTAAATCTTTTTGACTTCTCTACTGGGAGCACCATTGATTAAGGACTAGTGATAACATCTTCAATAGCTTACTTCTTTTTAGGGTTTGCTTATTTTCTCTTGACCACAGGAGACTGTCAAAAATCAGATTTCCCTTTGGACACCTAGGGCAGGGTGGTGTGGTAGGTTTCCTCATACCTCCACATTTTTGGGATTTCTGTGAGTCTGATCCCAGAGCCCCTTATCTATCTCTCCATTCCTAGCCCTGCCTGTCCCTTACTCAAGATCATGTCTCTGAAGAGTCTTGGCATGATTGTTTTTTTTTTTTTTTTAAGTCTAGTTTTACATCCCTCCTTTGTCATTTCTTTGCATTTGTTTCCAGCTGAAATTTTCAGCCCTCCTCCTCTTCCATCTAAAAATGTCTCACCCATTCTTTACTGACCATCTCAGCAGCTAAGCCTCCACTGACCCTTCTCTGAAACCTGGTTAAGAGTGAACATTCCCTCCCATAAATGCCAATAGGCCGGTGGTGGTAACTGTGTAAGCGTATGGTAAGTGCATTGTACAAATTGCTTCCATATCCTTCTCTCCCCTCCCCTTTTGTTCATTTTATCCTTTTAACTTTCTGAGTCATTATGTTAGACAAATATTATTCCCCTTCCACAGATAAGGAGATTTGGAGAGGTAAATGGGTATTTCAGGGACACAAGCCTAGAAAATTATAGAACATACAGTAGAACTCACGTCTCTTACAATGGATACAAAGGGCAAAAGCACTGCCTTGTTGGCTCAGGAGTTGGAAAACACTTCACCAGCTTCATTTGTTGGTTAAGTTTTGCTCCAAAATATTTTATTTAAAAATTAATTTAAAAATGGGTCTTTCTATGTCCAAGTCAGCACAAAACCATTTGTGGGGAGTGAGGTTTATTTACTTGCTTGTAAGTTTCTTCTTTGTTTCATCTTAAATATAGCCATTTGTGTGGAGAGAAGGGATATAGAATAAGCAAACTGCCACTTCTATCGCTTTCATGGGTGGGAGATTGCGTCATTAAAGAGAAGTATGATCAGTAGCTGGGGTGGGAAGAACGGTCTGGTGTGAGTCAGGGACCTTCAAGAACTGCAGTTGGAGTCTCCGGGTCTCCCCTTGATAGCCCTTTGATGAGACCAAAATCTGACCATAGGGCTTAAATCCTGGTCCTTTGTTGGGAAGAGGGCTGGGGAGGAGCCAGGCTCCACCACACAATGCCCACGAGGCCCAACGTTGACTTTGGGCCTGAGGATCAGAAACAAACAAAAAACCCCTCCACGTCCCAGGGGCCTCAGCTCCGAGTCTGTCCCTCGCCTTCGTGGGGACAGAGTGGCCCGAGCCTGGGGGAGAACGAGATCTCCCGGTGACCTGCCCTCCACCCGCAAGGCAGGGGCGGCGCCAGCGAAACCCGCGAGTAAACCGCCTAACTAGTTTGTCCCTGCGGCCGTCTCGTAGGCGACGCCTCGGCGCCCCGAGTCTCGCTGCGTCGTATTGCCATGGCTGCCCGAGGCGGCGTCGCCCCTGCCAGCGAAGGTCTGCGCTACGCCGAGTACTCGCCGCCGGCGACCAAACGGCCGGACACGGACGTGGACCAGGGACTGGTGAGTCCCGCCGGCTGCTCCCGCCCCTCCGCGGGCCTGCCTGCTGGCACCCCCGGATTCCCGAGGGCGCTGCCTCACTCCTTTGTACCCTCTCAGCCCCCGAACCGCGGTGGTCCCGGCATTCACATCTTTGTCCCACCTCCTCCTTCGTCCCGCGGAGTCGTGCTCTGTGCCCGGCGCACAGAGTCGCTCTTGCCTCCAGGAGCTCACAGTGTTGTCGGGGGTCCGAGCGGGGAGACAAACAATTGCACCTACTGTGTGATAAATACTCCAGGGGGGATTCTCAGAGGAGGAGAGCCCAGTCCAGTGTTGCGGGGTAGGGAGTGAGGTCAGAGGAGGCGTCCTGGAGAAAGGGACGATTAAAAACGGAAGTATGGAAAATGAGTGGCTGTGAAGTCAGCGGAAGGAAGAGGAAAAAGTGTTTGACTCATCAGTAGTAGTAGTTACAGAGTCGTAGGCCAGAGGACCAGGGGCCCAGTTGGAAATCGCCAGGTGGTTTTTTCAGGTTGAACTGTTGAGCTGGGAAAAGCGTTCGACAGAAACATAATGAGAGCCTCATTTATGTCTTTAAGTTTTCTGTAGTTATATTTGAAATCCAAAAATGAGATGAATTTCATTTTAAGTGTATTTTTATTTAATCCAGTGTATCCACAATATTTGACATGTAATCAATATAAAATTACTGAGATATTTTACATCCTTTTTCCCCCCTATTTTGTACCAAGTCTTTGAAATCCAGTGTGTGTTTTATAATAACAGCACATCTCACTTGGGACTAGCCACATTTCAGGTGTTCAGCCACGTGTAGCTAGTGGCTACATTATTAATCATTTTAGTTCCCAAAGATTAATGGGAATTAGAACATATGAAGCATCTGGTAAAGCACCTGAAGGAGTTGGGATAGCCTGAGGGCAGTGGTACCATTTTGATGAGTTTTAAGCTGAGAACTGATAGATTGGGCTGTTAAACCAAGCTCTCTCAGGCTTTGTATAAGAAGAATGGATTAGTTGGAGAAAGTGTAGAGACAGGGCTGTTTTAATTCTTTTTCACACGGCATTCCATGCTGTGCCAGCCCACAGTGCTATATACTTTGCCTTTAGATGCATAGCACTTATTGCCCATACCAGTTGCTGACCACTCATACACTGTATTGTGACATCTTTTATGTTGACCTCTCATTTTCCAACATTTTTCTAAGTTTCCTAAGAGCGGGGACTGCGGATTTACTTCAAGGAAGCACCCAATTTATGAGCACTCAGTTATCATTACTTGATTAATGGGTAGATTTCTGCAGCCGTCAGATGGGCTTACGTGGGAAGGTTTCTGAAAGCAATATGCTTTCATTCAACTGACATTTCTTGAATACTGCTAAGTGCCCCGTATTTTCCTAAGACCTTGGAATAGATAAGAAAACAAAACAGATTGGGGCACCTGGGTGGCTCAGTGGGTTAAAGCCTCTGCCTTCAGCTCAGGTCACGATCCCAGGGTCCTGGGATCGAGCCCTGCATCAGGCTCTCTGCTCAGCAGGGAGCCTGCTTCCCCCTCTCTCCGCCTGCCTCTCTGCCTACTTGTGATCTCTCTCTGTCAAATAAATAAATAAATAAATAAATAAAATCTTAAAAAAAAAAAAAAACAGATAAAAGTTTGAAATAGCAGGCTCTAAGCTTCTGCTTATCTGATTCCTTCTTTACCACAACCTTGTGAGGCAAGTCCTTTTTAATTCTCTCTCTCTTTTTTTAATTTAGTTTTTTTCAGTGTCCCAAGATTCATTATTTATGCACTACACCCAGTGTTCCATGCAATACGTGCCCTCCTTAATACCCACCTCACTTAAGAGATGAGGAGACTCAGGGATGCTTGGGTGGCTCAGGTTAAAAGTCTGCCTTCCACTCAGGTCACCATCCCAGGGTCCTGGGACCCAGTCCAGTGTAGGGCTCCCTGCTCAGCTGGCTTCTCTCTCTCCTCCCAACTCCTGCTTTCTCTCTCTCTCTCAAATAAATAAATAAAATCTTACAAAAAGAAAGAGAGAGACTTAAAGTGGTAAGTAACCTACCCAGAATCATTCTCCTAATAAGTGACAGACCTAGGATTCCAAATCCTATATACCGTTTCCATTTGCTGACTTAGAAATAAGGCTTTCTGAGTGGAGTGTTCAATCTGGATAAATTATTAGGTTAGATAGAAGGAGTCTCTTTATGGAGAGTTGTAAAAATCTCCATACTGGACTGATTTGCAAGGCAGCTGGGAGCTTCCGTGGTATTTTGAAGATAGAAGTAATGTTGGTGATCTTTTACATCTGTAGGTACTTCATTTGGAAGAAGATATGTGTAGAATTTAAGATATCAGTTAGGAGACATCTTTAGTAGTCCAGTCACATGAAGGCTAAGATGTAGGCCAGTGATTCTAGTGATTCCTGTCCAACCTAGTGCCCCTTTTTTTATAACCAGTATTCTTCAAAGTCTCCTGTAATATCCTAAAATGATACTGACTAGCAATGAAATCTGTTCATAAAATAACTTAAAAATCAGTGTAATGCTCTAATTGAGACATAAAGGTGAAGTATTTTATTAGAAAAAAACATGTTTACTATTTAAGCATGTAAATGGTCAGACATGATTACATTAGGAGACATAATGAAGTAATCAGTTGCTGGCGTATTACACCAGTGCAAAGAGCCACTGTGAGTGTAACAGCTACAAATACCACTTTTCCAATGTATTATACTGGCGTTTCAGATACCACAAGGGCCATTGTCATTGGCAAACTGATTTTTCCCAAATTGGTAACAATTTTTGGTAGGATTTTAAATTAGATAAAGTGGAATCTTCCCTCAATTTACATAAGATTTGTACTTAAGAAAAATTTAGTCTTTTTAAAACAGTGTGAAATGATACATTTTATATATACTGTATTACATAAACTTCTAGACTAAGATGATAACAAATAAGCTTTTTACCTACTTCAGTGTACAGTAGAATCTTTTAAAACCCTGAGGGATGCAGGTAGTTCTTTGTTGTAAAGGTTGCTTCATACATTTTATAACTTCTAGGATGAATAGTCCCCCATCCACCAAATACTTGCCCTCCTATCCAAATTATTATTGCAACCAAAAGGTCCTCACAAATTTTCAAAATGTCCCTAAGGGCCTATTCTGCTTCTGTTGGAATCATTGGTCCAGGTAATTATGAGTGATGAGTTAGAAGTTAAGAGAACTGATAATAATAATTTGGGGGGAGCTCGGAAGTACTGAAAATGATGGAAGGCTGACAAAGGGTAAGCGTTAGGAAAAAATAAATGACCCAAGAGTGGGACATTTTGGCAATCTTACTGAAAATAGTAGAAAATAAAATGTCAAGGAGTTGAAGAAAAGATTTTTCTCATCATTTTTTTTTAAGATGCAATTTATTTTGAAGTTTTTGAAATACAGCATCTGCAGTTGTAGCTGTTAAATAACTCTTAGGTAAACTTTCCCTTAGGGACTAAGAATTCATGTGCATTAACCAATTTAGGAGATTAAAAACATAAAAATGTAGATAAAAGTACTTGGGTAGTACCTTGAATAAAATAGTATCTTACAATTAATTGTGTATTAGTCAGAGGTCATGGTCAGATTTTGCTTTAGCAAATCTGATTCTCATGGAAAAGCAGAGAAGAAGCTTTAACGTTGGGAAGAGTATATTATCAGTTTTTAAAGCATTTTGAAAAAGAAACCCAGTTTGTATGAAATGATAACCTTTAGTTTTCAGTACTTTCCCCAAAAGTGTAACTCCTTGTGTTAGTAGGATAGTGTAAAATACAAGAAAATTTGCTATATATACATTTCAGTTATAGGCCAACTTGATAACATGAAAACTAAAAACCTATCAAACTTGTAAATTATTAAGTACTTATTTATTACTGAAACAAAAGAAAGCACTTCTACTATTTTTCATTTAAAATGTTTACCTTGAAGCTTCCTTTTAAGAAATCACATGGATTACAGATTGTATATCTTTTTTTTTTTTTTTTTTTTTCTTTGAGAGCGACAAGGGTGCTGGGTGGCTCAGCTGGTTAAGCGTCTGTCTTAGGACAGACTTAGGACAGTCTTGTCCCAGGACCCTGGGATCAAGCCCCACGTTTTCATCGTTGGGGCTCCCCGCTCACTGGGGAGTCTGCTTCTCCCTCTGCCTGCCACTCTCCCTGCTTCTGCTCTCTCTCCCTCTCTCTCTGACAAATGAATAAATAAAATCCTCAAAAAAAAAAAGAAAGTGACAGCAAACATGAGCAGGGGGGAGAGGGGAAGAGGGGGTGGAGAGAATATTAAGCAGGCTCCACAGCCCAAGGTAGGGCCATCTCAAGACCTGGAATCATGACCAGCCAAAACAGAGTTGAATGCTCAACTGACTGAGCCACTCAGGTGCCCTGGACAAGAATTTTCATGTGCTTCTGTCATTGGCACTGTATTTGACTCATGGTAGTCACTTAGTTATTCATTAAATGAACAGCTATTAACTTCTATTACTATTGAGTGACTTTGAATGTTTGATTCTAACATATTGATAAAGGTATTTTTTTCTGTAGGACTTCTCCTTAATGTTAGCTTCTAAAGGAGAACAAGAGTCTTTCTTACTCACTATTCTATCCCTGGAACTTAGCACAAGGTCTGGTGCATGCTCAATAAATATTTGTATATGTATATGGTAAACGCTAAATAAATATTTGTGGTATGAGTGAATAATCTCCATCTTTCCTTTCTCCATCACAACTATCTTCTTGAGGCAGAATAATTTTTTTCCTTATTAATTTCCCACTGGTACAACCATTGTCTATCTTGAACTTAAATATTATAGTCTTGAGATAGAAGTTTTGGCATTTTATAATGCTTTCAGCAATTTATATTCATTGAGATGGTTATTACTGCTTATTTACTGTTTTGGAAGAATTAAATGCCTTAGGGAATTTGTAAACAACTTTGATTCCCCCCCAACCCCCCACTTCCCCCCTCACTGCCCCCTCCCACTGCTGCCGAGCAAAGGCTGTGATGGAATGGGCTGTTTTCCCAGTTTACAGAAACTCTTTGATTCATAGTAGTGGAACATTTAATTTTTCTGGTTTGTTTTTTCCAGTGGATATATTTTTTAAAGGTTTTATTTACTTATTTCTAGAGAGGGAGAGAGAGAAGTGTGTACAGGGCTGGGGAGGAACAGAGGGAGAGGAAGAAACAGACTCCCCACTGAGCAGGGACCCCAGCGTGGGGCTGATTCCAGGACCCTGGGATCATGACCTGAGCTGAAGGCAGATGCTTAACCAACTGAGCCACTGAGGCACCCTGGTTTTTTTCTGGTGGATATTTGAAACTAGGTGGCAGTAACAAGAGATACCAGACTTGGCCCATTTGTTGATTTGCTGGTGTTATTTAAATAGTGCTTCTCCTTTTTGAAATATGTCTTTTATTTATTTTTAAAAATTTATTTATTTTAGAGAGAGAGAAAGAGAGAGCAAGCGGGAGCAGGAGGGGCAGAGGGAGAGGCAGAGTGAATCCAAAGCAGACTCTGTGCTGAGCTCAGTGCCCAGTGTGGGGCTCAATCTCACATCCCTGAGATCACAACCTGAGAGGGTGCTTAAACCTTCCACCACCCAGGTACCACTGAAATACGTCTTTTAAATTAAAATTAGAGGGGCTCCTGGGTGGCTTAATGGGTTAAGCCTCTGCCTTCACTCAGGTCATGATCTCAGGATCCTGGGATCAAGTCCCGCATCGGGCTTTCTGCTCAGCAGGGAGCCTGCTTCCCTCTCTCTCTGCCTGCCTCTCTGCCTACTTGTGATCTCTGTCCGTGAAATAAAAAATTTTAAAAAATCTTAAAAAAATTAAGATTAGATATTCGTTATAGGCAGAGATCATGTTTTAAAGATCCTCTTTCTCTCAGCTCTCAACATAGTACCAGTACCAGTCACATAGTTACTGCTCCATAAATTTTTGTTAAATGGTTAAATTAGTGGTTCAATGAAACAACTGGATAGGAAAAAAAAAATAGAGGATTTGAGAAATTTTTTATAGAAATGTTTTATAGAAATGTTTTATAATGTTTATAGCCCTAAGGAATAAAAAGAGTAAGATAAATGAGACCGTCTCTCTTTTTTTTACTTTTTTAATAGTAAAGTCTAAAATTAGATAAGCATCTAATACATTTTATATACCATCAGAGTACACACTGGACTTCTGATGGTTTTTGTCATTTTATTGCTTATTACCTCCAAAAACACAGTCTCCAAATCTCTTTTTAAAGTTTGTCCGTGCATTCAGTTTAATAAAAAAAAATTTTGAATACCAAATACATGGAGGCTATATACTAGATGTCTGTGGGGCAGATATGGATAAACCACAATTGCCACCCTCAAGGACAGAGGTCAACAAATTTTTTTGGTAGAGGGCTAAATAGTATTTTAGGCTTTGCAGGCCATGTGGTTGGTCTCTGCCAAACTAGGGAACTCTGCCATTGTCAAGCAAAAGCAGCCATAGATAATGCATAAATGTAGCTGTGTTTCAATAAAACTTTATTTACAAAAGTAGTTGGAGGGCCAGATTTGGGTGTGGCCTCTAAGTTTGCCAGGCACCACTCTGGAAGGTAAATTGGATCAAATTTAAATACCTAATTCAAGACCAGCTCTATTAAGCACTGTTGTTTATTTGTTCATTCATTCATTCAACACTTATTTATTGAGTTTCACTTTAAAACTCCCAGAAAAAAACATGGGCACTAATTGCTTTGATATTGGCCTTAGCCACATTTTTTAGATATGTCTCCTCTGGCAAAGGAGACAAAAGCCAAACTTCCTAAATGTGAGATCTGGAGTCCCATTAGGTAAGGTACCGAGGCTAAGTGCTGTAGTTAAGTACAAAGACAAATTAAACATGGGTTTTGTCCTCAAGGGGCTTGAAAAATATTTGATTTTTCAAGAGAAGCTAGAGAGAGAGAAAAGCAAGTGTAGCTTACTATCAAGGGGAAAAAAATAAGGAAAAATACATTGGGATTACAGTTGTGGATACACCTGAATGGCAGGTTTAGGAGTGAGGACCATGTCTATAGGCAGTTGAAGTTTTGTAGGAGCTGGGCTTCATGAATATTAAGCCTAGAGAAGTGTTTAACAGAGGGTTAGAGGATAGAGAAGCAGAAGAGGGCAGGATCAGTGAAGACTGTATTAGAATGGGCAGTCCTCTGGAGTCTAGAGGCCATAATGGCAGCAGTAATAGCAGTGGTAGCCAAATGTTTTTCACCAGGCATTAGGCTAATTCTTTAAATGCATGAACTCATTTAGTCCATGTAATAACCCTGTTGAGATGTAGGTACTATTATAACCCCGCACTTACAGATCTAAATTGAGGCATAAAACAATGAAATAATTTGCCCAAGTTCCCGTAGTTGATGTGTGCATGAACCCCAAAGGTATTCTGCTTTCTGGCCTCTGCTTTTAGTCAAAATATAATTCTATCTTCTTTCCCCTTCAAACTTCCTAATTGTGTCAGGGAAGGTCTAACCAGGAAAACAGACACATCTAAATTATGTAAAACAAAGGAAATGTAGCACAGAGAGTTGGCTTTATAGGTGAAGAAGTTGCTGTGAAGCCAGGCCGGATTGTGAGGCAGTGCAGAGGTTGAGAACAGGAAAAAGCTGTTAGCCTTCTCAGGGCTGTGGGGTCAAAAGGAAAGAGGTAGTGTTTTCATAACCATCCTTGGTAACTGGACCACGGGGGTCTGTCCAGTGGGGAGCTGCACCCGCGGAGACACAGAGAGGAAAGAGGAGAGGTACCCTGGCCTTTCCCCTTTACCACCCTCCTGTCTCCCACGATTGTGTCCCATTGGTGGGACCCCGCTGGAGCCAGGTGACACAGGAGCCTGCAGGACTTAGCTGTCCTGCCAATGGAGCAGAGTAGGGGGAAGCCGGGGAATGGATCAGTGAATACAAACAGCTCTGGGACGAACACTCTCATGTTGGTTATTTTCAGCTGTGAGGTGATTTGAATTCCACAGAGGTTGAGAAATTTGTAAGCATAGTCTCCTAAAAACACTGTTACAGAACACTATTTTATAAATGGTGTGTAGTCCCTTAGTCCACAGGAGTCTCACTCACTCGCAGTGTAAGGCAGAGTATTCTTTTAGGAACTCCATTTTCACCGTCTTATGCTCTCTGAATATTATTTAAATGCTATTAGGAATTAAATAAGCATTATTTGCTCTCATGAAAATCTGATCACCATGGGTAACATTTTTTCCTTTTAAAATTAAATAGGCTTTTTTTCAAATACAGATTTAGATTTATAGAAAAGCGAAAAGATAGCACACAAAATCCCGGTGTACCTCACTCAGTTTCCCCTGTTAACATCTTGTGTTAGTATGGTCTGCTATCATTAACAAACCAATATTGGTTAATAACATTACTAACCAAAGTCTGTACATTTTTCAGATTCTTCATTTTTTACCTATTGTCCTTTTAATGTCCCAGTATCCCATCCACGGTACCACAGTACATTGAGCTTTTGTGTCTCTTTCGGTTCCTCTTGGATATGAGAGTTTCTCAGACTCACCTTGTTTTTGATGACCCTGACAGATTTGAGGAATGCTTGTCAAATATTTTGTAGAATTTGTCCATATGAAAGGCACATACTATAAACATGATCTCTCACTATATAAGTTAGCCTTGATCTAATCTGATGAAGTAGTATTTTTCTGGTTTCTCCATGGTAAAGTTAACTTTTTTTCCCTTTCTATATAGTACTTTTTGAAAGGAATTCACTATGTGTGGCGCACATTTAAGGAGTGGGGAGTTAAGCTTCCCCTCCTTGAGGGTGGAGTTCTTTATGAAATCATTTGGAATTTTTCTGCACAGGATATCTGTCTCTTCTCCCCCACTTATTTAGTCAGTCATTTATTTACATCAATCAAGATTTGTGGATATTTATACTTTGGGGGGTTGTAATCCAGTATTGTTTATCTTGTAGCTCAAATGGTTCCACCTTTGGCCTTGGTGGCTCTTTCAGTTGGCTCCTGTGCACTTTCGACATACCCCATTGCTGTGGGGGTTTTTTTGAGCTCTTCCTTACTTTTGGCACCATAAGGTAAGGTACTCTAGGCTCATTTTGTATATTTTTGTCCCTGTCCTAGAATCAACCATCTCTCTAAGAAGCGTTTTGTATATGAAATCTTACCTCATGGGAAACTTCATTCTGGGTCACAACTCTGGATCCTAATAGTTTCATTTTTGCCTCTTACCCAACTTTTCTCCATTTTCCTTATCTTCTCCTTATATCGCTGATGAAGTATGATAGTAAAAGAGTTCCTTGTCTTGAGGTAAGTGGCTACCCTTTCAGTCCACCAGAAAATGTAGTATTTCTCCTGCAGCTTCAGCCATGCTCTTTTTTGTTTTGTTGGTTTGGCTTTATTTTTATTTTTCAATTTCTTCTATTAGGGACTGCTAATAGAGGATGCCAGTGCATTGTGAAATCAAAGAGAGAGATAGAGAGAGAGATTCATCAGTCTTTTTGTATTTATCATTGTATTCCAGGCTTGTAGAATTTTACTGAGTCAATGAGCAGAAGTGCCTATCTCCAGGTATAAAGTAAAATATTGCATATTCTCTAAAAGATTTATTATGATCTTCCAGGGAATAATTTCCATTTCACTTTGGCATACCTGGAATTTAACAACAGTTGTCACTACTGCCTCAACGGAAAAAATAATTTTGTATAGCAGATATATAGAACTGAAGGGATAAGAACTAAAACAGAGATGAAATCAGTTATAGATGGTACTATAAATAGCACTTTTTCCCTTAAATACTTCCTATCTGCAATTATGCTAAAGTTTTACTCATCAAGAACTTTATATAGTACTTACTTTTTTAAATTAACATATAATGTATTATTTGTTTCAGGGGTACAGGTCTGTGATTCATCAGTCTTACACAGTTCACAGTTACTCACCACAGCACATACCCTCCCCAATGTCCATCACCCATAGTACTTAATATTTCTAGGTATATTTTATGGGTTTTTGTGAAGAGTTTTAAATAGAAGTTTTAAAAAGTACCATGAATTGATACCTAATTTGTATATTTCCTTTAAGTAACTTGGGGTAACTTGTTTCAGCCTTTACTTCCATTCTAGAAAACTTGTGCTATTCTACTATTAAAAAATATTTAGACTATCATGTAGTTTAGAACAGTTGGAATATCATGTAGGAATATCATGACTCATTCATTCTCTTTTCTAAGTGTCAACAGATCTGTTTCTGACACTAACGTTATTGTCTGCATTGGTATCCTCAGGCTTTTTGACACTGAGATTTTGTAGAATATCACTTTAGGTCCTTGTACTCCAAATACACTTTTGGCCAGTACAAGTTTTTTTCAAGTTTGTTTGCCCCAAAACACTGCTTCTTAATCTTTTTTAAGTACGTTATTTTATAAAGTGAAAAAAATTCATACCTGTCTCCTGCTTCCATAATATTAGTATTGTTTTCTATTTTTATTTGTTGAATATATAAAAATAAGATAAAACAGAATGATAGGTATGAAGGTACTCAGTTCATGATGTGCATGCACATAATTGAGGAAGTAAACTAGCACTTAGTCAATGGTTGCTAATTACTAGATGCTGTGATTACATTTTCCCATTTCTCATAACCCTGAGAAGGTGGATGTTACTTTTCACCATTTTATATATAAGAAAACTGAGGACCAAAGTGGTCAAGGTCATATAGCTAGTAAGTGGCAGGACTAAGATAATAAACCAATTTTGACTTGAAAAGTCCTTGACTTTTTCACTGAATGATATTGCTGCTCCATCATTTAGATATTGGAACCTGATGTAATCCAACTCCGAGAAATGATTTATAGTCCTGGTTTTTGTGGTAATTTTCAGTCTTCAGATACTTCAAGATACGTTAAAAATTCTTAAACCTTGAAGCAGAGTTAATTTTATTTCACCTTAACTCAGAAAGGAAGAAAAGAATACTGTGTAATGAAATTTAAGCTGTAAGCATAACCACTCTTAAGAAATTGTTGCCTAAAGTGAAATAGCTTATTGTAAGGGAGTAAAAGTTTTCAGAAAATGGCATGATTTCCCAAGCAAGAAGATAAGCAAAGCTACAGTGTTGCAGGTAGGGTATACATCAGATATAAGCCAAAAGAGTTTAGGGAGTACTTGCCAGGGACTCTAAAGTCAGTGTAATAAAAGCTTGTAGGAGTACATGATAAAGACGAGGCTAGCTAGAGGTGCAGCAAGATCATTTTTATGATCAGGGTGCAAAATTAAGTGTAGTGATAAAAAGGGAGATGCCAAAGATCAGTGCATTTGTTTTTATTGAAGAGTGTCCAGGAGGAGTTTGTTTTCAAGGTTTATTTGGAAATAGATAGGTCAGAGGGTTTCTGGCTTAAGAAATTAAGTTATTAAACCCTTCTGACCAAGTAGGATTTTCGCAAGATTTTTCTTTCCTAGTAACCTTTATTTTTTTCTCTGACTTTGAAAGAAACAGCCGTGTAATAATATATTATAGTAATTGTAATACCTACCATTTTTTAAATGCTTATCACATCCCAAATACTAAGTGATACATGTGAATGTTCTAATTTATAAAAATTCATACTTATCTATAATTATTATCCTCATTTTACAGATGAGAAGGTTAAGTAATTTGTCAGAGGTCATGGAGCTGACAAGTAAAGATTCAAAAGTCAAACCATATTTCTTTGATTTAAAAATCTGTGATCCTAGGACTTTGTTTAAATGATAAAATGTAGGTACTAAGAATATATAACTACGGTTAAATTTTGGTTTATCTCATTCTGTTTCCTTATTCTTCTGTGTCTATGCTGTACATTCTGTTTTATAATCATTTATTATATCATCTATAACCATTCCTCAGTATATTATTTGTCATATTTCAGGTATGCCCTAATTTATTTAATTATCCCTCTATTGCTGGGTATTCAAATTGTTTCCAGTTTTTATATTGCGAATAGTGCAGTGATGAATATTCTCATATGTAAGTTTTTATGCACCTCTCTGATTATTTTCTTAAGGATAATTTTTTAAAATTATACTTACTGAGCCTAATGACTTGAGTATATTTAAGGCTGTTGATTCCAATGATGAAATTACGCTCAAGACAGATTGTCCCAATTTGAATTCCTAGCATCAGTTCATGAGATTTTTTTACTGACTCACTGCCTCAACAACTTGTAAGACTTGGAGTTGTTAGCTAAAATGTATGCTTCTCATTAGTGGCCTTTGTACTGGAAGAATGACAAGATTGCCACATGTCCCTATCTAGAAGAAAAGTTTAAGGATATAAGAGTGATTTCACTTACATACTTATTAAAGTGGTCAGTGTAATCTATTTCCATACTTAACAAACTGAGTGATTTTATATTAAATATAAGAATATTGAAAATACAACTTCTTGGGGGTGGGTGAGGGAAGATCAAATTTTGTGAAAAAGCAGGGAGTTATAAGAAGCAAGGGCATCAAGGACTGGTGCTAGGATCTAGTTTGGCATTAGATTATTAAATGATAATATGTTTTCTAGGTAATTAAACTAATAAATGGGATAAGACATGACAAGGTTTTTGTGAATGGTCATTAAAGTCAGATAGGGATGTTTCATCAAATATGAGTTTACAATGGAAAGATTGACAGGTTTTTATAATTTAAAGAGTATGGGACTAATTTTAAATTGTTGGTTGAAGACATAGGGTCCCGTATGGAATTAAAATACTTATATTTTAGTTCTAATGCAGACACTGATAACCCCGCTATAACTTGGGCAAGCATGTCACTTTTCAGGACTTCAGTGTCTTCCTCTGGAAAATGTGGGTTTTTTTCTATGCTAGACGTTTTCTGTCTTTTGTTTCACCTCTATAATTGTGACTTTGACTTACTGTATTGCAGTAAGAAATGCTGGCAAAACATTGGACACCCTGTGGAAGCTGTTGAAAATAAAACAGAAATATATCTTTTTGCATAAAAGTATAGTGTCTCTGTATCTAGAGTAATGTGAGTATTTCTGCTTGCATCTTTTAAAACAGTCAATAGAAATTTTCCAGAAAGAGACAACAAATAAATATATTGAGTGGAGAAGTAGGTGTGGAGTGTGGAGGTGTGGGGAGGGGAAAGCTCATTTTTAAAAAGGCTAAAAAGTTTAGACCTTAATTTAGGGATAGTTTAGAACTCTTAATTCAGGAAGTCACTAGACAAAGAAATAATTTAATAAAAGTACAGTAATAAAATGGTAAAGGATATCCATTGGGTGAAAAAGTCCCTTTCTTCCAAATTTTATAAACAGAACTAAGGATACTCCTTAAACTTGAAAGAGAAATTTAGGGCAATGAAGAAAGTTAAAGAAACCAACTCTTAGACCTAAATGAACCTTAAGTGCCTAAAAGACACAGCTTTTGAGAGCAGGTGTATCTGAAGCTTCAGACCAAAGAACAAGTCTCAAAAGTTACATTTATAGATTTGACATGTTTAGCATTGGGAAACACAAAGCAAGGATGCAGAGCCTACACTGGATCTTACTTCTTAACAAATCTTTTCCAAATGTGATAGTTGTTTTTCAGTACCATTCTGAGGTAATTTTCTGATTAGAATTTTGCTTTGAAGATCTTGCCTGCTTCTGGTCGGTCTGCTTAATCTTGAGATGATTCCATATTGTTAAATAGATGGAAGTTGACTTTATATAAGTTGTCAGGTTGAGTTCGTTTAAATATTTCGCAGGTAATGAATCTAATCTAGATTTAACATTTTATAGATATTTAACATAGTTTATAGATGATCCCTGCTCTCCAACATTCACTCATGGTGACCTAAGTTCACAGTGAATTAAGTGCAAAACCTTAATGAGAATTCAGGTTCCCCATCTTCTAACCTTTATTTGTCCCAGTACCTTTTCATTTTCCTCCTTGGTCTAACCTTGACTCTGTCCTTCAGGTTTATCTGGACTCTTCTCAGAAGCCATCGATTACCCAGAAGCAGAGTACTCAGCCACCTGGCCATCTGTCTGTCTAACCATCTATCCCCGTAGGCATCCATCCTGTCACTCATTTGACCCATACACTGTTTTGGGACTACAAAGATGAATAAAGCCTACTTCTTGCTCTCTAGAGGCTTACAATTTAGTAGGGGAGACAGATCATGAAGTTGTAGTCTGGGATCACAACAGAAATAAACTGGGAGGTAGAGAGGTGGTGCTATTGGAATAGGGGAGATTCCAGTGGCATTGATTTCTTTCTTATTTGGGTGTTTACTTGATCTTGCTGCCTGTCTAGAGTAGTTCCATTTTTCCTCTTTGCTGTTTAGTAGCTGAAAAGCCATATATCAAACACCCTTCTGTGTTAGGGATAGGGATTGATCATATCTTTTAGTGAAGGGTGGTGAAACAGAAGGGCAGGGACAAATAGAGTCAGTGAGAGTAGTGGGGATATGACTCAGGTACCTCCGCTCCCTTCCTCACAGCCAGCAGCTTCAGAGGAGAGAGAAAAAGTGCCAAGGTCCAGATAGAGGGTGGGACCAGCTCTCAGGGAAAATATGTAAGAGTAGGTTCAGGTGTCTTATTGGTGCCCCCTGGTCAAGTATCTGCTGAAGTCATCTTTCAGCCTCTCCATTCCACTGCTCCCTACTACATTGACTAAATTGTAATGAAGATATAAAAATGAAGTCTTCCCATCTCAAGTTAAAGTTTTTACAAATTTTTAGATAATTCGTATTACTATGTTACTATAATTTTATATGCTTAGGGTTTTTGGTTAGTGCATCCTTATTCCAAAATTGACTGATGAACCTTGTTAACACCAGCAAAGTCTGTGCACTACATTATTCTCTGCACTCTGTTATCTCAGTATAATTGTATAAAGCAGTGGATCTTAACCTCAATGTTCCTGCACGTTAATATAGCAAGATGAGGAAAGGGATGGCATTTATAGCCATGTGCCTTTGCAAAGAAACTGGAGTATATTTTTATCTGGTTTAAAATTTGAGCTTAAGAATGGTAATGTCCTATGTGTCAACTTTTGAGAATCATTGACAAATAGTATTAGCATACTTTTATTATTTCAGGAAGCATTTCTGGCTAAAAATTTAGTAAGTTCTCAAAGGAATTAGATACATTTATAGATAAATAAAATAATTAAAGCAAGCTAGCAAAATTTGAAGACATACATGTTTTGTTTTAAAATTTTGAAACAGTTTATAACTTTTGTGAGGTCATCTTACTGTTCTATTTCTTTACCCCTAGTGCAGTGCCTGGTCCTGTAGTAGGCAATCAGATTAAATGTTTGAATATTGGATTAATTAGTGAACAATGAACAAATTAAGGGCATATGACTAAAGGCTTTATTTTCTGATCCTGAAATACTGCAGAAATCTATATCAGTCAGGATTTTTCAGAAAACTGAACCAAGTAGTATGTATTATTTATTTATTTATTTTGCTGATTTGACTTACATAATTGTGTGGACTGGCAAGTCTAAAATTTGTAGGGCAGGAGTGCCTGGGTGGCTCAACCGGTTAAGCATCTGCCTTTGGCTCAGGTCATGTAGTAGCTGAGCCTCACATGGCATCAGGCTCTCTGCTCAGCAGGGAGTCTGCTTTTCTCTCTCCCTCTGCCCTCCCCTCCCTGCTCATCCTCTCTTTCTCTCTCAAATAAATAAGTCTTAAAAAAAAAAAAAATTGTAGGGCAGGCCTGAGGGCTGGAAACTTTTAGACAGTAGCTTATTCTTGTGGTTGAATTTCTGCTTCCTGAGGGAAACCTCAGTTTTGTTCTTAGGGCCTTTCAACTGATTGTACGAGGCCCACAATATTATCAAAGATAAACTCCTTTAAAAGCAACTGATAGTAAACACTAACCATGTGTTTGAAATAATCCACACAGCAACACCTCCATCAGTGTTGCATTGACTGACCTAACCAAATGGAAATGGAGATGAACCATCTTTGAGTTTAAGGACTTGTAACCAAATGTACAATCTGGTTGGGCAAACCTGTGATAAGCCCAGGAGCTCTTTGTGCTCTCTGAGGCATCCACAGCTCCGTTGATATGGGGGCGGGACTTCGACCATCCACACTTAATATCAACAAAGAAAGCTGCTTATTTTATTAGGAGAAAGTGGAGACAAGGTGGATCACAAGAAAGCGGATCACTGAAGAAACAGTACTTAAAAGACTATTCTTGGGATGCCTGGGTGGCTCAGTGGGTTAAGTCTCTGCCTTCAGCTCAGGTCATGATCTCAGGGTCCTAGGATTGAGTCCCACCTCAGGCTCTCTGCTCAGCAGGGAGCCTGCTTCCCCCCTCTCTCTCTGCCTGCTGCTCTGCCTACTTGTGATCTCTCTCTGTGTCAAATAAATAAATAAAATCTTTTAAAAAAATTATTCTTAAGAAATCATTATGTAGGGGCACCTGGGTGGTTCAGTCCATTAAGCATCTGCCTTCAGCTCAGGTTATAGTCCCAGGGTCCTAGGATTGAGTCCTCCGTAAGGCTCCCCACTTGGTTGGGAATCTGCTTCTCCCTCTCTTTCTGACCTTCCTCCCTGCTTGTGAACTCTCTCTTTCTCTCTCTCTCAAATGAATAAATTAAAAAAAAAAAAGAAGAAAAGAAAAAAATCATTATGTATAGTGAGGTTATAAGTTTGGGGAATTTTTATTAATTATTTTAGAAGTTAGAGAAATACTCAATTGGGCCAAGCCTAAGAGTTTTGTTTTTTATTATGGTTGGCTTTTGGTTTTATTTTATTATTTTGCTTTGTTTTTATTTTGCCATTTTATTTACTCTCTAGTCTTGGTATAGAAATTAATGCTTGCCTGCAGTTAAAAATAAATCAAGTAACTTTAAAGTGGAGCAAATAAAGATGTAGTTCACTTTGTCTTTCCTTTTTTGCCTAATTTAAGGTTTTCAGGGGAATTCGTGTTTTGAGAGAGTTTCACATGTATTTGTTTTTGGCAATGGATGGTAAAGACTAAGTAAATTAATGTGTACTGGTCCAATTTAGATATGAAAATCTGTGAAATTCATGCCAGCTTGAAGATTTTAGGGAAGGATTATTGTAAAAATTCTCTTCCTAATGTCATTTTATCATGTCTGACACTTTTTCTTGAGTACAAATTGTCTTCCCCTTTCTTTTGATCTGTATGTGTAATACCTTTCTTTCCCAAATTCTGCTGATTTGCCAACAGTCTTTCTTGTTTCCTCTTTTTTCTTTTTCACTTACGTTGTTTAAATTCAAAGAGCTTTCTTTGTAGAAATTGAACCAAATAATAAGGCAGCATAAAACACTGAGTTCAGCAGAAAGTGATTTGCTTGTGATTAACCCTTGAGAGTTGAGTCACTGCAAGATAACAAAGAAAGAATGTTTTTTGAAACAACCTGCTCATTCTTCTTTTCCATTCTTAGATGAGAACTTTTTTTCTCCCCAGGTATTATGAATTCACATACCGCTTTGCCTGGGCTTTATTTACCATTTTTTTTTTTTAAGATTTTATTTATTTATTTGTCAGAGAGGACGAAAGAGAGAGCACACAAGCAGGCAGAGAGGCAGGCAGAGGTGGAGAGAGAAGCAGGCTCCCTGGTGAGCAAGGAGCCCGATGCAGGACTCGATCCCAGGACTCCGGGATCATGACCTGAGCCGAAGGCAGCGGCTTAACCCACTGAGCCACCCAGGTGTCCCTTTATTTACCATTTTCATCATGATATGTTTTTAGAAAAAAAAGTCCAGAAGAGAACTGATGACTTCCCTTTCTTCTGACCTCAGTCCTCTCACAGATTTTTCTCTCAGGCAACTCCATTCTTCCAGTTGTTTAAGGCAATAACCTTGACATTCCTTTTTATACCCCAGCTTTATTGAGTTATAATTTACAAGTAAAAATTGTATATATTGAAGATATACAGTATAATTTGATATACATATACATTGTGTATGATTGCCACAACCAAGCTAATTAACACATCCATCACCTCACATTGTGTGAATGTGTGTGGTGAGAACACTTAAGACATACTCTTGGCAAATTCAGGTGTAAAACTTACTCATCTTATAACTGCAAGTTTGGCCACCATCACCCCATTTCTCCTACCCCCAGCCCCTGGCAACCACCATTCTAATCTCCGCTCCGGTGAGTTCATGAGTTCAGCTTTTTTAGATTCCACATAAATGTTAGATCATATATAGTATTTGTCTTGCTGTGTCTGGGTTATTTCACTTTGCATAATGTACTCCAGGTTCATCCATATTGTCACAAATCCCAGAATTTGCTTGTTTTTTATGGGTGAATAATATCCCATTGTGTGTATGTGTATACACACACACACACATTTTCTTTATCCATTCATCTATCATTGGACACTGTTTCTTCTCCTTCTCTCGTCACTTCCAATCTCTCAACATATCTTAAAGCCTTCAGAATGTATCCAGAAGCAGACTACTTTTCCCCGTCTTCATCACTAATCCCTTTGGTGGAAGCTACTATTATTTCTTGGATTGTTTTAATAGACTCCTAAGTCATCTCCCTGTCTCTGGCTTTGACATGTTTATTCTTAACATGACATCTAGTGAATTTTAGAATTCTAAATAAGATAATGTTAGGCTTCTTCTTAGAACAGTCATGTCTTGTATCACTCAGAGTTAAAATCCTTATGTTGGACCCGTAAGGCCTGAAATGATCTGTCCCCATGTTACCTCTGACCTCATTCCATAATCCTTCCCACTCTGTTGATTTCTGCTCTGTGCACATTGGCCTTCTGGGTATTCCTTAAACACACCAGGCATACCCTTCCCTTGGGGCCTTCATACTTATTCTTCCTGCCCAGTGATCTTTCCTTAGACACTGGCATGGCTTCTCCACTTCCTTCAGGTTTTTTTTTCCCCCTAAAAATCACCTTTTCAGTGAAGCTTTCCCTGCTTACTCTATCTAAATTAGTTGCTCTCAGTATACAAATACACACCCACTTCTTTACCTGCTTAATATTCTCTACAGCACATAACACTTTCTATTGTATATTTTTCTGATTTATATTGTTTAATGTCTGTTTCTTGTGCTAAAGTGTAGCTTCAGAAGGATAAGGATTTTGTCTGATAAATCATCAGAACTTAGAATTGGGACTGGCATAAAATATAGTAGGCGCTCACTGAGTATTTATTGAAATCAGTCAACCAGTCAGAGATGAGAGATAGCCTCCAAATAGCTACTTGAAAAGTACCTAACTCTTTTATTGGAAGTTTCTTTATTTTCTTTCTTAAAACAATTCAGTCTTTTCATGTTTTCCTACATGGACCTGTGAATTATCTTGATTTTTGTAATGAAATTTAACTGACACACAGCTCTTTATTTCATTTTCTTGGTCATCTGTGAGATTCTTAGATATATTTACCTAGTCTAGGATGTTTAGAAACATGATTATGTTTTAGTGTCTTAGTGAAATTTGATGACCACTGTCCATTTCTTTTCCCATTTCAACTATAATTCCATTCACTAGTAGACACACAATGCAGTATATAAATCATACAGATTCTAAAAGCCATTTGTATAGTGGGGAAGCTTCTTAAGGTCATTTTCATCTCATTATACACATTTTAAAAAAGCTACTTTGTACTGGGTACTTTGTTAGATATTGGAAATCCAAAGAGATAAATAGTCCCTACTTTCAGAAAGCTCACATTTTAGAAAGAGTTTGAAATAGACAGGTAAAACCATTATTAAATTGTGTACCATGTGCTATAATAGATCTGTTAAATACTGTGGGGGCACTAAAGAGGTTTGCTTGGGTAAGGAGATGGATGGGGAAGGCTTCCCTGGGAGATAACCTTGAAACCATTTGTTGAGGAGTAAGTAGGAATTTTCCAGGAGGACTGAGCAAAGAGGATAGAGTAAGAGTAAAGACATGGGAGTAAAGAAGGACTAGCGGAGATCTGCCATGTTTACACAGTGTGATGGTCATTTTTCAAAACCTTGTCTCATAAATTATTTTGAGCATATTATGACATAGGTATTCACATTTCCATTGTATAGATGAAGAAATGGGTTCAGACAAATCAGCTTAGGGTAACAGAACCAGTAAATGTTGATTTGGATTTTGAGCCTGATTAACTTCAAAGCCCATACTGTCAGGGGTGAAAGGTATGGATAATCAGGGTGGAAGACTGAGGTAGTTCATGCTTGCCACATGGATGAAAAACATGAAGTCTTATGAAAGAATACAAATTTAGAATACTAAAGGCAAAGAGAAATGGGGAATGGTATGAGGTAAGGATGAGGAGGAGATGATATTGAGCAGATTTGAAGGCCAACAGACATCAGAAGTCATAATATTCTTCTGATACCTTTTAGTGTGGACATAAGACTTTTTTCTTCAGTCAGACTTAGCAGTATAAGAAAAGGAATCTCTGTGGTACCTCTCCAACTATTTTGAAACCATTCAATGATTTCATTGAGATTTTATCATTCATTGGTTTCTGCAGTGCTATTATGCATATGCCTTGACATTTTAATATCTAAAGTATTTATGCTTCGTGTATGGTCAAAGGTAACACAGTGAAAACTATGTTTTTTGAAATTTTTCACAGATAAAATCTAAAGTCCTGAATTTTTAAGAATTAAATACCATTGGGGCACCTGGGTGGCTCATTGGGTTAAAGCCTCTGCCTTCAGCTCAGGTAGTGATCCCGGGGTCCTGGGATCGAGCCCTGCATCGGGCTCTCTCCTCAGCGGGGAGACTGCCTCCTCCTCTCTCTCTCGTCCTACCTCTCTGCCTACTTGTCTTTCAAATAAATAAATAAAATCTTTAACAAAAAAAACTTTCTTTAAAAAAAAAAAGAATTAATACCATTGGCCAATATCACATGAATTTGTTATGTGTATACATATTGTCTTTGTTTTTCAAGGTGATCATAATGAAATTGTTAAACACTGAATTTCTGAATTGGAACAAATAGAATGTTTTCTATTTTCCCTATATAGACCACTGTTTCCAAACACCAGTCTGGATTAGTTGTAAAAGAATTAGTTGGTAGAGTTTCTAACTGATGTGTAACTGATTTAGTTCTTATGTATATATGTATACATTTTTTCTAAGTTTTTATTATAACCAGTTAATTCCAGTTGGTTAACATAAAGTATATTACTTTCAGGTGTAGAATGTAGTGACTCATCACTTAATGTACGGCCCCAGGTGCTCATCACAAGTGCCCTCCTTAATCCCTATCATCTATTTCATCCATACCCCCCACCCCTGTAACCATCAGTTTGTTCTCTGTAGTTCAGTCTGTTTCTTGATTTGCGTCTCTCTCTCTTTTCTTCCCCCCATGTTCATTTGTTTTGTTTCTTAAATTCCTCACATGAGTAAAATCACATGGTATTTGTCGTTCTTATATCTGCACTTTTTTATAGAAAGATCTGCTTCTTTAAGTATATTCTAGCCTAATTTTGTACAGAGAAGAAAAATGTATCTAAGAATTTATTTAGACCTTCTGTGGGTCTAGATAATGCTCTTTCCAAACCCATATACATCTGAGTCTGCAAATATTTCAAAACTAAAACTTGCCCAAGACAGCTTTGTAGATATTTTTAAAAACAACAACAAAAACCCTTGTATGGCATCTACATTTACCATCTCTCTTTCCTGTGTGTGTATGACAACTATGGCAGTTTTAGCTAGGTGAGAGTAAAGGTATATACACATCTTTCTTTTTTAAATACCACTGCCTGATTATTTTTATTTTCAGCACATATTGTAGTTTTCCTAAGTCAAAGAAATAGCATTTCTCTAGTTTCTGTAAAATCACAGAAGTACCACGATGCTAATCCAATCGCATGAGCAATTTTAACCTGGTTATTGCCTCGTTATTAGAAAATGACTTTCCTTGTGGTACTAACACTATGCCTGACTCACCCTTTTGCTTTTAAATTGTCTTTTCAGTGTTGTTTTTGTCATTCTGTTACTGGCAATTTAGCTTTACAGAGTCATTATTTAAAAAACATTCAAAATAAAAATTGAAGAATATCATGAGCTTGACACTGGATCAGATACAATGTTGCATATGTAAAAGAAATAAATTAGATCCTGTTAGCCTGAGGATAGAATACTGAAGTTTGAGTAAATGTGAAATAGCGTAGTAATAAATCTTATGTGAAATTTTTTCAACAGTTGTAAATTAGAGAAGATGTTGATGGAATTCTCTGATATTTACCCAGTTGTGCCAAATAACCATGGGCAATTTAAAAGTCCCAGTATGTTTTAGATGTTATTTTACTTTTAAAAATTAAAGCCAAATAAAGGTATGGTTAAGAGTTCTGTGTGAGCTACTTGCTGAGATTTCAAATTTGCTCTCCTGTATTTCCTGTTTTCTGTATTTGTAATTAGGTAGTTTCTTTTCCCCATTGGGGTCGTTCACATATGTGGAGGGCTGGGGAATTTAGTGCTCTTTTAGAGCTTTCTCAATTTGTGTCTGAAAAAGAAAAATACCAATGACTTTTTAGTGAATGGAAAACGGTTAGGTAGTAGATAAATATGTTTTTCTGGGAAATTGATCATATTCTTATTCTGGACCAGTTAAGGTTAAAGTTTTAACTTAATGGCTTATAGCTAACAGTTTTAGTATTTCCACTGAAAACTTTATGAGAAAGACCTTTGTTCTTATGTCAGAGTACAAAATCTGATTGTGTAAGTAAGATACATGGCATTTTTTTGAAAATCTCAAGTTGAGTTCATCTTTCAAATAATATGTTTTTGTTTGTTATCAATTATCGATGCTTAAAAGTATAAATTATTTTAATTTCAAATTCATTGCAAATACCGTTAAAGAGGTAAATTAGATATAACACCTTCCAATAAGGAATTTTAATCCCATTAAGGAGAATGAGTTTTTGATGAGCTGTGCTATAGTTTGTCCATTCACTGTGGATAAATAAGACTTGATTGCACAGTTTTTGGTAATATATTGAATATTTTTATTTGCTCCAGTGATCTACCTAATCTGGGTTTGGTTTTGTTGTTGTTTTTAAAGGTTGCAAGGCCTTTCATGTTTATCTTTGTGTAACGTTAATCTTTAGAAATAGAGGTTAACTCTGGCATCAACATTATTTTTCTTGTATTACTATTTTGTTGTATTATTAATATTTTTCTTGTTAAATGAATGAAAAATGAAATTACATGGCAGGTTTCTGATGTGCTCTAGGAGCTCAAATATATCTCTTTTTTACTTTAGTGAGCTTCTTTATTTATATATATTTTTTACAGAGAGTCTCATACTGGGACTTGTAAACTGAAAATCTTCAGAGAAACCCTTGGATCCCTTCAAACTATATAAAAATTTTGCTGTGTGTATGTATTTGTGGTTTTCTGGGGTGATCCATAGATTTCATTAGATTTTTAAAGGACACTTGATATCTAGAAAAGCTGAAGGAAACAACACATTTAACTATTAATTAGTGTAATTTTGTAATAAGGGTAAAACTAAAAGGTCTTTGGGAGATTCAAGAAAACACTAGAGGCCCATCATGGTCAGTGTCCTCCATTGGACTCATTTGATATAGGCCTTTGCCTTGTTCATAGTATAGTGACTGCTGTATGTAATGTGTGTATTCGTGAGAGTCTGGTGGTAATGGTGGTTTTTTTGAAGATAGTTTAATGGAGGGATTATTAGTAGAGGTGGGTATGCTTTAAGGTAACCAGAAATGAATGATGAATCCCCTAGAGCCTGGCAAAGGTTAGAAACTTATCCACCCAGAGAAAGGGGCAAGAGGATGAGAATTATGTTCCAGAACCCAATGAGAGTTGTAGGCTTGGAAGAGGAGCCCTTTAACAGGAGCTGTGGCCAAAGAGGAAGCATAGAAGGGAGTAAATTGTACCATTACTTCTATCTCCTTCTACCTTTTGCTTTTCTGCTAATGCTTCCTGTTGGGAAGGACTGTCTCTTATGCACAGTATTCAGTCCCAGTTGGCCACATAAAAGTGAGCCTGGGGCTCAGAATTCTTCCCTACCAAGAGATGAGGACCTCATATAGCCTGTGCTGGATTTCCCACCTCTGTGGCATTATCTTTTCTGGTTTCAGGCTTATTGAGTGTTTCTTTGCTCCGCTTAAGCATAGTCAATGGCTTTCACATATGCCTTCAGATATTTCAGTGTTTCAGACTCCAGAGACAGTGTGAGGTAGGGAGGGGGAAGGTCCTTCCCTCATACCACCAGAGAGGTGGTGCTTGTAGGCCCATTTCCTTTAGTCAGCTAACTGCTGGGGGCACCCACTAGCCATAAGGGACTAATGCATAAAACTAGAACTGATCTTTATCTTCTTTAAGTAAGTAAAGCATTATCCAGTGCTTGACTTTACAGTGTTTTCCTTGGCAACTTTGATACCAAGATGCAGAAGGCAGAAGTGTCTGGAGTCCTGCCTGCTATTGGTAACCTATGCTTGGTGTTCTTTTTGACACTTCCTCTCCTTGGCAAAACCCACCCAGAAACTAGAGGGCAAGTGAGGACTTGGATAATGTGGTCTTTAGAAATAAGGGAAGACAGAAGTACAAAGAAAGTCTAAACACAGTTTAGGTTTATGTATTAAAGTGAAAAATGAAAAAAAATTAAAAAAAAAAGTGGAAAATGACCAAATGCCTAGTGCTTTAATGTTTCTGATATAAATACCTTTAAATTAAAATCTCTTTGGAATTGTAGAGACAGCTATTTGTGTTTTGAGTAGTTGAAGTCATAAAAATGACACAATATTAATCTATAAAAATATGAAATTAGACTAACTCAACTTTTCAAGACTTTGTATTTTTTAAATATGCATTTTTTGAAATGTGAAAATTGGGATTATTTAATCTAGAAAAGATCAATTCATTTTCGAGGGTCTACCTCAAATATTACTTCCATGAATCTTCCTCTAGACAGATTTCAGTGTTTACAAAACACCATTCATACTTCTGTCATACCACTTATATTCAGTAATAGCTAGTTATTTTTATTGATAATATTAAAAGCAGTTCCCATTTACTGACTATTTACTATGTGCCAACCCACTATATTAAGTCCTTTATATACATTATTATATTTTATAATTACAATAATCCTCGGAAGTATAGATACTGTTGCTTGGTGCTTAGGATCCCTCAGTAGGGATCCTTGGTGCTTAGGATCTAGCCTCAGTTCCACAAAGGCTAGAGATCTTTATATGCTGGTATTAATATTTCAGCGCCATTTTGTTGTTGTTGTTGTTAGTATCTCCTAGTTACTCTTTCAGTTGAGTACTTTTTATGTGGTTTAACCATTTAGATTTTTTTCTATGAAGCTCCTGATGTTTTGCCCATTTTTCTATTGGATTGTCCCTCTACTTATTATTGATGTGGGGGAATTCTATATATGTCTTTGGATATGTGCTCATTGTAATGTGTTACAAATGACTTCTCCCATTCTATGGCATATTTAGGCTGAAGTGTTAAGAACAAGTCCTATCTGGGTAGGCAAAGATAAAATATTTCTAGTCAGGTGAAAGAATAAACAAGGTTTAAGGAAGGAAAATAAATTCACACATGAAATAGTTGAGTAGTTTGTTTGGACTGAAGTTCATTGAAGTGAACCAGTGGAAGATTAGACTGAAAAATTTCAAACTATATAGCTTCAGAGAAGCTCTAGAAAATAGCAAAAATATACCTCAAGAGAATATCTTCTTTTAAATCAGTACTCACTTCCCTTCTGTTCAGGACAACCTGTCTAGACAACCTAAAAGGAACTTCGGGAACTATTTTGCCTCTCTCTATAGCTAGCTCTAGGCTTCCATTCCTCTGCCAGGGAAAAAAAAATCTTCCTTTCCTAAAGTGTGCCAGTGTACTGCCTGGTGAAAGGTGTATCTTAGAACTAGAACTGAGAACTATAGTTAAACTTCATCTTGTCTATGAAGAGCTCTAGATTTCTAAGAGAGAGCTACTGGATATTAAAGTTAAAGCATCTCATACAGCTGCTCTTCGTTTCCTGGTGTTTCTCATGATAAAATCTTCCCCTGAAGATTTGGGGCTTTGATTTCCTGAGATTTGTATTCCCTCACGGAACTTGTAGACTTGTAGATGTTTGCAGGGCTTTTTGGTTTTATCATCCCTCTGGTCTCAGCCTCCATCTTACTATTTATGCACCAATGTGAGATGAATCCATTCTGTTCCCTGCTGAGACTATTCTGGATTTGTTCTTGATGGTCTTTCCTGGATCTTGTGGATTTACCTCTCTCACCATTAATCAGACAGAACATTTCTGTGGTGTCTCTACTTAATTCTGTATCATCAAAATTTGATTTGGTTGCAAGTGCCTGGAAATAATAGTGGCTTGTGAAGCTAGAATTCTATTATTATCTCCCATAAATAAAGGCAGTCCAGGGGTGCTGTGGCAGCTCCGTGATAATCTAGGATACAGCCTCCTTTCACCCATTGTTTTTCCTTCTTTATCCAAGATCTGCTCCAGGAAGAATGTCTACATTTCCAGCAAGCAAGAATGGAAAAGTTTTCAAGAAGGACATTTCCCCTGTCCCCGAAGGGCTTCTCAGAAGTTGCACATACCAGCACCCTGCTTATTATCTTAAAAGCCAACACTTAGTTAACATAGCATAGTCTAAGAGAGGCTTAGAAATATGTCCAGCTAAAAATAGGAACTCCTGATCCTAGAGAACAAAGGGAGAATGGATGTTGGGGGGAAACATTGATCTCTGCTACATAAACCTTTTCTGTTGTGACTGAAATATTTTTCTGAGATGGTAAAGGAGAAAAGCCTAAAATAATATGAAGTATATAACCAATTTAAAGTAGATTTTTATCAGAATGAGCTCATAATTTTATATTATGAATTCTTGACTCATTTAAACATTTTTACATTGGTCTAGAAAGGTAGAAATTAACTTTTAAGTTATTCATAATTTTTTTAAAGATTTTTAAAATTATTTATTTATTTGACAGACAGAGATCACAAGTAGGCAGAGAGGCAGGCAGAGAGAGGAGGAAGCAGGCTCCCTGCTGAGCAGAGAGCCTGATGTGGGCTCAATCCCAGGATCTTGGGATCATGACCTGAGCCGAAGGCAGAGGCTTTAACCCACTGAGCCACCCAGGCACCCCAAAGTTATTCATAATTTTTACTAACTATTGTCAGGTTGACTTATTTACTAAACATGGATCTAATGTTTTGTCAAAATTTTAAATATAGCAAATGCCATTGAGCATTGTAAATATTAAGGAAATATGTGCTTTTTATCTTTGTAGAAGATAAATATATTTAACTGACTATTAAGAATAATTTACGGGAGTGCCTGGGTGGCTCAGTCAACTGAGCATCCAACTCTTGGTTTTGGTTCAGGTAAGGATCTTGGGGTTGTGGGATCGGGTCCCATGTTGGGCTCTGTGCTCAGTATGGAGTCTGCTTGTCCTTCTCCCTCTGTTTCCTCACCCCCCAAAATAAATGAATACATAAATACATAAATAAATAAAATCTTAAAAACGAGTAATCTACAGAAAATATTTTACCAATAGGTGACATACAAACTCTTGGGTAGAATGAATTCAAATATATGGAAATTAAATGATATCTAGAATGATTTTAGTTCACTGAAAATTAACTGATATAGTATACAATAGGTAGAATCCCATAGACACTGCAGATGAAAAAAAATTCTCATCTTCACAGCAGAGCTTGAGGAAAATGTATTTAACATAATTATTTTCATTATTTAAAATAATTATTTTCATTATTTAAAATGGTTTACTTTAAAAAAGCTAGCGTGTAGGACCATAAGTGATATAATCATTTTTTCCTTCATAGGCAAGAAGTTTGATCGCTGTAGGACTGGGTGTTGCGGCTCTTGCATTTGCAGGTAAGATAAATAAAGAAAACTTATCAATAAATGTTGCAGGAGAAATATTTTCAAATAGTTTCTATAGTGATTCATGAGGAGACCCTCTGTATTCTGAGGTTTGGGTTTTAAGACCTACATTCTCATTTTTCCTCCATGTATAGTCACTGAACATTTGTCAATGTAGCAAAAACTAGGTAAACCATGTAGTGAAGAAAATTAACAGAGTAGAAGTTAGGAAAACTAGCCCTAATAGTAGTTGACCTTCCTGGCATTTTTTTTTTTTTTTAGTTTGAGCAATAGTATACTTTGAAGAAATTCTTTAATATGAAGCAGTGTAAGTGATATAGGGTTCCTTTAATCTCCCATGTTGGTTTTTTTTTTCTTTGCAGGATTAGATTACACATTTCCTGAGCTGTTGCTTGTTCTGATGAGCATAGTTCCCTGCAATGTATTAGTAACTTCATTTTTAACACATTGCTGTAATTTCTTTCATAAACTCAAGAGAATTTCTTTTACTGCCCAAATCACCAAAGAATAGATATTAAAATTTAAAGCAAAAATTGCTTTCTCTTCTAGGCATTAACTTATAGTTTTAAATTACATAGCTATTTCCTAATCATATGTTCTCTGAGAACATCTCCTTGTTGATAAAGATTTACATTTTTTGTTTTAGCATTTGTATCTCAAGTTCCATGGATTTGATTTTGCTTCTTGGATCTTCTTCTTAAGTGAAGCTACATACCATTGTGGTATATATCCAATAAAAAAATGAGACATAAAAAATTGTTGTTTTGTTTTATATGGTACTTAATTTCACACAACTCTCTTTTAAAGCACCTTAACAGTAAATGCTTTAAAATCAAGAAGATCAGTGGTTCAGATTCTCTTGGTCTTTGTGCCATCAGGGTCTTGTGTCTTGGCATTATAACTATACTGACGTTTCATGAGGAGACTCTAATGTCCAGAAAGGAATTCTGACAAATTAGCCCATAAACATGAAACAATTGTAGTGCTAACTGTTACAGTATTAACTATTATTGACATAGTTATTTTAAATTCAAATGTAAGATTTTTTTTGAAATTAAAGAAAAATGCTGTACTTCTGCCAGGTTCTTCTTTCTAAAATGAGAAGAACTGGCATGTGTATTGTATATATACCACACTGTTGCCAAGTTCTTATTACTAACTTGAATATTAAGTAGCAGGCAGATCTCTTCCAGAGCCAAATATAACTGAATAATAGAATTTAGGAGAAAGTACACTTTGGAACTAGATCTTCTGGTTTATGATTCAAGTAAACCTCCAGATGTCACTTGTTGAAGGCCTTACTTGCTGTTTTCATTGAGACTGCCTGATTGTATGTGCTTTTAAAGGAATTCCGAAGTAATTTAAAAGGTATGCTTTGTACTATTGTAGAATCAGATGGAAGTTCAAGATGGGATCGGGAGGGAGACAAACCATAAGAGACTCTTAATCTCACAAAACAAACTTAGGGTTGCTGGGGGGAGGGGGGTTGGATGAGGGTGGTGGGATTATGGACATTGGGGAGGGTATGTGTTATAGTGAGTGCTATGAAGTGTGTAAACCTGACAATTCACAGACCTGTACCCCTGGGGATAAAAATACATTATATGTTTATAAAAAAATAAAAAATTTTAAAAAAATCTCTAGGATAAGAGATTTGAAGGAGTTAGGCTTTCACTTATTTTAGTTATTTAATTTCACTTGTTTAATTTATTTAATGTTCTCCTTGATCTCAAGAATTTTTTTATCTTCTGCTTGGGTTGACTACTTCCCATTTTCCATTTCTAGCATCCTGTTTTTCATTTTTAAATGTTGTTTGCACAGGAATAACAGTATGGTTAGACGGTAACTTTTTCTAAAAGATGTATATAATTGAACTCTCCCAGTGGAAATCTTGATTTGCAAAGAAGGTTATGGCTGGAAATGAATAAAGTCCAGAGTGTCATAATGGGTTTTCTAGCAAGACTTTTGGGAAGAAAGACAATACTATTAGTAGATCTATATGCTGATTAGGGTACAAAAGGTAAATTGGCCAGGTAATATTTTATTTTTGTTTTATACCCTTGAAACAGTTTGGAACCTGTTTTGCTATTGAAGACTCAGAGGAGTTTTAATTAATAGGATACCTAAGAAAAGAAAGCACCAAAATAAAATATGTTCTTAGGAGAATAGTCATCCTCAGTGAGAAATTGACAGAAAACATCTTTGGTGAATATTTTTTACATAACTGCTTTTTTACTTTAGAGGTAACGCCATTAAATTATTCCTGTTTTGTACAAATCATAAGTAATTTTTGTTTTCTATATATTTCAAAGTGATTATCACTGAGAAAACCAGTACAAATAACCAGATGTGTGAATATACATACGTGAGAGGACTTTATCTATAGTTTGTGGCAGAAAGAATACTAGGATATTATTTTTTTGTTACCTAGTATATTGTATATGTGTAAGATACATAAACATTGACATTTTCTAATCTTATAATCATGAATTAGAACTTGATAAATTTAGGAACTATTTTAATTATGTTAAAATGAAATGCTTCCTCTATTTAATAAATTAGAATTTGAAAATAATAGGACTTTCCAACCAAAGAAAGTAAATTATCGTATGGTTTCACTTACTTGTGGAGCATAAGGAATAACATGGAGGACATTAGGAGAAGGAAAGGAAAAGTGAATTGGGGTAAATCGGAGGGGGAGATGAACCATGAGAGACTATGGACTCTGAGAAACAAACTGAGGTTTTGCAGGGAGGAGGATGGGGGTATGGGTGAGCCTGGTGGTGGGTATTAAGGAGGGCATGAATTAGAGCACTGGGTATGGTGGATAAACAATAAATCTTGGAACACTGAAAAAATAAAATAAAATTTAATAAAAGAAAAAAATAGGACTTTCTGGTAGATTTTGAAATGATTGTTGAAATAACATATATAGAAGAAGCTATCAGTAAATATTGTGGTTAGTACCTTGTGGGTATTGTGTTTGATTACAGAAAATATGTTTGCTTTTATTCCTTTATTATTTAGGTCGCTACGTGTTTCAGATCTGGAAGCCTCTAGAACAAGTAATCACAGAAACAGCAAAGAAGATTTCCACTCCTGTGAGTTTAAGATGGCTTTAGTTAGAAGGCTCATTTTGATTTTTGTTTATATGCCATATTTGATAGTAATTCAGAAAATGTCTTGGATTTTCCAACATTTGTAGTTTTCTTCATTATATCCTTGGACAGTTTGTTTAATTTATTGATTTTTTTAGTTTCTTGGTCACATTATTTTTATTTCTAACCTCATTCCTGTTTTGACATCTAATTACTATATTCCTTTTAGTAGTATCACACCAACTTTGAGGTAATTTATTGTTTTTGTTTAATTAATACTAATTTATTCTTGCAGTGATTTTCTATACTAATCCCTGTGGTAGAAGCTGGGTATAGTTAATGAACAAAACAGATATGGTCCCTGCCCTGATGGGAGTTTATTACTCAGGAGTTTATTTCATCCTAAAATTTGAAATGGGTCCCCTTGTACCACCACCTGGTCATCTAAAACACAAACTTAGAAGAATCTAATTCTGAAATCTGTATGATTTCTACATTCATCTACAGGCATTATAGTTACTCTCTGAGCTGAATATAAGTGAAGAATGAGTGATAGTAGGTATCTGAAAAGCTACAGTGTAGTGAACTGGTTTGTAACCACTGGACGTAATGCAAAGAAAACTCACTGAAGCGTTACAGCATAAACATTGACTTCTGGGCAGTAGAAGTGGATCAACTTGGGATAGATCAGCTTGGCTTGCAGCAATCTGAGAATGAATGACTTGTTTTTTAGCAAAGTCATTATAGGCTTGTGAGGCTTAGTTAGTCATGAGCAATGACCACACTTTCAAAGGATGACATACTGACAAGTAATTAAACTCAGGTTCAGAAGAAGTGCAAGTGATTTTGCAGACCTAGAAATGCATGTCTGTGATTAGAGGGAACATGTTTTTTGTGGGGGGGGGGAGTTCCTTCTGTTTTCCTATTTATATTTTATTTGGCTGCAGTATTAATAGGTATTTAGCATTCATTCAGTAAATATTCATTAAACTCTTACTACATGCCAGACGTTATTGTGGGGAGTGGGCTATGGTCAGGGACCATATAAAGACATTACCCTTAGGAGCATACACTTTAGTGGACACAGGCAATTAACAAGTAAATAAGTAAAATACATGATATGTAGAAGTGTTGACTGCTTTTAAGAAAGCAGGGTAAGAGATTAAAGAGTAACAGCAGTGAGGAATCTGTGTTAGATGGATCAGGGAAGACCTTTGTGAGAAGATGAGGGACTTGGCCAGGTGAATTTCTCTTTCCAAGCAGTGAGAACCCAGCAGAGGTCCTGAGGCGGAAATGAGCTTTGCTGTAAGAATAACTCCAGAGGAGTATGCAAAGATAATAGTGGTAGAGTAGGGCCTAGATCATTTAAAGCCCCATAGATTATAGATAAAAACTGCAAATTTTACTTACAGTGTAATGGAAGGAAAGCTTTTGGAAGGTTTTAACCATGGAGGCAATGTGATTTGCATTTTAGATTATCACTTTGCCTGCAGTGGAGTGTAGACAAGAATGAGCCAGAGTAAAAGCTATCCATCCAGTAAGAGGGTATTGAGATAGTGCAGGTAATAGATAATGGTGGCTTGAAATCCAGGAATGGAAATAGTAGCATAGTTCTTTAATGGATTGTTATTTATTTTTTTCCATATGTTTTTATAAATAACGAATGGAGAAAATTTCAGAAATTATTTCTCTTCTGTTAAGGTGATCTTCAATAGATATATTTATATTGTAAATAAAAGATTCACAAGTTTTGTAGAACTACATCATTAAACAAACAGGAAGAGAGAGCAAGAAAATGAGGAAATTTTCCCTGCTCTGTGGAGGCTCATGGATAAGGTGCAATAATTTAAGAGATTGTCATGGGTATACTGAACTTGGTACCTGCATTTCTTAAGGAGAGAGAAATGATGTATCCCTCTTATCCTTCACCTTTGTGGGCCTGAGGTAAGGAACACTGTTCTATAAATCTGGCCCTACCCCACCCCCCCGCCCCAACAAAGTACTATTCCTGCCATTTGCAGTGAAAATATTTCGTAAAATATCTTTATCATCATCACTGTCATCACAGTTATACCGCTGTGACGATAAGAGCGTCTTAAACAGTTCTTGAAATATTAATAATTCTAGGGAAACTGAGAAATAAATATATACATACTTTCTCTTGGCACTAATGATTTCAAATTGTCAAACTTCACAAAACACGGCATTTACAGTGTTTTGATGTTGTAAGTGTGATTCATTATAAAACCAAATAGAGTTGCTAAAAAATGCGTATTGTAATCATGGGCCACTAAATCTCTATGACTCAAAAGAAAGCCTGCAAGGTTCAAGTTTCTGTGAAGTTTGCTTTCTCTGTGCTTTAACATCACCTTGTTCTTAAATCTCATCTTTGTTTTTTCATACCTTTTTCCCTCCATTTTTCTGGAATACTGCCTGGAGTAATTTTTTTCATATGGGATTTGGATGGTGGATGGTAAATGTCTTAAGTTCTTCTCTGCTAACAACTTGTTTCTTTTGCTCTCACCATTAATCATCAGTTAGCTGCTGGCTCTTTGGAATCTGATGGAGCCAGTATGAGAGGAGTATAGAAATCTCTGCTCAGGGGGCTCCTGGCTGGCTTAGTCAGTAGAGCCTGCTGCAACTCTTGATCTTGGGTCTTGAGTTTGAGCCCCACATTGGGGGTAGAGATTACTTAGGAAAAAAAAAAAAAATCTCTGCTCAGATTAAATGAACCTCAGTGCCCACGTACATGCTTTCCTACATATTCTTAGCCACATTTTCTGGTACACTCAAGGCTCTCAGCCAGAATTTCTGATGTTCTTATTCTTACTCCTTTGTAAGCTGCCTCTTTTGGTTTTCTTTTGTTGTTTGTGTTTTATGCTTTTGGGTTTTTTTGGTGATTTTTGGTTGTTTTTTAACTCTGGAAGTTTTGGGGGGTTCTCTTTATTATTGATGTTCTGAAATTTCACAGGTCTTCTTAGAGAGACTTAAGTGAAAATTGCCTGTCTTTTATTTTAGAAGATTCTCTTAGACTGTTTTTTATTTTTTTCCTTCCATTGTCTCTCTTCTCTGTTCCTGGAACTCTTATTAGAGACACATTGGACCTCTGAGTATGTCCTTTACGTCTCTGAACATTTTCTTTCTGTTTTCCATCTTCTTATCTTTTTGTTTTACATTCCACAGTATTTCCACAGCTTATTTTCCAGATCATCAAATTGGTTTTTAGCAGTGACCATTTTTTTATTTAGTCCATCTGCTAAATTTTTTATATCAGTAATATTTTAATATCTGAAAATTTTCTTGTTTCTTTTTCATAGCAACTTACACGTTTATGGATATAAGATACTAATTCAAATTTTGACAAATCCTCTTCTGGTTCCTGATTTATCTCTTTTCTCCAAAAGCCAGTTGTTATTTGTTCATCTTTGTTCTGCTTTTCCCCCATGATACTGGATTTGTTCAAATGTCTGGTAATCCTTGGTTTTTGGTTTATGTTTGTGAGAACTAAGTTGATTAATATAAGTGACCTTCCTCAGCAGTTTGGTAGACTTACTTCAATAATTTTATTGAATGAGAAGGTTGATAGTGGGCTGTGAATAGGTAGATGGGATATGTCAATAGCATGTCTTCCCAAGCAAGGAGCCAAGAGGCAGGCTTGGGACCTCCAGAGAGAGGTTGAGGAGACATTGAGTACTATGTATATCTTATTCATTGGCATAACTGTGTCCCTCTCTGGCCTTGTGGGTTCTGATATGTGATCTGCTAGTACTCTACTTTGCTTCTATTGGGACCTACCCGCCACAATGAGATACATCCCAGGACATGCAGTTGTCTTTCTTAGCCTAAGGGCAAAATGACAGGTGGTAGGCCCCTTAAGCTCTGTATTACTGAGGTTAGAAATTGTCATTTCTGCTGTTGTAGTTTAATTAATTATCCTGGTGTTACTGTATGGTTGATTCTAAAGGTATGGTTTTCTTTTTAATTTCCTGAAAAGGGTTTTCTTCTTTCCTCTGGTGTTTAAGGCTGTAGTGATTTTTCCATATGTGCAAGTCTTACCTGTTTTCAGCCTTTCAGTATTTATCTTTAAAGTTTTTGGTTTGCTACTTGTATCATCTCTTGTTTTCTAGGGCTATAATGGACTTTCCTTTTAAAAACATCTCTCTTATCTCTCTTCTCATGTCAGAGGCACTTTAGAAAGCAAGAGAGTTTTTTTATGCAATCTTCTGTTTTGAACCAGTACTTTTTTGCTTGATTTTTAATATGTTATTATGTTATTACCTCAGGTAATGTTTAACTACCCCTATTTTTTTTCCCTGGGGGAAAAAAACCTAAGTCATTCATCTTCTTTTAAGGCTTTTTACTTTACTATTTGTGAAAATGTCCTTTTATTTGAATATAATTTTTAAAAAATTGGACTTCCTTTGTCTTATGGTTAAGTGAAATTCGTGGAAACAGCACAAATTAAAATCATCCTTCTGTGGCTCTCTAAGCGAAATAGATTATTGTAAATAATAGGAATTTATAGTTTATGGTAAATGTGTTTCTTAAGATTATGGAATGATACAGTTCTTTGGTTGTCTGGAGAGTTTTTGTATATCTGGCTCTTGGCTGAGTAAATTTTCTAATGAAGATTTTGTTTAACTTGATTCATTTCATATTTCCTTTGATAATATATAGTACTATAGTATTTAATGCTAATTTTAGATGGAAAATGATTTTGAGGTATGTTTATATATATATTCAATGAATAGAATAACACAACATAATAATTTGTAAGGTTCAGGGTATATTTCAAATAGACAGCAGCATAAAAGTAGTAGAGTCGTACTGATTTTGTTCTTAGAAATTCTATTAGAAAGGTATAACCAAAAAAAAAAAAAAAAGAAGTTCTAATCATCCACTCTATTTGATGGAGTTGTTCTATAGTTGTCCCTTATAGATATGCACATATTCACTTATTCTTCAGCAGGTCTGTGTTTTAGGGTATGAGCCTTATCCAAATGCTGGATTTTAAGTACTGGGTCTCCTTTTCCACCTGGGCAAAACTGAAAGTAAACAACTGCTCAGATACAATTCCTGCCATTAGGGTTAATGAGCATTGTGACTAGTGGGGGTGACACTTCCTGAAACATCAATTTATCATGTTTGTTATGTTGAAATTTTGGAGCTCCCTAAGCTAAATAAATACTTACAGAAATGTCGGGGAGGAAGGTATGCATCTAGGAAAAACTTTAGTCTGCTGAGAGAAAACTTAAAACCATCTGTTATTTCTCTGTTAAATCCCCTAGTCCTTTATATATTCCCCTCTATGTGTGTGGGAGTGTATGTGTGTGCATGTGTATAATTTGTCCAGGTTACCATGTGTACTTAAATAATTTGATTCTCTTCCTCCCGTCACAACTTGGAGAAGGATATTGTTTTTAGTTTTCTTTCTAGATTACAAATTACTTGAAACTTGAAATAGTATGTCATATTCCTCCCAGCACTGGTACATTGATAGATTATCATCTCTGTGATGAAGAACTAAACTTGACCTGTCTCATTTGAAATGTTCCTGGCTTTACTAGGTGCTGAAGTGCTTGTTACGTGAATTAATTGCCAGCGAATTCTTACCAAGTAGAAATTTATCACAAACTGTTCGAAGACAACAGCTTATATAAATGACCAGATCTGGCTCATTTTTTAAGTTCTACTAATTTCCTTGGTCTTTTAGTTAGTTCTCCTTTTAAAAAAATTATACAGGTAGCCTGTATTCATTTTTTTAAAATTTAGAAAGTAAAAATAAACATAAGAAAAAAAATTATTCATGATGTCACCAACCAAAAATAACATTTTAGTGTATATACTTTCTGATGTTGTTTTATGTAAACATACACTTACTTATTTTTCCTTACGAAAATAGGGGTTCATGTTTTAAAAACATGTTTGCAATACAATCACTGATGCATTTTTTTCCTTCTAAAAGTTGAGTTCACGCATCCTGTTTCTTTGTTAGGAACTCTTAAAGCATTGTCTGTACTACTGTCTCCCATTCCTTCTGTCCTGTTCTCTCTTAAATCTACCCTAATCAGACTCTTACTCCCACTCCCTGCAGCTCTTGTCAAAGAGTTTGACCTCTTTGATAAATCCAACAGCCAGGTCTCAGCTCAGTTCTGATGTAACCTATCAGAAGTGTTTGAAACTGTTTTTCCCTCCCTTACTTTTGGTGTCTGCACTGCTAGGCCTCCTCAGTCTGCTTACTGACTTATTTATCTCCATTTCTCTGCCCCTCAAACTTGCAATCTCTAGGGCTCAGTCTTTGGACTTTTTTCTCTTCTCTCACTCCGTAGGTGATCTCATCCAGTGTCATGCCTTAGCAGCCATTCCACAGGGGGCCCACACTCAGGAAGCTTCAGATAATTCTGCAGAAGAGCTCATAAGAACCCCTAGATTTAAATGTCAAAACGGCAACCCTCTTGGGTCCCCTCCCTCTCTGGGAGCTTTGTACTACCACTCAATAAAGTTCCCCTTGCTGCCCACCGCTCTTTGTCTGGTCTACCTCTTCATTCTTTGAAGCAGTGTGACCAAGAACTGCGGGCACTAAAGGAATAGAAATCCTGCAACAGTAGTTCATTAGGAAGTGCTCTTAGGATTCGCAGCTCCAGAAAGGAAGACAAGGGAGAAGGGCAGAGGGACAATTTAGGCTGCAGTATGGTCATTAACAAAGGCTTCAGTCAACCCGATGCCAAGCTCTGAAGCTCGGCTGGCTCACTGTGGTTGTCCCAGGTTGGGGCAAGGAGCCATGAGACTAAATGAGATCACCTGGTCAGTGAACTATAGATATGAAGTCGAAGGACTGAGCTCTAGAGAACTACAATGTTTATACCCCCATATCAACCAGTCATTAAATAGAGACTGCTCTGGGAAAGGGACCTGAACTTGATTTTCTTCAGCCAAGGCAATTCCTAAAGAGTCTGACAGCTGACTGCTGTCTGCCAGCGATAGCCCTAGCACCCAAAGTGTTAAGTCCTTCACTTCCAAAGGGGAAGCTGCACAGTGTATAGTGTGTTTAGTACATCATCGTCAATCCCTCTCTTTCTCATATCCTTTATTTAATCTACTAAGAAAATGTTAGGGTTGCTTTCAGTATACATCTAGAATCAGATCACTTTTAAACTAGCTCTGCTCTTACCATGTTGGCGCATACCATTATCATCTCTTGACTAGATTATTGTTGTGTCCTCTTGGCTGGTCTCCTGCTTCCCTCTTGCACCTTTTTTTCTATTCTCCACATAGCAGTTAGAGTAATCCTTTCAAAATATAGTCAGATGACATTACTCCAGTGCTCTGAGAATAAACTCCTAAATTATTTCTGTTGCTTACAGCCTTGCTCCACCATTCTGGCCCAGCTGCCTCTCTGATTCTACTCTCTTTCTTGCTTATGCCTTTCCAGCCACCTTTCAGTGACCTTGTAGTCCTTTGCTGGTCTCCCTTGGCCTGCCTGTCTGCTCTCCTGATGTCCTCCCCACTTTGTCAGTTCCTTTTCTTCCTTCTTTATCAGCCAGTCCAGGAGGTAAAAAAGATGTGTGTCCTATCAACATTAGTGACTTAGCAAGGTTATCCAAAGAGAAAATTACTGCAGAGCTTAGGAAAAGTTCAAGCCTTTTGCTTCTACTGATTTATTTTATTTTATTTTATTTTATTTATTTTTTTTTAAAGATTTTATTTATTTATTTGACAGATAGAGATCACAAGAAGGCAGAGAGGCAGGCAGAGAGAGAGGAGGAAGCAGGCTCTCTGCTGAGCAGAGAGCCCGATGCGGGGCTCAATCCCAGGACCCTGGGATCATGACCTGAGCCGAAGGCAGAGGCTTTAACTCACTGAGCCACCCAGGCGCCCCTACTGATTTATTTTAATTCTGTTCTATCTTAGTGTAGAAAATTAATGTATTTGAAAGTGAAAAAATTGTTAATTTTTTTACGTTCATTTTGGTCATAGTTTCTTGTAAAGGCTCATTGTTTAGTTCTCCTCCCTCCACAGTTTCAAGTTGACTTCTGGTAAAATGCATTACTCTTACTGCAGCTATGATGGGATTGAGGTCATGCCACCTCATACATGGAACTAATTATTTCATGCTCTTTCTTTCCTGTACAGAGCCTTTCATCCTACTATAAAGGAGGATTTGAACAGAAAATGAGTAGGCGAGAAGCTAGTCTTATTTTGGGTATAAGGTAGGTATGCTGCATAAGTATTATTTTGTTCTGTGGCCAAGCTTGTTTTGAAAAAAATGAGAAAACATTACAGTAAAGTTATCCTTATATTTTAAGTTATGAATAGGAGGCAGAGGAGAAAATACAAAATTTTTATATTTTAAAACCTCAAATCTAAAAATATATCCTACTCCCGCTAAAAATATCAGGCATGATGTAATATGTCTTTATTTATTTATTTATTTATTTATGAAGTGTTTTTTATTTTTTATTTTATTTGACAGAGAGATCACAAGTAGGCAGAGAGGCAGGCAGGGGTGGTGGAAAACAGGCTCCTCTTGGAGCAGAGAGCCCGACGCAGGGCTCGATCCCAGGATCCCGAGACCATGACCTGAGCCTAAGGCAGAGGCTCAACTCACTGAGCCACCCAGGAGCCCCGTGATATGTCTTTATTAACAAGGAACTCTGAATACTAATTTCACAGCAACTATCAAAATATCCCTTATTGTGACACTGAATTTTTTTTTTGGATTTTTTAGTTTCATAATTTGATATCTGTCATTTTTCTGTTATGATATGGGATCTATCTCACAATTCTTTTTCCATAATTTGACATCTAGCATATTTTATTATAATCGTTTCACCTTAGTAATCTGTTTATTGTGTGACTTTGGACAGTGTAGGAGAAAGTTAATGTTGTATGATTGCTCTGTGATATTTTCTTAACTTTTAGTGTTAAGTGATGTCCCTGCTATAGATTTACCAGTCGCTAATATTAATTTGTTTACCTTATGATCCTTTAGAACTCACTTAAATTTTTGTGGGGGTTGGTTACAGTATGTCATCTAGAGCAGATCTTCTGATAATTTAATCAAACAAGCAAAATAGGTCATAAAGCCCTATGTTAAGATAGTCTTTTAAATCTCTTGTAGATCAGCATATTTTTAAGACCAAAACATTTAATTATTTCTTTTGACTTAGCAAGAAAGCCAAAGGGGTGGAAAGCAACGGAAACAGCTCTTTCAGCTTGGTGCTTTATTAAATAAGAGATGAATTATCTCACTGGGAATAGGTTTTAGGTAAGGGAAACCAAATTAGGAAGTTGGCTATATTGCTGATTATTATTTGCTTTAATATTATTCAGGATGGCACTGTTATTTTTCTTGAACTTTTATTGGACCCCCATACCATTCCATTCATAGTCTTGAAATGTGAATATGAAACTTACTTTAAAACTGAACACAAAGGTTTTTGAGAATATCAGTTAATATCATCCAAGCCAGTCCTGTTGAAACAGATAATTAGGACTTAAGATTTATGGTTATAAAGGTTTATCCTGTTGAACTAGAAGCTATAGAAAATTTTACAAGGATAATTTGCTGATTAAGATTAAGAGTATATCCTCTAATAACAGGTGAGTATGATTATGAATATTGGTTTTACCATTTACTAGCTATGTGACGTCAATGTCATTATTTGTAAAATAGAGATAATATCAGTTTCTATTGCCTAGAATTGTTGTGAGGATTAGTACATATATAATACATGCATTCTTTGAAAGATTTTATTTATTTATTTGACAGAGAGAGAGAGTAGGAACGCAAGCAGGGGGAGTGGGAGAGGGAAAGCAGGCCCCCTGCCAAGCAGAGAGCCTGATGTGGGGCTCGATCCCAGGACCATGACCTGAGCTGAAGGCAGATGCTTAATGACTAAACCACCCAGTTGTCCCAATACATACATCCTTAATATAAACATGGCACTTAGTAACTACTCAACAAATACCAGCTGAACCAAACAGATCCTTCTCCTGGTTCTGTCACTGAAGCACCGCATTGTATGAGCCTTGTCAAGTTATTTTTAGCTCTTCTGCCCTTCAGTTTCTTCAGTTTTGAATAGAATTAATACGATTTAGCCTTGCTGAAATAATATAAAATGATAGGAGGATACCTTTTTATAAAAGTACCTACCGGGACGCCTGGGTGGCTCAGTGGGTTAAGCCTCTACCTTCGGCTCAGGTCATGATCCCAGGGTCCTGGGATCGAGCCCCGCATCGGGCTCCCTGCTCAGCGGGGAGCCTGCTTCCTCCTCTCTCTCTCTGCCTGCCTCTTTGCCTACTGTGATCTCTCTCCGTCTGTCAAATAAATAAATAAAATCTTTAAAAAAAAAAAAGTACCTACCAAACAACAGGTGCGAAATAAATGTTGGTTCCTCTTTCTTCCCATCGATATCACCAATGCAGAAGCTAAATATTTACCCTTACTTAACACATTAAATAGAAAGGTAAGCCTTATTTGCTTTCCTCTAGCCCTTTCTTTCAATCAGGTAGTATTGTATTTTGAGAATATTCTTTAAAATATGAATACATTGCCGTGGCTCCATTCTCTTGCATTTCTTACTTCCTCTAATCTATCTAGTTCTGTGGTTGACAGACCTTATAGTAAATAATACTTTATGGACTTTCATGTACAAAACCACATGTACTGTTCTTTATAGGCAATGTAAGTGATTATCAAGGATAATCTATCAGGTGTAATTATCAAGGATAATATTCAAATTTTGTCCCATATGCTAAATTAAAGTTTAATATCCAGAATAAGATACAACCTACCATATGAACCGCCCCCCACCAAAACACACAGAATGCAGATTTGGATTTTACTGGACTTACAACTTAATTATGTAGTGGTCCACTTTAAGAAATGTTTTTTAAAGCTCCTCTTTTTCTACTTTAAAATTTTCTGTAATACAGTAATGCCTTAGAGTGTTAGTATTTACTAATATAGAGCCATTATTCTTTGAAGGAGTTTGCCTTTTTAATAGCCATTTTCTTTTGGAGGGTGCATAAAATGCATTAAGCCCTATTGTGTATTCAATACTAGATACTACTTTTTTTTAAGATTTTATTTATTTATTTGACAGAGAGAGAGAGACAGTGAGAGAGGGAACACAAGCGGGGGAGTGGGACAGCCTTCCCACTGAGCAGGGAGCCCGATGTGGGGCTTGATCCCACATAGCTTCTGCTCTTTAGTTTAGTGTCTACCTAAGGAGACATATCAAATGTCTACAGAACAACTAGAAAACATAACTAATAAAGGAAAGCAATACTACAGAGCACCACAAAAGAGAATGATAAATGTATATTTACTACAAGAAACTAAACATACTGGAATTTTAAAAAATAATGTATTTTTCATTTCTTAGTAGGCAGTAAAACAATAAAGTCTTCATAGCCCTGGTATAGTGTTTAGTGACTTCTTTTTCAAACTTAGTAGTCTTTAGAATCAGACAGTGTCTTGATTGGTTATCTGGGAAGTATCTGCAAACCAAAAAAGTAAGTTTGAAATGGTCCCCCAGACGACTTACATAAACAGCCTAAAGGAATACTGTACTAGTCCTTACAGAAAAAGGCTTTTTTATTATTTTTTTTGAACTAACTAAACTTCTTTATTATTCAAAAATGTTTTTTAATTTAAAATTTTTTCCTTTCATTTTATTGAGATATAATTGACGTATAACGTTGTATATATATATTTTTAAAGATTTTATTTATTTATTTGACAGACAGAGATCACAAGTAGGCAGAGAGGCAGGCAGAGAGAGAGGGTGAAGCAGGCTCCCTGCTGGGCAGAGAGCCCGATGTGGGGCTCGATCCCCGGACCCCGGGATCACGACCCGAGCCGAAGGCAGAGGCTTTAACCCATTGAGCCACCCAGGTGCCTCTAACGTTGTATATTTAAGATGAATTACATAGTGATTTGATATATGTATAATATGTATAGATTGCAAAATGATTACCACAAAAACTTTAGTTGACATCCTTCACCTCACAGTGTTACAGATTTGTTTTTTCTTATGATAAGAACTTTTAAGATCTACTCTTTCAGCAACTTTCAAATATGAAGTACAGCATTGTTAACTGTAGTTACTATGCTGTGCATTCCATCCCCAGGACTCTCTCATAACCGTAAGTTGGGCCTTTTGACTACCTTCACCTATTTCCCCTGCCGTCCTACTCTTGCCTCTGGCAACCACCAGTCTGTTCTCTGTTTCTGTGTTTTGCTTTTTCAGATTTCCCATATATATGAGATCATACAGCATTTGTCTTTCTCTCTCTCTCTGACTTATTTCACTTAGTGTAATGCTCTCAAGGCCCGTTCATGTTGTCAACAAATAGCAAGATTTTCTTCTTTTTTAGTTGATGGACATAGATTGTTTCCATGTCTTGGGTATTGTAAATAATTGGGTAATGTAAATAATGTAAATATTGTAAATAATGCAGGGATCATGAGGGTGCAGATATCTCTTGGAGACAGTGATTTTCTTTTTTATTTCCTTCAGACACATACCTAGAAGTGGAATTGCCGGGTCATAAGGTAGTTCTATTTTTAATTTTTTCAGAACCTCCATACTGTTCCACAGTAGCTGTACCAGTTTACGTTTCCATGAACAGTGTGCGAGGGTTCCCTTTGCATCTTTCTAACACTTGTTTATCTCATCTTTTTGATGGCAGTCATTCTGTAAGCTGCGATGTTGTATCATTGTGGCTTTGATTTGCATCTCTGTGATGATTAGTGATGCTGATCACCTCATGTACCTGTTTGACATTTTCTGTTTTTTGTAAAAATGTCTAGTCAGATCCTCCACTCATTTGGAAATCAGATCTACTTATCTATGTATCTAGCTATGCTGTACTATTGAATTGTATGAGTTCTTATTTTGGCAATAACCTCTTATCAGATATATGATTTGCAGATATCTTCTCCCTATTTCATAGGTTAATTTTTTTCATTTTTTTTTATAGTTTTCCTTACTGTGTCGAAATTTTTTAAAGTTTGTTGTAGTCCCAGCTCTTTAATTTTGTTTTCTTGCCTTTGCTTTTGGTTTCAAATTTTAAAAGTTACTGCAAAGACTGATGTCAAGGAGCTTACCCCTGTATTTTCTTCTAGGAGTTTTATGGTTTCAGGTCTTTATCAAGGCTTTAATCCATTTTGAGTTGATTTTCATGTGTGGTCTAAGAGAACGGTCCAGTTTCATTCCTTTGCATGTGGCTGTCCCAATTTCCCAGTACCATTTATTGTGGAGACTATCTTTTATTTGTTTTATGTTTTTGTCTCCTTTGTTATATGTTAATTAACCATATATGCATGGATTTATTTCTGGGTTCTCTCTTCTGTTCCAGTGATGTATGTATCTGTTTTTTAATCTAATACCATGCTATTTTGATTATATTTTAGCTTTGTAATATAATTTGAATTTAAGAAGTATGATGCTTTGTCCTTTCCCAAGATTGCTTTGGCTATTTGGAGTATTTGTGGTTCCATATAAATTTTAGGATAGTTCCATTTTTGTGAAAAATGCCTTTGAAATTTTGATAGAGATTTCATTGTATCTGTAGATAGCTTTGAATAGTATGGGCATTTTAACAAAATGAATTCTTCCAATCCATGAATGTGGGATATCCTTCTATTTATTGGTGTTTTTAATTTCTTTCATCAATGTCCTACAGTTTTCAGTGTATAGGTCTTTAACTTCCTAGTCCAATTTATTTCTAGGTATTTTATTCTTTTTTTTTTTTTTGATGCAATTGTAAATGGAATTGTTTTCTTTCTCTTTCTGATAGTTTATTAGTGTATAGAGGGGCAACAGATTTTTGTATATTGATTTTGTATCCTCTAACGTTACCAAATTTGTTGATTACTTCTAACAGTTTTAGGGTTTTCTTTATGTAATAATCATATCATATGCACTTTTCCTTCTTTGTTTCTGATTTGGATGCCCTTCATTTCTTCTTCTTGCCAAATTGCTCTGGCCATGACTGCCAGTACTATGTTGGAAAAAAGTGGTGAGAGCATACAACCTTGTGCTATATCTGATTTAAGAGGAAAAACTCTGAGCTTTTCACCATTGAGTATGATATTTGCTATGCATTTGTCATACGGCTTTTATCATGTTGAAGTATGTTCCCTCTGTACTGAATTTGTTGAGAGTTTTTGTCATGAATGGGTATTGAATTTTATCAAATGATTTTTCTACATCTTTGGAAATGTCATATGATTTTTATCCTTCATTTTGTTTCACATTTATGGTGTTTCACATTGACTGATTTGTGAATGTTGTACAATCCTTTCATCCCTGGAATAAATCCTACTTGTTCATTATATGTGATCCTTGAATGTTTTGTTGAATTTGACTTGCTAATATTTTGCTGAAGACTTTGGTATCTGTGTTCATCAGGGAAATCGGCTTGTAATTTTCTTCTAGTGTCCTGTCTACATGTGGTATCAGGATAATGCTTGCCTCATAAAATGAGTTTGGAAGCATTTCCTCTTCTATTTTTGGGAAAAGTTTGAGAAGAATTGGTATTCTTTAGATGTTTGGTATATTTCAGTGAAGCTGTCGGTCCTGGGCTTTTTTCTTTGTTGGGAGGTTTTTGATTAGTGATTCAATCTCATTGTTAATAATTGATCTTTCCAGATTTTCTTTCTTCCACTCAGTCTTGGTAGTTTATATGTTTGTAGGATTTATCTATTTCTTCTACGTTGTCCATTTTGTCAATGTATAACTGTTGATAGTAGTCTCTTATGATCCTTTGTATTTCTGTGGTATCTTTGTAAAGTCTTTTTTTCTTTAATTTCTGTTTTATTTGAGTCCTCTCTGCTTTTTTCTTGTGAGTCCAGGTAATGGTTTGTCTGTTTTGTTTATCTTTAAAAAAAAAACACAGCTCTTAGTTTCATTAATACAATAAAAGATAATCTTTTATTGTCTTTTTAGTCTCTGTTTCATTTATTTTACTCTGGATCTTTATTATTTCCTTCCTTCAGCTAACTTTGTTTTAGTTTAGCCTTCTTTTTTCTACTTCCCTGAGACATAGATAAAGTTGTTTATTTGAGTTCTTTCTTTTTTCTTAATGTAGGCATTTATTACTATAAACTTACTATAAACTTTCATCTTAGAACTCCCTTAGCTGCATCCCATAAATTTGTTGTTATATTTCCAGTTTCATTTCCATTTGTCGCAGGATGTTTTTTCTCTTTTGATTTTGTCTTTGACTCAAGACTTTTTTTTTACTCACAGAAGAATATTTTATATGCATATTCAGCAATTGATAGTGTGTTTTAACATGCTTGGTGATCTGTTATTTAATCTCAAAAGATTAGAAGTGTAAGTAACTGTCAAGGAATAGCTAGACTGGAATAATGGCAGAACAAGGGTTCACAGCTGATAGCAAGGGGGGCAGTGCTAAAAAACAGACAGAGGAACTTAAATGGAAAGCATTGGAGGACCCTTTAAGGGTGACAAATCTCTTCAGACCTTAAGAATTTCTTTGCTCTTAATTTATACTCAGATTAATACTATTGAGTCATTCAAGAAACATTAAATTAGGTGATTTATACTATATTTTTAGAAGTGGGGAATATAATATATTTTCATAAACATGCTTTATCTTTATGATAATAACTAAAGACTAGTTATTTTTGAACACTTTCAATGCTAACTCTCTGCTAGGTTATGCTAATCCTTTTACTTGCATTATCTAATTTATTCTTAAAATAATCCTGGGAGGTAGTTTAGAATGTTCATTTTACTTATGAGAGAATTTTCACTCAGAGTTTAAGTGAGCAGGACAGAGTTTTGCAGCTAATGAATGGTGGAATCAGGATGTTGAACCTATGTCTGACTATCTCTAAAAGTACCTGCTTTTATAGCCAGTACAATGTGGTTCATCCATACAAATTAAATTACTTTGAGGTTTGCAACAACCACTCTGTACTTTAAGTCAGCTGCTACTATCCCAATTTGAGGCCAAAAAAGTAACTTAGGTAAAATAATATAGCTATTAATTAGCAATACCAGAATTTTGTTGTTATTAAGTGTTAATTTTGTTTCCTTGCCTGGAAAATGTACTAGTGAGAAACATTTCCAATACTGGATAAATTAGTTTGTATTGAAATAATTTTAAGTTGATTTAACTTTCTCAATTTTTGTCTATAGCAAGGGCGTCTCCCATACATTTCTCACAAGTTAAATAAACTACAGGTTATGAAGAGTTTTGAGATGCTCCGTTGAAATATAGTAATTAATAAAAACTAACTGTTTTGGAACCCTTGCTACATTCCAGGCACTGTTCTAACACTTTGATGGTTTTAATTAACTTAATCTCTACAGTCTCTCTATGAGGAATATGTTGTTCCTAGCCTTGGTTTACAATGAGGAGATGGAAGTACAGAGACATTAAGAATTTGACCAAGTTTACCCCATCCTAAGTAGCAATGGAAATGAAATCTGACTGTCTAGTATCTCTGGAGTTTGGATACCTGTCTGTAACACTATTTAAGCTGCCTTCCCCCAGGTAACTTGAGGCATATGTTTTCAAACTCAGTCTAGTCTAGAGAAAATGCCCCTCTTACCTTGTATGCTGTTTTATTTATTTATTTTAGTGAGAGAGAGGGAGAGAGAATCTTAAGCAGATTCCACGCAAAGCCTAGAGACCAACTCGGGGCTCGGTGATCCTGGGATCACAACCTGAGCTGAAACCAAGAGTGGGTTATTTAACCAACTGCCCCACCCAGGCACCCCATTGTGTTTTATTTTTTAAATTGATTGAAAAAAGAGACTGACATTACAAAGGAAGAAAAATACATGCATCAGTCAACAGTTTATTTTGATGGTTAGTAGACTTAAGTGACAAGCTGTAATTTCATATTTATCCACAAGATGGTGAAATTCTCATTAGTTTTTAATTCCTTGAAACCCATATAAACTGTTAATTTATAATCTGCATTTGACACTATTTATTATAAGCACTTTAATTTCTTTTTACAGCCCATCTGCTGGCAAGGCCAAGATTAGAACAGCTCATAGGAGAATTATGATTTTGAATCACCCAGATAAAGGTAAGTAAAATTCCTATTATTCATAAAATGTGCATCTGAATCTGCTCTGAATTCCTTTCAGTTTACTTAAACTCATTGTAAGTGATACATATAAGTGATATATATATAAAATTATATGTATATATATATATAGTTGAAATGGAAGTTTATATGCCACATGTATTGTGATTTTCTTATAAATAAATAAGCTTTTGGATTGAAGTTAAGTAGCCCACAGAAGTGGTGGATTCATATGAGTGCTTTCAAGAACTTAGTTACTGATTTTTATATATGTGTACCTAGCCTCTGTGTGAGGCTCCTAGCATTTTGACTGGGAAAGAGAAAACATGAGTTGTGAACTCTTGTGTAAACTGATATGGGCATCGTGAATTATGTTTGTTTAACCTTAAACATAAAAGCATAAGATTTAGAGGATATCTTCTAAATCTCTGTACTATGTCATAGATAATTCTAAATTTCTTAATTTTATTCTGGAAGGCTCTGAGGCTGAGCCATTTGTTTTTAACTGGCCAGGTTTTTAATGTAAATTTATCTTACAGAAAGACAATTATTATAACTTTAACTACACTACAGCTGCTTGAGAGGGAAAGCCCATATGTTCATTACTGTTTCTTCTCTAAAATAACAGATGGTAGAAAGTTGCACTGTATTTCAGAAGTCAAGGGTGTGGTAAGGGGAAGAGAGTAAAGGGTTTTTTGGATTCTTATTTACAGACTTTCAGTTTTCTAATTTTTTTGAAAAAAATTAAAAACAAATCTTAGATTTTTGCACATCATAACTGACACCAAAGTAGGACATTCTTTTTCAGTTTTCTCACTTAATTATGTACTATAAAAATTCTTTTCACTAAACATCATCTTTGGCTTTTTATTTGCTGTTCTTTAGTATGAATAAACAAGAGATTAAACTTTGAAAAGAGATTTTGCTTAAAATTTCTAAATAGCCTCAACAGTTACTGAACGATCCACTCAACTAATTTACTTCGCATTGTGGGCTTTCAGAGTGATTGACTCAGAAAGAAATGTGTTTAAAGTGCCTGCTTGAAGCCCTCTCTCTCCTACTAAACATCCTTTGTCCTTTCCAGGTCAAGTGTATGCCCTTCTCTGATTGATTGCAGTAGAATCAGGCACTCATGTTTTTCAGATGATTGACAAGTTGTTGATTGTGCCTACTGGGATGGAAGCAAGTTCTAAAATGTATCTAAGAGAAATTGTATTTTTAGATATCTTTAGTAAAGAAAGAAAATATGTGTCCTGTGAGCCAGTAGTATTTACAGAATTACTTGATTTACTCTGAGGTTATATATTTATCAGAAGTGGGATTGATTGCCTGTAGGATGCTTATTGTTACCCATTCTGGCCCTGTATAGGTAGCAGGATGTAAGGGAATGAACCTGGAAGCCAGAGGCTGTTGTTTTTCTCTGGCTTCTGCCTTCTAACTACCAGTATGACCATGAATACTCCCTTAACCTCTCCAAATGTCAATTTTATTTTATACAAAATGAAGAGATTTATTTCTAAAGTCCTTTTGTTAAGTAATATAGTATCTTTATATGCCTATTCAATTAATGAAGAACCTGTACCCTATATTTCTATTCAGATCACATTTTTCACTCCAGGAAGATGCTTTTAATCATTTTGGATTATTGTACCCTCTAGGAATGTATTAACAACTGGACATTTTGTTCATGTAATTGGTCATTCACCCACAATTTTAAAAACATTTGGAGTTTCAGAGCTCATAGATTCCCAACACCCACGCATAAGCTCACAGTTAAGAACTCCTGCTCTAGTAAAAAGTAGGGTAAATTAAGGAATATTGGCATTACTGGAGGGAAGGTATTCATGGATTGATGGAGTTGGGAGATGATAATGCATAAATCCTTAAATGGTCTCTTGAGAAGGAAGGTGGTTTGTTTTGTTTTCTTTTCTTTTCAATGAGAAGTTACCAGGTTTTAAGCAAGAATGTCTCATTGTCCTTGGATAGAGAAAGCTAGAAGTATTTGGGGAAATATGAGAATAGGCAACTTTTAATTTTGTCTACTCTTTTTCCTAATTCCTTATCATATTTGCTTTGGCCAGGTCAGCACTGACCGAGTATTATATAGGTAGTTTCAAAAACTTAAATCCTCTACTCCATGCTTCTGAAATTCATGAATGTACCCCCACTTCATCCCCAAGTCAGTTTTCTTCTGGTTTTGCTGCCAGTGAGTAAAACAAAGTTAGAACTTCAAATGTGTAATCAACTATAATTTATCACACATTTCATTATCAGTTTTTGCAAAGAAGGTAACATGAGAAAATTAGGTGTGGGGATGGCTGAAAATAAATTTTTTGTAACTGGTTTTAAATGAGCATTCACATGTGTTTTGGTAAAAAGTATATTTTGCTATTCAGTTTAGTGAGATAAAATCTCAGTTGATCTAATGCTTTCAGGTTAATATCTTTTAGGTTATGCTTTTTTAAATTGCTGAAGAGAGAGGTTAATTGTTAGGAAATAAGCAGTTCACATTATACTTAATATAAAGGAAGACAGACTAGGTAAATTTGAAAAGCTGTAGAACCTCACTAATCTCTCATAAACTCTCTAATTCGGTGCTACTCAAAAGTATAGTTTGCTTGTTCACATGGGCCAATTTGTTACCGGTATGCAACGAGTTAAGAACAGAAGTCAAAAGAAACCCTTATGGCAGTTTGACATTGTAGTAACATCCAAATGTGTGATACTTTTGTAATTTGTAATGTATTAGTTTACCACAGAATGGAAATTTCTTTACAAGTGCGTCTTCACCATAGTTTGAGAGACACTGATGTGAACAGCGATGCCTACGAAGTCAAGACTGTTTCTGCTGTATCATGGGGACAATGTCCAATTAGACATTGTCTAATCCTTAAAGATTTTTAGTGGTGGAGAGCTTCCTGCTTTATAGGAAGCCTATAGGTAGGCAGCTCTAAGTACTAGAAAGTTCTTCCTTATATTTAACTGAAATCTGCCTGCCTACAGCAGAGATTCTCATTCCTTTTTCATTTATGCCCCCTTTCAATAAACATACAGTACTGTCACTCTTCTTTAATAGTATTTAAATAGGGCACCTGGATGGCTCAGTCGGTTAAGGGTCCTGGGATCGAGTTTCACTTGGGCTCCCTGCCCAGCGGGGAGTCTGCTTCTCCCTCTCCCTCTCCACTGCTTGTGTTCTCGCTTCTCTCTCATGTGCTCTCTCATATAAATAAATAAAATCTTCAAAAAATAAGATTTAAATAAAAATTAAATATTGGGACTAAAAATAAATCAAAGTAAAGGGATTTTCACTAATTACTCTCATTGTAGAAGAAGCTAAATTTGACAGAAAGTCCTGGTAATAATATATTACGATTTATTATGATATAGTACATTTAAAAGGTGTATTGTAAACATTTACAAAAAGAAGGACATGATCGCCAAGAGTCAAAATGAATTCACTAAGAAAAAGTCATGCCTAATTAGCTTGGTTTCCTTTTTTTGATAGCTGTAACTAGACTATTAACTTCTTTCAAAGGTCTCATCTTTTCTTCCCCTTATTTTAACGTTTTCATTAGACTTAAGTTTTTGTATTTAATAACTTTTTTGGTAAAAGTATAATTTTGTTTTATCCATATTCATTTTCTTTGATAAATGGTGTGATCTTTAAAAGGTAAAGAACATGGCTTATTCATTTTTATAATCTCTATTGCTGATACTTAAACTCTTAATTTTTTTCATGAATGAATGAGTAAGCAAGTGAATAAAAAGATGGTATACAAAGAAAATGTACAGGTAAAATAGAATTGAGATTGATAACTAATACATAATGATCATATGAAAAATTTTATTACACTGATATGAAACAACCTATAATTATTCTTTCATTCTTTCAAAAAATATTTACTCAACTTCTCTAATGTGCCAGATATTGTGGTAAACCTTGGGGCTTTAACTGTAAAACAGGACAACTACATCCTTGTCTTCATAGAGCATGTATGCTGATGGAGGGACAGACAAAAAACAAGTAAACCTATTTCACATTGTGGTAAAGGGTGCAGTAGGCAGAAATATAGAATATGAGAAAGAGGCAGCTTAACATAAAGTGACTGGGAAGACCTCTATGAGGAGAGACTTAAAGGATGGAAAGAAGCTATCTCTGTGAAGAATGGTTGGAAGGTCGGGAACTAGCATATGCAAAGGCTCTAAGGGAAGAAAGAAAATAATGAGCTTAAGGACTTGAAAGAAAACTAGCTTGCTAGAGATATAATATGTAAGGGGAGAGATAGCCTGAAATGAGGTGGTGTTCACATTTTGAAATCTGCAGGTATGCTTTCTGATAATGAAACACACATATGTGCTGTGTAATACTTGAACTTGATTCTAAAGAGAGTGGGAAGTTTCCGTTAGCTTTTAAGCAGTAGAGTGATGTAATTTAATTTACTTTTTAAGAAATCACTTTTCTCCTCAATCTTTCCTTACTTCTTTTTATTTTTAAGTATACTTCATATTGAAGTATATAGTCAGAAAAGTAGACAAATCATTAAGTATATATCTACGTAAATTTTTACAAACACCTGTATAACCAGCATCCAGGTCAAGAACTAGGACATCATCACACCTCTGAATCCCCTTCATGAGCCCTCCCAGTCTGCTTCATCCCTAGAACGAACATTGTCTTGATTTATAATATCATAAGTTAGTTTTGCCTCTTTTGAATGTGTGTAGTCATTTGCATCTGGCTGCTTTCAGTCAATATTTATCCTTGTGAGAATCATCCATATTGTAATGTGGAGCAGGAATGTGTTCATTCTCATTGATATGTAGCAGCCTTAGCAAAGTAATTCTAATCTTTTGGTACCAGTTGAGACCTGATTTGTGACCCATTATGTGATCTATTCTGGAAAATGTTCCAAGTGCACTTGAGGAGAATGTGTATCCTGTTGCTTTAGGATGGAATATTCCGAATATATCTGTGATGTCTGTCTGGTCCAGTGTGTCGTTCAAAGCCCTTATTTCCTTGTTGACTTTCCGCTTAGATGATCTGTCCATTTCAGTGAGGAGGCTGTTAAAGTCCTCTACTATTATTGTATTATTATCAATGTATTCTTTGATTTTGTTATTAATTGGCTTATGTAATTGGCTGCTCCCATGTTAGGAGCATAAATATTTAAAATTGTTAGATCCTCTTATTGGGTAGACCCTTTAATTATATGATAGGGTGTCCTCCCTCCCTCCTTCTTACTACAGTCATTGGTTTAAAATCTAATTTGTCTGATATAAGGATTGCTACCCCAGATATCTTTTGATGTCAATTAGCATGATAAATGGTTTTCCACCCCTTCACTTTAAATATGGGGGTATCTTGGGGGCCTAAAATGAGTCTCTTGCAGATAGCATATTGATGGGTCTTGCTTTTTTATCCAGTCTGATACCCTGTGTCTTTTGATTAGGGCATTTATCCCATTTACATTGAGAGTAATCATTGAGAGAAAGGAATTTAGTGCCATTGTATTACATGAAAAGTGACTGTTACTGTATATGGTCTCTGTTTCTTTCTGGTCTATGCTACTTTGGGGCTCTTTCTGCTTAGAGGATCCCTTTGACTATTTCTTGCAGGGCTGGTTTAGTGATCACAAATTCTTTTAGTTTCTGTGTGTCCTGGAAGGTTTTTATCACTCCTATTTTGAATAACATCCTAGCTAGATAAAGTATCCTTGGCTCCATATTTTTCTCATTTAGCACCCTGAATATATCATGCTGGTCCTTTCTGGCCTGCCAGGTGTCTGTGGGTAGGTCTGCCGCCAATCTAATGTTTCTGCTATTGTAGATTATAGAACTCTTGTCCTGAGCTACTTTTAGGATTTTCTCTTTGTCTCCAATTTGTAAGTTTTACTATTAGATGTTGCGGTGTTGACCTATTTTCATTGATTTTGAGGGGGGATTTCTCTGTGCCTCCTGGATTTTGATTCCTGTTTCCTTCCCCAGATTAGGAACATTCTCTGTCACAATTTGCTCTAATATACTTTCTGCCCCCCCCCCTTTCCTTTTCTTCTGAGGTCCCAATTATTCTAATATTGTTTCTTTTATCTTTTGAATTCTCCCCTCATGATCCACTTGTTGCTTATTACTCTTTTTCTCAGCTTCCTTATTCTCCATCATTTGGTCTTGTGTATCACTAATTCCCTCTTCTGCCTCATTTATTCTAGCAGTTAGAGCCTCCATTATTTATTGCATCTCATTAATAGCCTTTTTGATTTCAATGTGGTTAGATTTTAATTCTTTTATTTCTCCAGAAAGGGATTCTCTAGTATCTTCTATGCTTTTTTTCAAGCCCAGCGAGTATCTTTATAATCATTATTCTGAAATCTAGTTCCAACATCTTATATCCATACTGATTAGGTCCCTGGCAATCAGTACTTCCTCTTGTTCTCTTTTTTGAGGTGAGTTTTTCCATCTTGTCATTCTGTCCAGAGAATAATAGATGAATGAAAGAACAAAATACTAAAATGGCAAAACAACCCCAGAGAAATAGACACTAAACAAATCAGAATCAACCTGAAACCAGAGTTGGGGGAGGAGAAAAAAGAGATAAAGAGAATATAATCAGACAGGTGAGCAGAATAGAGCAATAACTAGATTCTGTGTGTAGTTTGGTCTGCTTTTTAGAAAATGAGATCCCACAATTGTAAAGAAAGAGAAATTTATCTGTGTACAAAAATAAAATTAAATACAAAGAAAGGTTAGAATGTCTCTGTAAAAGTAGAAATTCAAAGGCGAGAAAAAAAGAACCCTTAAAAAGGGAAGGGATATAAATATACAGGTGAACAGAACAGAATAATACACTATCTTCTGAGGGTATTTTGGTCAGTTTGTTAGAAGAAACTACATCTCAAAATTGTAAAGAAAAATGTATATTAAAAAATAAGATTAATTAATTACTATTGAAAGGATAGAATGTAACTGTAAAGATACATTTTTTTAAAAAAGATTTTATTGTTTATTTGTCAGAGAGAGATTGAACAGCAGGCAGAAGGAGAAGTAGGTTCCTGCTTCAGCACAGCAGGGAGCCTGATGCAGAACTTGATCCCAGGACCCTGGGATCATGACTGGAGCCGAAGGCAGGCACTTAACCAACTGAGCCACCCAGGCATCCCTAAAGATGAAAATTTTAAAAGACTTTAACAAAACAAAAAAAAACAAAAACAAAACTAAACAAAAAGGAAGAAGAAAAAGAAAAGAAAAAAAAATCACAAAACAACAAAAAAAGGGAATATGGTCAGACAGGTGAATAGAACAATGCCATACACTAGATTTTGGATGTAATTTGGTCTGTTAGAAGAAACTGCATCCCAAAATTTTAAAGAAAGAAAAACTTATATATATACACAAAAATAAGATTAAATACAATGAAAGGGATACAGTATAACTGTAAAAATGAAGATTGAAAAAGATTTAAGAAAGGAGTTGATAAGAAATTGGTTGAAAAGGGAAAGAAAAATATTTTTTTTTTAATTGAACTTAATGGATTAAATAACCATGGGGAAAAAGCCATGAATTCTATGTGCTGTATTCCCTTAGTGCTGGAGTTCTGCAGTTCTCATTGATCAGTAAACTTGGTCTTGGCTGGATGTTCCTGCTGATCTGGGAGAGGGGCCTGTTGCAGTGATTCTCAAGTGGTTTTGCCTCAGGCAGAATTGCACCTCACTTGGCAGGAGGCCAGGCTAAGTTAAGTAATCTCCTGTTTCCTCTGTTTGGCTTTTGTTCCCTGAAGGCTTTCTGTGCAGCTTTAGAGGATGAGAATGAAAATGGCGGCCTCCTAATCTCTGCCTGGAGCTGAAAGCTCGAGGCCACACTACATGTTCGCCAGGTCACGGTGTTTCTATCTCTAGCACACAGCCCATTTGGAATCTCCAAACCCTGCAGACTCCTACGGGAGGAAATTGGGGGTGATCTTGCTGGTTCTCCTGCTTATTGGGCCCCTGCTCAGGAGCAGTTGCTTAACTGTGCTGCAGTTTGCAGTTTATGGCAACCCCGAGCTGAGAGCCCATTCCTGGGCTCGCTCTTGCAGCTGGCTTCCCTGTTCTGATGCCTGGGAGTTCTGCTGCACTCAGTCTTCCTGTGACCCGAGGGTCTTGAGACCACATTGTCCCAGCTAGGTTTCGGCTCCCACTTAGCCACCTGAGTGATGTCCCTCACCGGAGCAGACTTCTAAAAGTTCTGATTTTATGCTCCGCTGCTCCACCGCTTGCCAGGAGCAGGCTAACGGAGGCTCCCCCCCCCCCCCCCCCCAGGTCTGTCTTCTCATTTATCACCTCGGATTCATTTCTCTGCACCTCCTACCTTACAAAAAGTCATCACTTTTCTACTCGTAAACTTGAAGCTATTCTTTTCTTCTATCTCTGGTTGAGTCTGCAGGTGTTCAGAATGATATGAAAGCCTTCTAGCTGAATACCTGGGACCAGACACAATTAAGATCTCCTACTCCACCATCTTGGACTCCCTCCTATCCTTGCTCATTTCTTATTTACCTGCTATGGTTGTATGTTTGTTTATTTCTCCATTTAGGTTTTGTTTGTTTTGCTTTACTTATTGTGGTGATATGATTATATGATTTGGGGACAGATAATTTAGAATTATTATATTTTCCTTGTGGATTGAACCCTCCTCATTTTAAAATGTCGTCCTTCATATCTAGTAATGCTTCTTGCCGTAAAGTCTGCTTTACTTGTAACTATACCATGTAAACACTAACTTGGGTTAGTGTTTACATGGTATATCTTTTCCAGTCTTTTTCTTCAGTCTTTCTATATCTTTATTTTTGAAGTTTGAAGTTGGTCTTTCCTAAGAAGCATGCAGTTGGGTTTTAATTTTTTTTAAGACTTATTTATTTGAAAGAGAAAAAGCCATGTGCACACACCCATTTGAGTTAGAGGAGGGACAGAGGGAGAGAATCCCCAAGCAAACTCTTTCCTGAGCATGGAGCCCAACATGTGGCTCAGTCCCATGACCCATGAGATAGTGACCTGAGCCAAAACCAAGAATCAGTCACTCAACTGAATCAGCCATCCAGGCAGCCCTGCGCTTTACTTTTTTTAATGAGGTCTGACAATTTTTGACTTTTAATACAAGTTTTAGTTCTTTTACATTTAATGTACTTAGTTACATTTGAATATATTTATACCGTGTTACTATTTGTTTTCTTTTTTTTTTTTTCATTTTATTTTATTTCTTTTCAGTGTTCCAAAATTCATTGTTTTTGCACCACACCCCGTGCTCCATGCAATACTGTTTGTTTTCTATCTGACTCACCTCTTTTATGTTCCTTCTTCTTTACTACTTTTGGCACATTCAAAATTTTAAAAGATTGGAGTGTCTTTTTCTTCAGTGACTTCGTAGATATACTTAAAAAAATGAGTAGAATGAAGAGAATGGTGCCATAGAAGCTAAAAGAGGAATATATTTCAAGAAACCAGTGATCAGCTATGCTGAATATTACTGTGAGAATCATTAAGATGAAGACAGAGAAGAGGATCCATAGTATTTTTGCAACTTTGGAAGACTTTGATGACCTTATAAAACAATTTAATTGGTGGTGGGTTGAGAAGTGAAAGGAAGATGGGGAAGTTGAGTTAGCTTATATAAGCAGCTTTCTTTAGAAGTATTATAAGGAAGATAAGGAGAGAAATGGAATAGTAGCTAGAAAGTAGGGATGTGGCATTAAGGGAAAGAATTTCTTTTGTTTTCTTTGTTTTTTACTTGGAAAATATGCTTTTTGGAAGCTTGTTGAGCAGTTTTGAGCAGGTTTTTATGTCAGTGGAAATGATCAACTAGAGAGATCAATGATTTAGAAGAGATTAAATTTAAATTCAATAGGGATAAAGGTAATGTTCTTTTAGGTCCCCTAAATCAATTGTGTAAATACAGGACAGAGACTTGGCAGTGTTTCAGATGTAAAGGAGCCATGGGGGTATATTTGGTCTCAAAGCCTATAAGACTCAGCAGTGTAAAAGTCACTAAAATATGTCAGTGGATTCTTAAGCTGCCTTAAAGGACTTGATGCAGGGTATCAGTATTATGAGATTGAATGTTACTGTAGTCTTTTGTGCTTGTCATTCATTCACTCATTCATTCATTCACCTGATACTTATTTTCCTGCTGTACAGAGCTTGGGCAGTTAGACCTTATGTAAAATTTTGTGTCCATTTCTATATCCCAAATTTTGAAGGATCCTGACAAACTAAGTAGTATTCAAAGGAAAGCAAACAGGATGGTGAAAAGCTGAAAGCAATGTCATGTGAATGGTCATTCATTCATTCAGCACACATTTATTGAGTATATAATACAAGCCAGACATATACTAGACACTGAAAAGAGAGCCAGTCTTGCCTTCACAGATCTTATATTCCACTGGGAGAGACAGTAGATAGATAATTTGTTAGGTTAAAATTGTCTACAAATTCTTTACAGCACCTCACATCAAGAGATGGTCTGTTTCCTTACCCTTTTTATTTAGGCTAGCCTTGTGACTTGATTTGACCAATAGGATATAGTAGAGCTCAAGAAGTATTGCAGCTTCAAGCCATTACCCTCTTAGAACCTGGAGACCACCATATGAAGAAAACCAGGCTCAGATCCTGAAGGATGAAAGGCAAGTGAGAGCGGCCTAGCTGTGCAGTCAAGGTCCCAGTCCATCATTTTGCCCGTGGTATCCTATCCAGGTTATAATCATCCAGTTATAGCAGACCTAACCCAACCCAGAAGAACCACCCAGCTTAATCCATTGAATAGTGAGAATAAAAAAACCATTGTTTTTAGCCTTGGGATAAAGGCTTGGGATAGTTTGTTATGCAGAAAAGGCTAATATAGAAAATGTCCCATGATGGTACGTGCTTTTAAGAAAAATGAGGTAGGGGGAATAGAGATTGGCAGCTGGAGAGAGGCAGCTGCCTCCTGTAACTGCAGTATTACTTATAGCATCTTAAAAATTCTCTGTAAGGAGATAATATTTGAGCAGAGACCTGAGAGAGTAAGTTATACAAAAATCTGAAGAAAGAGTATTTTAGGCAGAAAGAACATCAAGTACAAAGAGCATACTATATGTTATGGAATTATAAGGAGATTGCCCAGAGTATAATGAGCAAAGGAAGGAATGATAGGAGGTATGATTAGATAGGATACCCAGGGTTAAATGATGGAGTAGCTTGCAAGCTATACTAAGAATTTTGGCTTTTATTTTTAAGTGTGACAGGCATGATGTTACTTGATTTATAATAATTAGACTGCTTAGGTATGGAAAAAATAGGGAGTCAAGAGTAGAAGCAAGGAAGTCAGTAGAGAATATTGTAACCCAAGAAAGAATGATACTGGTTTAGACTAGGATTTTTGTGATGAAAGAGGTAAAGAATGGTCTACTTGACGATACAGTTTGAAAGTGAAGCCAGCGAGGGGCACCTGTGTGGCTCAGTGGGTTAAGCCTCCGCCTTTGGCTCAGGTCATGGTCTCGGAGTCGTGGGATCAAGCCCCGCATCGGGCTCTCTGTTCATCAGGGAGCCTGCTTCCCCTCTTTCTGCCTGCCTCTCTGCCTACTTGTGATTTCTCTCTGTCAAATAAATAAATAAAATCTTAAAAAAAAAAAAAAAAAGTAAAAAGAAAGTGAAGCCAACGAAGTTGATGGATTGGGGATAAGAAAAAAGTAAGGTTTTTGGCCAAAGCAGTAAAGAACAAGAAACCTTACTATAATGAGAATCTTGGAGGGCTTCTTTGTAACATCTAATATTTAAAATGTTGCACATATGTGTGAAGTCTCTCTTCTATGCCTTTGTGAGGACAGAAGTATGTTTACTGAGACGAGACCATGAGCAGTTTGAATATTGGACCTCTATGTGGAAGACTGTTCTTATAGTTGGAGTTATATTAGTTCCCCTTCAAAAGATATCAGTCAGCTAGTTATTATGGAGTACCTTCTGGGAGCCAGGCCCTGTTCTAGGCACTGCAGCCACAGCAGTGGAAGAAGAGAAGTTCAGACAGAGCAGTGAAGTGAACTTGAGATTGAGAACTGCTGGAGGACAATTTGTTAGGGATATCATAGGAAGTGTTCGTTTATTGGGTAATGAGGTGTAGAACCCTTTAAGACTCTTCCAACTCTGTTTCAGTGATTCTCTACATCTGATACACTGAATTAAGATTCAAAGTTTTCTTCAAATCTCCTGTCTCTACATGATTTTTAAACAGCTTTATTGATATATAATTCATGTACCATGTGATTCATCGTTTCAAGTGTACAATTCAGTCGTTTCTGATATATTTACAGATATGTGCAGCCATCACCACTGTTGATTAGACTATTTTCATTACCTCACAAAGAAACCCCATATCCTTTAGCCAAAAAGCCTCCTTCCCCTATCCCCTCCCCTTCTCCCTTCTCCTAATTCCCAGTTCTATTTCACTTATCTGCATGTTTGTCCTTCTACCAGTACCACACTATCTTTGGTGACTTTTGCTTTTTTTTTTCTCTCTCTTTTTTAAATTTTATTTCTTTTCAGTGTCCCAGAATTCATTGTTTATGCACCACACCCAGTGCTCCAGGCAGTTCGTGCCCTCCATAATACCCACCACCAAGCTCACCCAACCCCCCGCTCCCCTCCCCTCCAAAACCCCCAGTTTGTTTCTCAGAGTCCACAGTCTGTCATGGTTCATCTCCCCCTCCAATTTCCCCCAACCCACTTCTCTTCATCTCCCAACGTACTCCATGTTATTCCTTATGCTCCACAAGTAAGTGAAACCATATGATAATTGACTCTCTCTGCTTGACTTATTTCACTCAGCATAATCTCCTCCAGTCCCGTCCATGTTGATACAAAAGCTGGGTATTCATCCTTTCTGATGGAGACATAATACTCCATTGTATATATGGACCATATCTTCTTTATCCATTCATCCATTGAAGGGCATCTTGGTTCTTTCTACAGTTAGGCAACTGTGGCCATTGCTGTTATGAACATTGGGGTACAGATGGCCCTTCTTTTCACTACATCTGTATCTTTGGGGTAAATACCCAGTAGTGCAATTGCAGGGTCATAGGGAAGCTCTATTTTTAATTTCTTGAGGAATCTCCACACTGTTCTCCAAAGTGGCTGCACCAACTTGCATTCCCACCAACAGTGTAAGAGGGTTCCCCTTTCTCCACATCCTCTCCAACACTTGTTGTTTACTGTCTTGTTGATTTTGGCCATTCTAACTGGTGTAAGGTGGTATCTCAATGTGGTTTTGATTTGAATCTCCCTGATGGCTAATGATGAACATTTTTTCATCTATTAGCCATTTGTATGTCTTCTTTGGAGAAGTGTCCATTCACAGTCTTCTGCCCATTTTTTGACGTGATTATCTGTTTTGTGTGTGTTGAGTTTGAGGAGTTCTTTATAGATCTTCAATATTAGCCCTTTGTCTATAGTGTCATTTGTGAATATCTTCTCCTATTCCGTGGGTTGCCTCTTTGTTTTGTTGACTGTTTCCTTTGCTGTGCAATAGCTTTTGATCTTGATGAAGTCCCAAAAGTTCATTTTCGCTTTTGTTTCCTTGGCCTTTGGAGACATATATGAAAGAAGTTGCTGTGGCTAATGTCGAAGAGGTTACTACCTATGTCCTCCTTAGGATTTTGATAGATTCCTGCCTCACATTGAAGTCTTTTATCCATTCGAGTTTATCTTTGTGTATGGTGTAAGAGAATGGTCGAGTTTCATTCTTCTACACATAGCTGTCCAATTTTCCCAGCACCATTTATTGAAGAGACTGTTTTTTTCCCCTGTATATTTTTTCCTGCTTTGCCAAAGATTGACCATAGAGTTGAGGGTCCATATCTGGGCTCTCTACTCTGTTCCACTGGTCTCTGTGTCTGTTTTTATGCCAGTACCATGCTGTCTTGGTGACCACAGCTTTGTAGCAAAGCTTGAAATCAGGCAAGGTATGCCCCCAGTTTTGTTTTTCTTTTTCAGCATTTCCTTAGAAATTTGGGGTCTCTTCTAGTTCCATACACATTTTAGGATTGTTTGTTCCAGCTCTTTGAAAAATGCTAGTGGAATTTTGATCGGGATGGCATTGAAAGTATAGATAGCTCTAGGCAGTATAGACATTTTAACAATGTTTATTCTTCCAATCCGTGAACATGGAATGGTCTTCCATCTTTTTGTGTCTTCTTCAATTTCTTTCATAAGTGTTCTGTAGTTCCTTGAGTACAGATCCTTTACCTCTTTGATTGGGTTTATTCCCAGGTATCTTATGATTCTTGGTGCTATAGTAAATGGAATTGATTTTCTGATTTCCCTTTCTGTATTTTCATTATTAGTCTATAAGAAAGCAACTGATTTCTATACATTGACTTTGTATCCTGCCACATTACTGAATTGCTCTATGAGTTCTAGTAGTTTGGGGATGGAGTCTTTTGGGTTTCCCATACAAAGTATCATGTCATCTGCGAAGAGAGAGAGTTTGACTTCTTCATTGCCAATTTGAATACCTTTTATTTCTTTTTGTTGTCTAATTGCTGTTACGAGGACTTCTAGTACTATGTTGAACAAGAGTGGCAATAGTGGGCATCCTTGTCGTGTTCCTGATCTCAAAGGGAAGGCTGTCTGCTTTTCTCCATTGAGGATGATATTCTTTGTGGGTTTTTCATAGATAGATTTTATGAAGTTGAGGAATGTTCCTTCTATCCCTATACTTTGAATCGTTTTAATCAGGACCAGATGCTGTATCTTGTCAAATGCTTTTTCTGCATCAATTGGGAGGACCATGTGGTTCTTCTGTCTTCTCTTATTGATTTGTTCTGTCACATTGATTGATTTGCAGATGTTGAACCACACTTACATCCCATGGATAAATACCACCTGGTCATGGTGGATAATCTTTTTAATGTACTGTTGTATCCTATTAGCTAGGATCTTGTTGAGAATCTTAGCATCCATATTCATCAGGGATATTGGTCTGAAATTCTCCTTTTGGTGGGTTCTTTGCCTGGTTTGGGGATCAGAGTAATGCTGTCTAAAGAGTCTGGAAGTTTTCCTTCTGTTTCTGTTTTTTGCAACAGCTTCAGGAGAATAGGTATTATTTCTTCTTTTAGTGATTGGTAGAATTCTCTAGGGAATCTTTGTAATAAGTTTTAATTTTGTGAAGTGCAAGTCCTCTGACTGTATTCTTTTTTTTAAGGACTGTTTCAGCTGTTCTGGGTCCCCTGGAATTCCATATGAATTTTAGAATCAGGTTGTCAATTTTTACAAAGAAGTTAGCTGGATCCTGATAGAGATTGTGTTGAATCTTTAAGTCAGATTAGGGAATATTGCATCTTAACATGTTAGGCCATTGATTCATGGACATGGGATTTTTCCCATTCATTTAGATAATTTAATTTCTTTCAACACTAATTTTATAGTTCTAAGTGTACGGGTTTTGCACTTTATAAGTTTATTCCTAAGTGTATTATTCTTTTTGATGCTAGTATGAAAAGAATTATTTTCTTAATTTCATTTTTATATTATTCATTGAAAATGTATAGGAATATCACTGTATTTTATATATTGGTCTTAATACCCGCAACCTTGCTGAACTTGTTTATTAGTTCCAGTGCTTTTTTAGTGGTTTCAGGATAATATTGTGTCACCTGTGAATAGAGGTAGTTTTACTTCTTCCTTTCCTGTACGGATCCCTTTATTTCTTTTTCTTACTTAATTGCCCTGAGTAGTCTCCAGTACAATATTTTGAAAAGTTGTGAGAACAGATAGTCTTATCTTGTTTCTGATATTAGGGAAAAGCATCCAATCTTTACCCCCATTAGTATGATATAACTGTGGGTTTTTAATGGATGCCCTTTATCAGGTTAGGAAGTTCCCTTCTATTTTTGTTTTTTACTCTGTAGATGTAATGGATCATATTAATTGATTTTTGGTTGTTAAACCAACCTCACATCCCTGGGATGAATTTCAGTTGGTCTGGTGTATAATTTTTTTTAAAATGTGGCTAGATTCAGTTTGCTTGTATTTTGTTGAGTTTTTTTTTTTTTTAAATCCATACTCATAAGAAATATTAGTCTGTAGTTTTATTGTGATGTCTGTGGTTTTAGTGTCAAGATAATGTGGGCCTTATAAAATGAGTTAGGAGGTGTTTCCTCCTCTTCTATAAACCACCTAGGCTCAGCCTTTGCTTTGTGCAAAGTTTTTTGATTACTGATTCAGTCTCTGAAGTTGTTAAAGCTCTCTTCAATTGTCTGTTCCTTCTTGAGTTAAGTTTCAGTAATTTGTATCTTCCAAGGAATTCGTTCACTTTATCTAAATTGCCTAATTTGTTGAAATGCAGTTGTTCTTAGTATTCTTTCATAGTCTTTTTTATTTCTTTAAGGTTGATAGTAGCATTGGTTTCTAATTCTAGTAATTTGACTGTGTTGTTTTTCTTGGCCAAACAAGCTTAAGGTTTGTATTGCTGATCAACAAGTTAAAGGATTCTTTCCAAAGAACCAGCTTTTGGGATTGTTAATTTCTCTCTCTCTCTCTTTTTTTTCTTTTGTTCTCTCTTTGATTTCTATTTTAACTTTAACTCTTTCCTTCCTTTTACTTGCTTTAGGTTTATTCTTCTTTTTAGTGTTTTAAGGTTGAAGTTAGGTCGTTGATTTAAGATCTCTCTGTTAACATGGGCATTTATAGCTATAATTGCCATGTTGTAGACACTGGTTTCGTTGTACTCCATGAGTTTTAATATATTGTGTCTTCATTATCATTTAACTTAAAGTACTTTCTGATTTTCCTTTTGATTTCTTTTTTGACTTGTTGATTGTACAAGAGTATGTTTAATTCCCACAAATCTATTTCTTAAATATGTCCTTGTTTTTATTTCTAATTTTATACCATTGTGTTTGGAAAACATGATGTATTATTTCTATCCTTTTAATTTATTTACGTCTCTTTAATAGCCTAGCACATGGCCTCTCCTGGAGAATGTTTCATGTGTACTTGAGAAGAATGTATATTCTGTTTTTGTTTGGTGAAGTGTTCTATAGATTAACAGACATTATATAGATGTCTGTTAGATCTAGTTGGTTTAAATGTTGTGCAGTTTTGTTTTCTTGTTGATCTGTCTGTTAATTGAAAGTGGAGCATTAATTTTTGTTGTTGAATTGTCTTTTTTCTCTGTTTATGTTTTTTAGTTTCTGTTTTTGTGCTCTGTTTGATGCGTGTATGTTTATAATTGCCAAATCTTTTTTTTTTTAAGATTTTATTTATCTATTTGACAGAGATCATAAGTAGGCAGAGAGGCAGGCAGAGAGAGAGGAAGGGAAGCAGGCTCCCTGCTGAGTGGAGAGCCCGAAGCGGGGCTTGATCCCAGGACCCTGGAATCACGACCCAAGCCGAAGGCAGAGGCTTCAATCCACTGAGCCACCCAGGTGCCCCTATAATTGCCAAATCTTAATGAATTGGCCCTTTTATCATTATTAAATGTCCCTTTTAAAGTCTCATTTACATTTTTTGTTTCAAAGCCTATTTTGTGTATATGCACTCTAGTTTTTCTGTGATTGACTTTTTTTTTCATATTACATCTTTTTGCATCCTTAACCTTCAGTCTGTTTGTCTTTTAATCTGAAGTGTGTCTCTGGCAGATAGCGTGAAGTTGGGTCATGTTTTTTAAATCAAATCTGATAACTTTTTGATTGATTGGATTATTTAATCCATTCACATATATTATTATTAACATAGTTGCATTTACATCTGATTTACTTTTTGTTTCTATATCTCATGTCTTTTTTACTCCTTTATTAATCCTCTTTTACTACTTTCTTTTACACTGAGTGAATGTTTTCTATGTAGCTTTTTAATATCATTAATTAGTTTTTCATGGTTTTTGAGATTTTTAAAAAGTGATTGGGGTGCCTGGGTGGCTTAGTAGGTTAAGTGTCTGCCTTTAGCTCAGGTCATGATCCCAGGCTTCTGGGATCAAGCTCTAAGCCAGACTGACTGCTCAATGGAGTCTCTGCTTCTTCCTCTCCCTCTCCCTCTACCCCACCCATTGTGTACTCTCTTTCAGTCTCAAATAAATAAATTCTTTAAAAAAAATTTTTTTTTAAATTTTATTTATTTATTTGACACACAGAGAGAGAGATCACAAGTAGGCAGAGGCAGGTAGAAGGGGATGGGGAAGCAGGCTCCCTGCCAGAGAGCCTGATGCGGGGTTCGATCCCAGGACCCTGAGATCATGACCTGAGCCAAAGGCAGAGGCTCAACCCACTGAGCCACCCAGGCACCCCTCTTTAAAAAAATTTTTAAGAGTTTATTTGAGCAAAAAATCTATTTGAATTGGGTATTGCCAAACTGAAATTGGTTAAGAACACTCCACTGACAGGAGCTAGGGGAAATGTTTTTATAGAGAAGAGGCAGAAGCAAAACAAATTATTTGATTGGCTGCAGCTTAAGCATTTGCTTTATTTAGAAAAGCCTAGTTGACTGTGATTAGTCCTCCTCAGGTTTAATTTCTTAATGTTAAGGGATTTACAGCCTTAGGTTTTGATTTGATTATATAGGCTAGTAAAGCATTAAAGCCACTTCAGTCTAATGGCTTCTTTATTTAATCAATTTAACATTACTTTATAGATTTTCTCCTTGTCTTTGACTTTCTGCATTTTTACTATGATTTAGATTTACTATGTTTTTAGATTTATTGTGTCTTTAGATTTCTTTTTATTTATCCTACTTGGAGTGTGTTGACCTCATTAGATGTGTAGGTTTTTGTTTTTCAGTAAACTATGGAAGTTTTTAACTATTTTTTCTTCAAAGTTTTCTTTTCTTTCTCTCCTCTTCTTCTAGTACTCCCATTACATGTATATTTGTGAGTTTAATGATGTCGCACATCTTTCTAAGGCTCTGTTCTTTTTTCTTATTTTTCCTTTTAGATCTTTGGCTTCCTTAATCTCAATTGTTCTATCTTCAAGTTCACTAATTCTTTCTTATGCCAGTTCAGATCTACTCTTCAGCGCCTCTAGTGGTTTTTTTAAAAATTTTGTTCTGTAGATCTGTAATGACTATTTTGGAATCTTTTCCCATAAATGCATCTGATCACTTTCACAGGTAGTTTCTGTTGCTGCTTTTTTCATTACATATGCATGGCTCATACTGTCATACTTTGCTTTTTCATTGCATGCCTTGCATATTTTGTTGGAAACTGAACATTTTATATTATGTGTCATAGCAGCTCTGGCTACTTGTCCACCCCAGGGAAGGCTTATTATTTTTATTTGTTTAGTAACTGTCAGTATTATTTTAGTGAAATTGTTACCCCCACCTTGAAATGTTCAGTTTCTTACACTGCTTCCCAAGGAGGTATAGCTTTGGGTATGCCATCAGTTACCATGGGATGACAGTGGTACTAGTAGGGCACTCTTCCTCTCTTTTCTTGATCACACCCAACTATAAACTATCCTAATTTCTGACCAGTTACTCAGTCATTCTCAACAATGCCCTGAGATATAAATTCCTCTACAAACTAATACAATCAAATAGTTGCTCCTTTGATTGAACAGTTTCTGGGGTCAGTGTTTGATATTTGTTTGGACCCCAGAGGGGTTCCTCTCTGCCTGTTTGTTCCCTGGTTCTGTCCTGTGAATTGGCCTATAATCTATGCTGTATGTTCACTAGATTCATGAATCTTCTTCCAATTATTTTTTTGTCCCTGTGAGCATCCTCCATGCTATGTTGCAAATGAAGTCTGTTCCTTTGGAAAGAAATTAGGGGCTCTCTGTTTTATGGCCTGTGTACTTCACAGGCAAAATCTCTGCTGGGACTCTGGAGCTGAGGGTGGAAACTATGGCAGTCTTCTCTCCAAGTGAAATCCCCACTGTTGGAGCCAAACATACAGTGCAGGGAGCAGTAGTCTTCTTGGCTTGCCTCTTCTGTGTGAGACTACCATGCCTGATGGACTGGGAAAAGGGCTCTTGAGACCCAGTATTCTAAGGGAGCCACAATTAAGGTATAACTTCTGTATCACTTCCTTAGGACTTAGCCTTGGTGTCAGGCAGCTGGGAGCAGGAAGGGAAATATGGAGAGCCTGCTCCTCCCAAGAAGAAAGTCCTTTGTGCAGGAGCTGGGGAGAAAGGGAGCCCTGTTTTTTTGGCTGCAGCAGTCCAGTGCCTGAACTGGGAGGAAAGAAGGAAGAAGCTGTTTTGGTTCAAATACCAGTTTCCTGCCTTTCTTACTGAATTTTTCATAGGTTTTCTTGAATGGATGTTTCTTTTTCACTTTTACTTTTAAGACCATTTTCAGAGGTTTTAAGTGATTGGGGTTTTTTACATAACTTTCACCAGTTCCAGTGGGGAGCAGATCAGTGGAACTCCTCATGTCAGAAGTCAAAATATCTGCCTCCACATGATATTACCATCTTTCTTTTAAGAAATGTGGGTGGCCTTTAAGAACCCTTCAGACAGTAGATGATAATGATAATACTTTTTACTTCTGTCTTACAGATTTGGTATGTAGATATTCATAAGTTATAATGAAAGTTAAAGAATATATAAAAACCCATGAAAAGATCTAAGAAAGACCCAAGGATATAAGGCAACTTATATCTTCTTATTTCTCAGATTGGTGTGCTTGTTATGAAACTCACATTAGTAACAATTATTATACTTGATTAGATAAAATTATTATCATCAAATTATAACTATTATTATTAGTTACATATAATTATTAATAATTCTACCTAGCTTTGAAATCCTTGTTATTTATAGAATATTCACTTATTTTCTCTTGTGCTGGTTAGGTTTCTTACTCAGATGTTTCGCAGAATTTATTTATTTTTTAAAGCACCTACTTGTAACACTCTTGTTTACCTGTTTTCTGAGTCTTTGGAGTGGTTTTACTTCTGTGAAGCTGGTACATGATGCAAGAAAATAATGGAATAGTGACTCATCACTTTTCCTACTCCTCCACAAAGAGTATCTCAAGCCCCATCTGTATACTCAGAGATGTGTTGATAATACATAAATATCTAAAGCAAGATTGCTCTTCAAGTATTTATTATCTAATGGATAAATAGACATATTTAAATGATAAATCACAGTCATGATTTCAATCTTCACCAGGAAGAAGGGAACCTGGGATGAGATTATATAAAAAAGTAGACTAATGCCTACTCACTGTCCTCATCATCGTGGTCTTGATCATAGGTTTGTTGAGCCCTAGTGATTTGGGGAAAGTATAAATTTATAGTGTCATTGAACTGCAGGAGGTCAACATATCTTAGTAAATTTTTAAAAAAGATTTTATTTATTTATTTGACAGAGAGAAAGCACTAGCAGGGGGAGCAGCACGCAGAGGGAGAGGGAGAAGGAGGCTCTCTGCAAAGCAGGGAGCCAGATGCAGGATTCAATCCCAGGACCCTGGGATCATGACCTGAGCCAAAGGCAGACACTTAACCATCTGAGCCACCCAGACTCCCTTATAGTAAATTTTTTAATAAACTTTAAAAAATTGAAATATATATATTTATAAAGGTACACAGATCATAAATATACAACTCAATAAATTGTCACAAAGTGAACCAATTTATGTAGCTATTACCCAGATTAAGAAAACCAGACAAAACCTCTCCTCATGGGGCGCCTGGGTGGCTCAGTGGGTTGGACCTCTGCCTTGGGCTCTGGTCATGATCTCGGGGTCCTGGAATCAAGCCCTGCATTGGACTCTCTGCTCAGCAGGGAGCCTCCTTCCCCCCCCCACCCCACACCTGTCTCTCTGCCTAGTTGTGATCTCTGTCAAATAAATAAATAAAATCTTAAAAAAAAAAAAAAAACCTCTCCTCAGGTACATTTCCTGTCATTCCCCACTCCCCAAAAGTGATCACTGTCCTAGATTTTATTGCCATAGATCAGCTTTGCCTGTTTTCTGAACTTTGTGTGGGTAGAATCATATAGCATGCAGTCTTCTGTATTTGTCTTCTTTCATTTATTATCTTTGTGAGATTCATTTATGTAGCAGTGAATGCAGTAGTAATGATTCCCTCATTTTTATTGCTGTATAGTATTCCATGGTATGAATATCCTGCATTTATTCATTTTTTTCTGTTGTGTCATCTCCTTTTCTTATTGACTTCTGAGAAAATCATATATTTTGGTATTCTAGACATGAGTCTTTGTGTTGTAGGTATCTTCTCTCTGTGGCTTGCTTTTGCCTCTTAATGGTATCCATTCATTGTACAGAAATTTTAAAATTTTAATATATTCCAGTTTATCCAATTTTTCCTTTATACTTAGTGTGTTTTATTTTGCCTAGGAAATTTTTGCCTGTCTCAAGGTCATGAAGATAATTTCTGAAACCTTTATTATCTTGCATAATTATACTTATAATAAACTAGAATCAATTTTTGTATATCATGTGAGATATTAATATAGATATCCAAGTGGTCCAACATTATTTACTGAAAAGAATGTTCTTTCACCTGGTGATCTACAGTATTACTTTGTTATAAGTCAAGTAACTTCATATTTATGGAGACCTTTTTGCATTTTCTCTCTTCTTCTGATTGTTAAATTCTTTGTCTTTATGCCAATACCATACTATTTTAATTTGTGTAGCTTCATAACACATCTTTACTTTTGGTAGTGTAAATCCTACTTAAGATTTTTTTACTATGTTTGGCCCTTTGCACTTTAACATAAATTAGGAATTATCGTATCGATTTGCATGTGAACATGTACAAGTGTACACATACACATTCATACTCTAACCTTCTGGGGTTATGATCGGGATTGCCATGAATCTGTAGATCATTTCAGGAGAATTGACATCTTTACAATACTGAATTTTCTAATCCAGGAGCAAGACATATCATTCTGTTTATGTATGTGATCTTTAATTTGTTTCAATAAGGCTTTTCCGTGTTCTGGGTTGTAGTCATATACTTAATTTGTTAAATTTATCCTTAGGCATCAATTTTTTTAAATGCTACTATAGATTGTGGTGTTTCAAAAATTTATATTGTATAGTCATTTTTTTCTAAGACATAACTATTGAGTTTGTATATTTGCTGTTGTGTATCCAACAACTTGTTAAATTCATTTAATTCTATGATTTTTGTCTTTAGATCCTTTTGGATTTTCTACATACTCAGTCGTGTCATTTGTGAAGAATGACAGTTTCATTCTAATCATTATTTCTTTTTTTTTTAATTGGGAAAGGAGGGGAGCATTTATTAAAATGGCTAGACCCTTGAATATAATGTTAAATAGAAATTATGATAGTAGGTATCTTTTTTCTTGTTGCTGATCTCAGAGCCAAAGGTCTCATCATTTTACTAAGTATGTTTGCTATATTTTTTGATGACTTCTATTACATAAAAGAACTTCCCTTCCGTTCCTAGTTTACTAAAAGTTTTTGTTATGAATATGCATTGAGTTTTCTACATCTATTGAGATGATTATAGGATATTTATTCTTTATTCCATTAATGTGGTGAATTTCATTGATTCATTTTCTAATGTTGAAGCCAGTCTTAGATTCTCAGTCATGATATTTAGCCTGATTTGATAAGCTAATATTTTGTTTTTGCATTTATGTTCATCTTATGATACTTCTCTCAGGGTTTGTTATTAAAGATATGCTAGCCTCATAAAAAGAGTTGAAATGTGGGGTGGGGGAGGTTTTCTTTCTTTTAGTTTTTGGAAAAATTCACTGATGAAACCATCCAGACCAGGCATTTTATTTGTGGGAAGATTTTGATTATAGATCCAATTTCTCAAAAAGAGAGGATCCTTTTGGTATTCTATTTCTTCTTGTATCAGTTTTGATATATTACATTTTTCCTGGAGTTTATTTCTTTTTTTTTTTTAAAGATTTTTTATTTATTTATTTGACAGACAGAGATCTCAAGTAGGCAGAGAGGCAGGCAGAGAGAAAGGAGGAAGCAGGCTCCCTGCTGAGGAGATAGCTCCACACAGGGCTCATCCCAGGACCCTGGGATCATGACCTGAGCCAAAGACAGAGGCTTTAACCCATTGAGCCGCCCAGGCGCCCCGTTTCCTGGAGTTTATTTCATTTAAATTTCAAATGCTTTGGTATGAATTTGATCAGTTTTTTCAGAAAACTAAACTTTAACTCTGTTGATTCTCTTGAATGCTAATTTCTGTTACATTTTCCTTGATGCATGGGTTATTTACAAATACAGTAATTAATTTCCAAGCATTAGGATCCCCTACGTGTGTTTATTATTGTTGTCCACCTTAATTCTACTGAAGTCAATTAGCATATTTCATATAGTACTTCTCAAACTGTGATAGAGGACTTGTTCCTTTTTCCCAATCTATGTTGGACTAGCAACTTTTAAAAAATACAATAAAAATGAATTTATTAGAAAATCAAAATAAAAAAATATATAAGAGCAAAGCCCCAGGTTTATTTTTTATTATTAGGTTCTATAGAGACGCACTACTATATCAAATGGCTATATTTTCTGAACACTTATTCTCAATATCTAAACCTATCTAGTTGTGGTCCATTAACACCTGTGAACCAGTACTAGTTCATAGGAAACACTTCCATGTTGTGCTGCTTGTTGTGATTTTAGTCTTCAGAGTTTGTTGAGACTTGCTCTATCACCTTCCACATGGTCAGCTTCAGTAAATGTTCCTCATGCAGTTTAAAAGAAGGCATATTTTATACTTGCAGAGTGGAGTGTTTTATGTATGTTACTTAGATTGTTTCTTTATCATGTTTTTTAACTTAACTATATTGAGACATAATTTACATGCAATAAAATATATCTATTTAAATGCACTGTTTGATGGATTTTTAACAAATATAGACTCCCAAGTAACCACTAACACAATTAATACAGAACATTTTTTTTTAAGATTTTATTCATTTGTCAGAAAGAGAGAGAGAAAGCACACATGCAGGCAGAGAGGCAGGCAGAGGTGGAGAGAGAGGCGGAGCGAGAAGCAGGCTCCCCGCTGAGCAAGGAGCCCGATGTGGGACTCGATCCGAGGACCTCGGGATCATGACCTGAGCCGAAGGCAGCGGCTTAACCCACTGAGCCACCCAGGCGTCCCAATACAGAACATTTTAAAAACTCAGTGCCAGTCCCTAACCCCAACTCAGGCAATCATCACCATTCTATGTTCTGCAGCTACGGGTTTGATTAGATAGATTTGTGGGGTTTTTTTCTGGGTTTTTTTGTTGTTGTTGTTGTTTTTGTTTTTTTTTTTAATGGGGAAAGAGGCCCAGAAGGAGAGGGAGAAACAGAACCTAGTACAGAGGCCGATGTGGGTCTTAATCTCACATTCCTGAGATCACGACCCGAGCTGAAATCAAGAGTCAGATGCTTAACTGACTGAGCCACCTAGACACCCCTAGAAATGTCTTTTCTAACATTTCATATAAGCAGAATTATATAGTATGTGCTATTTTGTGTCTGATTTCTGTGAAGGATATAAATAGTGCAGAATTTGGGCTCATTACAATGCATTTTCCTTATCTTTAAGATCTTGACCCTCAAGACCTGGCTGACTTGGTAGAACTCCAGTGCTTTCCTAATAATATGTTTTTTTCAGCTCTTGTAGTTGGAGTCAGTGGGATGGTTGGTCTAAAACAATAGTTCATGGTAGCCAAAGGCAGAAGAGCTCTGGCAGTATTTAGTGAAGGTACAGTGTGTATAGAGATCAGGTGTGAGGGTGAGTGTTCTAACTAAATGGAATTCAGATGACTCTCCCAAGAAATCTGAGCAGGATTGAAAGATCCAAAAGTAGATTGTGTCCATTAAATTTAGGCTATGTATCATTATATCAGTCAAGATTCAGTGCCAGAAACTGGATGTTCTAAACAGGAGAGCATTAAATACAATGAGTTAGTGTTTACAGATTGTTGGAAGGTTTGAAGGAGTAAATTCTAGACTTGGCCTACAAAAATGACTCCCAAAATAGTGCTAGAGCTGCTCTGTCAGGGAAACTGCTACGTTGTGGACTGCCACTAGCACGGCACAAGAAGCACAGTTGCTGCCACTACCATACCACGATCTCACTGATAGCAGCAAGAAAGCCTTGCTATCGCTTGAGCCTTCCAGATCTTGCAAGATTGCCCTTCACTGAGAGATCCGAACTAGAATCACACACTACTTGTAAAGAATATAGGAGTTGTAGTTTTCCAAGTTTTAGGAAGACAGAATGAGGGTATAATGAGAGCTGACGAAAGTTTCTACCATGCACATAAATTGAAAGTGCAGTGTGCCTCTGACTTAAAGAGGGTGAGTGGTAATTCAACCATATTCTAAATTGTCGGTTCTTTTTCTGTAACTCTGCCATCAGTAAATGTAGTGTTTAATGCAACTTTTTTTTTAAAGATGTTATTTATTTATTTGACAGAGATCAAAAGTAGGCAGAGAGGCAGGCAGAGTGAGAGAGAGGAGGAAGCAGGATCCCTGCTGAGCAGAGATCCCGATGTGGGGCTCGATTCCAGGACCCTGAGATCATGACTTGAGCTGAAGGCAGAGGCTTTAACCCACTGAGCCACCCAGGCGCCCCTTTAATGCATCTTTTAATTTAAGTGTCTCTGTTTTTTTCTAGCTGCTAAATGAGCATATTATGGTCTATGATTTAAATATCCAGAGTGCATATCAATCAATTACAGGTTATATTTGAGTTCAATTAATATTTTAATATTTGTTGAAGACATACAAAATGCCTGGCATCACCTCGGAAACTCTAAACATTCAAACATCTTACCAAGATTGACATTACCTAATTCAAGATTATTTTCAAAGATAATCATGAAATCAATTCATTTCATAACCAAGTGCATATGGAAACTTTCATAAACTTCATTTGTAATTCTTGCTATATATTCAAGGACACTCCATAATATATCCCATAAGTGTTCATAGCAATTCAGATCTTGATATGGAAATGTCAGTAGGATCCTCAAGGGCAAAAAGCTAAATATAGCTTCCTCTAGCGTTGCCCTTTCTACTACAGCACCGTATTTGTTGATGTGTTTTCCCTGCTTTCTTCTTCCTGTATAAGTTGGTGGTATGATACTAATAAAAGGCTTGGTTATGGTCTGGACAGTTTATACACCAGTGCTGTCTAGATGTGTTTTGGTTTGTTGTAAGCTACTGAGGTTTTCTGAGGTTTTCACAAGCCATAGATGGTTTGTACTCAGGGGGAGAATGAAAAAATAAAAACAAACACAAAGAGACTGGTGAACCGTAGTATGATTGTTAGCTCAAGCATTAAGCAGTGAAAATATTCAGGACTAGAAGTTAGAAGGCATATAATGCTTAAATAGCTTTAATGTGACTTTTTGGGGCTAGTATTTTTGTATGTCAGATTCTGTTTATGATTCATAATGATTCTGAATTTGAAATTCAGCTCAGTTTCCTTCCATCTTGCTGTTTGCATTAGAAAGAATTCATTACAAAGAATTCTAAAAAAAGAACTGATGTAATTTTATTTTAGGGCACAGTGAATCTAAGACTACTCTATAAGTATTCTAATTAGGATCATTTTGGAGAATAGGGAGCATTTCCTTTAACATTATTTTTATTATCTTTATTTATTAGTTCATTCACCTGTATTAATAAGTATGATTTTTAGAACTGGGTAAGTTGCATTTTCTAATACTTTGTGTTTGTGTGTGGAAATGTAAGGCTTGATATGACTCTGAAAGTTCCCTTGAATTGCTTTACCTCCTTCAGAAAGATACCCTTCTTCATAGTTGAATATTCTTCCCTTTACAGAAAAAAGTTTTGGAGTGAGACCATTATTTTATATACCTAACCATCCACTTAATCTCTGATCAAGTATTTGAATGGCAACGTCTGACCAGTGAAATATTTGAGTGTTTTTCAAATTATTCCTGATCATAGCTTTCTTTCATTATTTTTTTCAGAGGTTATCTTTGATTGTTGGGTATCTGTAGTGCTTCGCTAAACAAATTTAATTTATGCTATTGTGATTTCTACTTAGCTTATAAAATAATTTTGTCAAGAAGATGAATATGTGGGAAAGTATCAGAGAATTCTAATTAAGAGTGTTTTTCTTTATTTGAGACTTTAGAAAATATCAATAATGAAGTATGTTTTAATCCATTTATTTTTTCTTTGTCCTTTCAGGTGGATCTCCTTACTTAGCAACCAAAATAAATGAAGCAAAAGACTTATTAGAAGCAACCACCAAACATTGATCAATACTTAAGAATCATTCTGAAGGAAAAGAAAGGAGAATATAAAACAAAAAAGTCTTGCAAATTAATCTAAACCACGTTGTTCATAATTTTCATACATGTACTGACCACAATCATTTGTTCCACTATTAAGGTATATAATAATAAAAGATTAACAATCTATCTTTTATTATCTTTCTTTTTAAAGATTTTATTTATTTGAGAGAGAGCACAAGCAGGGGGAACAGCAGTGGGAGAGGGAGAAGTAGGCTTCCTGCTGAGCAGGAAGCCTGATGTGGGGCTTGATCCTAGGACGCTGAAATCGTGACCTGAGCTGAAGGCAGACGTTTAACTTATTGAGTCACCCAGATGCCCCTATCTTTTTATTATCTTTTAAAGGAACACCTTAAAATTCAATGACTGATCTTCTTTCTTTTTTTCCCTTCCTTTCTCTGTGATAGTCATACATTTGAAGTTTTTTGTTCTTTTAGTCCTAAGTTCTCTTGGCTCCCCACCCTCACTCAGTTATCATCATCAGTAATGTGGGAATTATGAGCAATAAGTAGAAATTTTCTTACTGCTGATACTGATATTCACAATATCCCTTGTTTCCTTAGAGGACTTTACTACTCTGCCTATGTAAGGGTTTGAGATCGAACGCTGACTGCCATCCCATGAGAAAATGATTGGAAACTCAATCAAATTTACTAAATGGTGTTTTGTAAAATAGTGGTTAGGACTTATTAAAGAACTGTGTTCTCTCTGAGACCCTATAACTGAAGCATGGGAACTTGGAGAGCTACTAAAATGATTAAAGATTTGCAAAATGAGCCCAGTGAGGAAAAGTTAAAAAAGTGGTAGGAGAAGTCTGAGGAATTTGTCTTTAATCACAGCCTTCCAGTACTGTATATTTATTCAATTATTCGTTCTGCAAGTATTTATTGACCACCTATAATGTGTAAGGCTCTCTAGTGGGTCCTCAGAGAGTTATAGTTGTGAACCAACCATGGATCATGACCCCAAAGAAGTTACATTTAGAGAAAAGATAAATCACACTATTATAGAAGTACAGGTGATATGCTAACAAAGTGCAAAGAAGAAAAGAATATTTTAAACTGAGAGCATAAAGGAGGAGCTTCATAGAATAAGTGGCATGAAAGCTGGGCTTTAGATACAATTAATAAGAGATAAACCATATGATTGGTGAGTCAGTGTTGTTTCCCCTGAGATCACTCACAATTAGCAGAAATAGGATTTATTAGTGTGATTAGAGTACAGGGTTTCTCAGAAGCAGTGGACAGACACATAATCTTGAAGGACCAGCCCTTTAATTTACATTGCATGAAATTATTATCTCCAATAGCCCTCAGTCATCATCACTTTACTGGCCCAAAGGTGAGAAAACAGATTCAGATACAGAGTAACAACATCATTTTCTTATTTTTCCTTTTTTAATTTTTTTTTAAAGATTTTTATTTATTTATTTGACAGATAGATCACAAGTAGGCAGAGAGGCAGGCAGAGAGAGAGAGAGGAGGAAGCAGGCTTCCCACTGAGCAGAGAGCCCGATGCGGGGCTCCATCCCAGGACCCTGGGATCATGACCTGAGCTGAAGTCAGAGGCTTTAACCCACTGAGCCACCCAGGTGCCCCTCTTAGCTTTTTTTAAAAACATTTTAGTTATTGATTTGACAGAGACACAGCAAGAGAGGGAACACAAGCAGGGGGAGTGGGAGAGGGAGAAGCAGGGTTCCTGCCAAGCACAGAGCCCAATGTGGGGCTCGATCCCAGGACCCTGGACCGAAGGCAGACGAGTAACGACTGAGACACCCAGGGGTCCCAGCAGCATCATTTTCCAGTACTCCTTTATAAATCCTCGGTCATCCCAGGTAAACTGACCACTATATTTCAACTATCTTAAAATTACTTTTTAAATACTGTGGAGGAGCCTCTTCATGTTGCTGGCAAGTGAGTATCGGCTTTGGCTGGGAGGTTGACCAGGGCCATCAGCCAGGAGGAGCCTCAGTTGCTCTCCACGTAGCTTCTCCCCAGGGCTATGGAGAGAAGCATCATCACACTACAGCGGCTGTGTAATGAGAGAAGGTGAAGAGACAGGAAGCGGAAGCTGCAAACTCAAGCTGGCTCTGGTAGTGGTTCCCATAGGCACCGAGCCTTCCTAGACTCAAAGACAGAGGGTACAGGGGATTGTGGGAGAACTAGTGGCCGTTTTTAACATGTAGCAGGGCAGGGTTTAGATTTTTTTTTTCCCCCGCTTACTCGAATCAATTAAGGCATTGCTTTAAAAATTTTGTCAGGAGCATAGATTTCAAGTACACTAGAGTAGTTTCAGATGACACAAGTACTACTCTAGGTAGGTATTAATTCAGTAGTCATTCTGTAAATGGCGTTATACTTATGCAATTAGGTTTTAAAAGCTGCCCACCCTCAGCTCTTTAGTATCTGTAAAAAGCTTATTTGAATGGTTACCTATCCTCAGTAAAGATGGCTTTTACATATTTGCTGTCATTGCATATTCTTCTTAATTAAGTTCTTTGTTGATATTGCAGTTTCTGTTTATTCTTACAACTTAGATGCAATCTGAGAAAGCAGAAAAGACCTTTTAAAAATAAAACAGTTAATTCCCAGATCCAGAGAAAGTGTAAGTCAAACGGACAGTTAATTAAAGGGAGCACAGGATGCCATTTAGACCGTAGTTGGTGGCGCTAATCTCTAGCATAAAGTCAAAAGTGGAGAGTTGTTCAGTAAGGGAAAAACTATGGTGATTGCAGAAGACATTGTTTTTTTTAGTCTTCAGACCATTCCGTTTATTTGGTTTGAAATGCATTTTAGTGATTCAGTTAATATTAAATACTATGTCAGGCAGTAAAGATATAAAATAAGTACATTCTTAAAATGCATAATATGCTCAAAATAAATAGAAAAAACAGATTCTTACTTTTTTTTCCCCTGATACTACTGAATTAAGAAATTCTGAATTTTATTACTGGGCACACTTGTGATTACCCAGCATGGTCATTAGACATAACGTATTTTATCCAAGGACAGAAATCCTTTGGTTGTCATGGAGAATCTTGAATACAAAAAAGAGCCTTTAGTGACATATCTTCAACACGTTTGGCAATTAGCTTAAGGTAGTTTACTGACATTTGTGGGAGAAGATGAATCAAAAATACTGAAGTTTCTCTGACTCAATTCACTGAAGATGAGCTGTAGAGGCTGCAGTGCAAAGTTAAATATCTAGGTAGGCCAGCTTATTTTGCACATTGGGAACCATACCATCCACAGGCACTCAGCTCCTCGCCCACAGTCACCTCCTTAAAGGCCTCTGGCTCCAACGAGGATTTGATGGCAATGTCAGCAGTGTGCCTCCCTCCTATCAGAAGGGCAACCCAAAGAGCATATCCCATTAACACTACATCAGTATCATCTACTTGTCAAAAGCATTCCATGAATTATGGGCCGAATTTTATTTATGGTAGAGTTAGACACATTAGAAAATTAGAATTTTAATTTATTAGCTGGAAAAGTTGAGAAGTTCTCTGGACTCATTTTTTTTTTTAGGTAGAATCTAAGTGATCTGGATCATTGCCCACCAGTGAAATTGCTGGGCATGGTAGACAAAGAAAATGTTCCTTCTAATGATTTTTATGAGCTGAGTAGCTATTGTTCCCAGTTGAGTGCTCTTTTCCTTTTTTTATTGTTGCTGAGCAAAAGAATTTATAAAAAGCTTTTTTTTTTATTAAAAACCCTGCTCAATTGAAATGCAAGTTCATTAAGTGCTATTCATTTTTCTTCCTGCCATAATAACCCTTTCCCCCTCTGCTCAATTCAGGAGTGCCTAGCAGCCCTGGTCAACATTTTAAGTCTGAACAGACTATAATATAGATGGAGATACGCAATCTCCAACATCAAGAGAGAGTTTTATTTCACGTGGGCAGAATACGATCACTCAGGCTAGATGTTAGCTATAAATTTCACATAAGTACCTCAACTTAGAGGGGCAAGATGCCCTTGGAAAGTTAAATCAACAGTGGGAAATTTAATTTTTTGACAAGATGAAAATCACATTGAAAATACTAGTTCAATATTGACATCTAAGTTGTAGTGCTAAAGACTAAGAAATTAGAATCAGCTCGTTATCATAAGTCCAAGAGATTTTATTAAACTAGCTAATAGTTGTTGAGCACATTGTGCCAAGCATCCTGCCTACATTATCTCTTTTAATTTTCACAGTACCCATAAGAAATAGGTACTATTTATATCCCCATTTTACAGATAAAGAAAGAAAGGTAAGGTCAGAGGAGTTTAGGAACTTTACCAAAATTATGTAATTAATAAGCAGTGGGACTAGGATCCAAATCCAGTTTGGCTTGACTCTGAAGCACATATTCTTTACCTTCCCATTATATTGCACTGATTCTAGACATGTGGGAATCATTGTAAAATGAAGGGGCTTGCATGGCCCTGTACTCATTCATCGATAACTCTGAATGTCGGGTGATAGTTTGTAAAATGTTTATGGAAGAGTCATGTCATTTGGCACTATGAATGAGGACTGCCTAATGTCTTGATTTCTGCCCTGGAAACTTGTGATGCCCGTCTAGCTGCACATAGTGAAAGTTCACTTGTAGAGTTTAGCAGCTGGGTTTCTCTGACTTGAGTGGGGGGTCGATGAAACTTAGAAGAGATTTTATGTGAAACTTTCATGGGCCAAAGCTTCCTAGGAAAACATCTAGAGCAAAGTTCAGAGGACGGCTTGTGAAACTGAAGCAGCAGGCATTGGGAGAGAAATGAAGAAATTGCTCGATATAATAAAGATGAGAATAAGAAGGCTGAACTTATTGAAAGGAACGGGGGTAGTGAAAAAATTAAGGTTAACAAGAGAGACAACTGAACAAAGAAAAGATCACTTACAGCATTTGAAAGAGAATTGCCAGAGCTCAGTAGATTTCTTGAAAACTTTGCAATATTCCCAATTGTAGACTGGCTTATTTGTTCATGCCATGCTTTTATGCCAAATTCCAGAATTACATTTTGCACAGTTAAAGGCTTGTCTAGTAGAACCCATAGTTCTTAAGTCGCCGATCTAAGAATGTGTCTTAAGATTACCACTTAATTTTCTGTGTTCTCAGCTGCTCTACTCAAATGGTGAAAAGGTTTCTGACTTCCAGAGATTTATAACTCTGCATAACTCTAATATTGATAGTGGATTTGTGAGTTCTTTGAATGTCAGATACCCCTATATTCACGAATAAGTTCATTCCAAAGCCAACTGCCTGGTCTTTCCATCTATCTGCTCTTAGATTCCCAGGCCCTTTGCTCTTTCCTTCTGTAAATGTGGACCATCAAGAGTTCATTTTCGAAGTATTTACATCTTGGCTTCTATGCCTCTGGAGTGGGACGAAATTATCTAATAATGTTTGTCCTGTGGTGGTGGGAAGTCAGACGACATCTGTGTCGTTTGCCTCTCTTAGGCTGTCCTGGAATGTTGTAGCACAGTGTGGCAGAGAGAGCAGCATGTACAGAAATGCAGCCCTCCCTAATCAGCCCCACTCAGATCTGATGGTATGCTTTGTTCCTCAGCTTCTGGGTACTTAAGTATTCAGTCTTTTACTTAAGTATTCTACTCTTTTACACTCTTACATTATATACTCGTTTGGGCTTTTTTCCCCTTGCAAACATTTTTTTTAGCCCAATATGTAAAAATTATATACATACTTACATATATACATATATACTACTGTGTTTGTTTTGCTTTAAAATTGTAAAGGATAAACTAAGATACTTCTATCTGTCTCGTTTTCCAACACAGTTAAAATTAAATCTGACTTGGTAAAATTGAATTTACACTAAATTTTTTCTGTCATACAACTCGAAGAAAATACACTAATCGTATGTGTTATGTAACTTCGTTTACACCGTGATCGCTCTTGCAGGCACTGCTTTTATTTCTTTTATACCTCTGTTTCAGGAGATGCTGGGCCCGGCTGCCTCTCAGGACACAGTATTGATTGGTTCACTTCTAAATGCTACTATCAGAAACTGAAACTGTAGACGCGTGGATTTTCTTAGAAGCCCTTGGTGAAACTTGAGTTTTTACCCTTCATACCAAAATAAGCAAGGGGAAAAAATAGAAATCAGCCCAATGATACTTTAAAATTGATTTGTGTATTTATCTTGTAACACAGATACCAAAGAAAGTACCTATTTCCTTGGTTTATTTCTTTCTTGCCTCAGGTGTATCCCTAGCAGCTTTTGGCCTGCAGCTGCATAAAGAACTCTAAACAGAGGCATTGGTATTCGAAATGCTGATGCAACCAGACTGTTACCCTGGGTATTACCGAAAATGTCTGCACAAATGCCTGGATTCCATACTTAGTGTAAATGACGGATAGGCTACTGTTCTGTCTCCAACTTCTCCCTGAGGGGAGTACAGATAGGCGTGCCCTATGTTTCTCCTCTCTTGCCCTTCATCATCTGGCCAACCCCACACAGTGGTCACTTCGTAATTCTCTCCCAAGGCCAGTTGGACAGTGCACACCACAGTCACCTGGCCTGGGAGGGTCTCGTGTTGTCATTACACACCATCCTATGATGTGTTTGCAGACAGGAAGGGGAAAGAGGACTGACAGTATTGGGATAACATAACATGAAGGGTGTGTCTATCATAAAATACGAGCTTGAGTTTTGTTTTGTCAGGAGAGGAATATGTTTTCCACAGCAGTCTGGTGAATTAAGAACAATATACTGAGTCCTACAGGGAACGTGTTCTATTTGACTCTGTTGATAGGATTTATGTGTGGAACATCAATTTTCTGTACAGACATAATTGAGTACATATTACCATGATATGAAAAACTGGAAGCATACATATGGTTGTGTAGGCTGTTAAATTTTAAGAAATGTAACAAAGAGGAAAATCAAACTGAAAACAACACAGCTGATGAAATTATTAACTTGAAGTTTTTGCTCAAGATATATGTGAAGTACACACATTCTATGTAGAAATACAAAGACAAATAAATTATCTTAATGTGTTACCTTCTTCCTTTTCGGATTGAATTTTTTAACAGCAAGAATGCCTAACGGGCAGTTCCTGGGGTCTCGTGGATGGCTTGGTGACAGCAGGTTCAACAACAGCTTCAGCCCTCAGGGCTCTGAGTAGAGTATCTGGTGTCAGGAGGTCCGAGGGCCTTTTGTCCTCCTGCATTTTTTTCCCCAAAGCCAGGCTGAAAGTTACTCCTGGGGACAGAAAAGGAACTTGGCTGACCAATCTGTCACCAGCCTGAAAGAAATGTATAGGAGTCCTACACGCGTAGGAAGTGGATATCAGCCGGAAGCCGGGCGGTCTTTGCTCAGAGCCTCCTTCGTGGCCCATGGTGGAATTACCATGGCATAATGTGACTGTCGGGGACAATTTGATCAACCGAAAGAGGTTTGAAGATTTTTAGTGTTGGTGTTACAACAAAGGTTCCGATGTTCTGATCCAGTGAAGAAATGCATAGCAGCTGACTGCTTATCTTTAGGTTTTGTGTCCCCTTCCAAGCCCCAACAGCAAGCACTTCTTGTTCATAAGGCGGCCTAGCCTGAGGCCGAGATTTTGGTGTTTGCTCTCTGGGAGTTAGCAGTCCACCATATGGCAGCCGGAGTTTTTCTCTGTCCTAATAAGCCCATCTGCCTTTGTCCTCTTCTACTGTTAGCCTCTTTTTCACTTTCACACTAGCCACAACTTCATCAGGCTGGGAGACTCCCCAGCGTCAGGGCGCTGGGGCATGTTTCCTGCTTTGCCATCCGTGAGCTCTGGGCCCACAGCCCAGCACCCCAACCCACCTCACCGTGTTTGCTCCCGGGAATACCATCCACCTACCTGCCCATAGAGTGAGACAGTGAGACTAATGAGAAAGGAGTGGAAAATAATGAAATAATGAGAACCACACGGAATGTTCGGGACACCTTCAAGAGAGGTTCAAGGCATTAATATCTTTGCAAGGAAGCAACACTGATTTTTTTAATCTGAGAACCATTCTGCATGTGTACAGAGTTGGAATGTTGAAACTTCTTCTTGTAGGGGCAGTTGGTTAAGCATCTGCCTTCAGCTCTGGTCATGAGCCCAGGGTCCTAGGATTGAGTCCTGCATTTGGTTCCCTGCTCAGTGGAGAACTGCTTCTCCCTCTCCCTCTGCCTGCTGCTCCCCTACTTGTGCTCTCTGTTTGTCAAATAAATAAATAAAATCTTTAAAAAAGATAGGAAGGAAGGGAGGAAGGAAAGATGGAAAGAAAGAAAGAAAGAAACTTTCTCTTGTAAATGAACCAAATGCCTCACCCACAGCCTAATAGCACAGACTTTGAAGTCAGTATTTCTTATTTCCAGTTCCATGTATGAATATCTGCTCCATTTTGTCAGTGGCTGGGAGATAATACTGCATTCTTTTCAGTTTTCTACCTGGAGCTCAGTGTATGAGTTAGCCAGTGTCAAGCACATTCTCCATCATGCCAAGAATGCTCAGTACAGGCTCTGTGCTGCAACCTTAGCACACAGATGGATTTGAAATTTTCCTTTGCAACCCAGCCAATCAGGTGTCCGACTATACCTTGAAGCCAATTAGTATTTTTCACAGAGCCAGGTGCAAAGCTGCCAGGTAACATCTGTAAGTGACTTGGATTGCTCTAATGGGATCTGCATATGTTCAGCCCTATATGAAGATATTTTTCACTTGACACAGAGTCATCTTTGGTCTTGTTCTCCACCCACTCCATTAAGCAGACACACCTACACATGTTACCGATTTGATTTGCTTTCCGAGGAGGATGGTGCCTAGATTTTCTCTTCCTGATGCTACTATTTGTGCAGATGCCTCTTGGAAAACTACCCATTCCAAGTGCTTTCAGAGGGGACAACAAATCTTATGTTATTATCAAGGCATTTTTCTCATAATCCTGCATGTCTAAGCTAAATTATCCAGTAATGATTTATTTGAGTATCTTGTGTTTTCTTTTTTTAACAATAAGTTTAAAGATAGCACTATTCCTCAAAGGGACAACACACCTGAGTTCCTGTAACTTTCGAGACTGGACACAGGTTCTAATCCCCTAGCTCTGCAGCTCATAAGCTCTGTGACTCTGGGCAGGATGCAGCCTTTTCTGAGCCACTTGAATTAGCTGTTTTCTAAGAGTCACGCAGTCTGTTGAAGAAGCACTTGTTCCCAAGTCACACAGACCTAAGTGTAAGTGTCTGAACCACCTTCAATTAGAGTGGTCTTGTGGAAATTTTGTAGCCTCTCTGGGCTTCCTGACCCATAAAATGGGTATAATAATATGTAACTCGGTGATTTCAGGAGTTTAATAATTTCATAGACAAAGATGTGCCTGTTTACCAGTGCCTGTACGTGGTATCTTCTCTACAAATGTTCGTTTTTACTGCTTATCAATTTGGCTTTACTTTTTTTTTCTCTCAAGTACTGCACAAATATAACAGCAATTAAAGGATTTTTAAAAGAATGAATAACAAATTACCAATAATTCCAATATCCTAACATCAACCATTTTCTTTTTTTCTGGGGCCCCTTCCTGTGCCTCTTAATATAGATCTTGGGAATTTATCTTCCAGAAAATGCCTATGGACAAATACACAGATCTCTAGATTGGAAATCAAGCTATAATATTTTACAACATTATCTCAAATTAAAATGCTTTTACTAGAATGAATACTTTTATCAATGCTAGTGACTAAATAAGAATATTTGCTCTTATTTTTTTAACAGCTGAAAAATTGATCCAGGGCGCCTGGGTGGCTCAGTGGGTTAAGCCTCTGCCTTCGGCTCAGGTCATGATCTCAGGGTCCTGGGATTGAGTTCCGCATCGGGCTCTTTGCTCGGCAGGGAGCCTGCTTCCTCCTCTCTCTCTCTGCCTGCCTCTCTGCCTACTTTTGATCTATCTCTGTCAAATAAATAAATAAAAATCTAAAATATATATATATATATATAAATTTTTAAAAATTTTTAAAATTTAAAGTTTTTAAAAAAAGAAAAATTGATCCAAGAGAATCTAGAGAAAGAACAGTCCTTTGGCCAGCTTTACGGCAAAGCAAGGTATGGCAACGGACAATTATTGGGTGCCTCATGTTTGTGCCAGACATTCTTTATATACATGATGTCTTTAGCTAGGTATTTTTATGCCCATTTCATCCACAAAGTGGGGGGTTCAAGAGCTTAAGCACCTTGCTCAGAATCCCAATTAAGAAGGCGTGGAGTTGGATCTAGGTTGACTAACCCCAAAGTCCGTCCTCTTTCCCTTTTCCTGCTGCCTCCCAGGGAGTGTTCTCAGCCAAGTACAAAACTCCTTGCCCTTAAGATTTTTAGCCTAAGTTCCTAAAAACTTCACTCCTGGCTTAGAGTGGATGCTGGGGATTTTATTAAGTCTCCTCGGTGTGGTCATTCATTCCAACATGATCGCAGTCCAAGGACCTCCCTACCTCTGAAGACATTTGTCTCTTGTCATGTTGCATTCAGGATGCCAGAGGAGGAATCCAGCAAAACGAACAGAGGCCCTTTTGTGACAAATAGACTTACAAAGCCGGAGTTGGAGCTGGAAAAGACCTTGCAGATCTGCAGGCCTCCTTCAGGCGCTGTCTGATGGATTTCCAGATCCATGGCATTTTCTAAGCATTTGATCACAGCAAAGAGGATAAACACTGCGAGTTAAAAGGGATAGCATCAGGCCTGGGGGCAAAAGAGAATGTTACCTCTTTCATGTCCCCTCCATTGGGAACCGGTAGGCTTCCAAGAACTCAGGCTTTAGAGGTGGACTGATGAGGGTTTAAATTCTGGCTCATACACTTGTGGCTTTAGACAAGTTACTTAACTACTACTTTTTTTTTTTTTTTTAAAGATGTGAGTCTATATTTATTTTTAAGGAATTATTTCTTTTTAAAATAAAAATGGGGCACAAATTACTGCTTAGCTAGATACAGTAACAATTATATCACTCTTGTTTTACTGACTGGATCTTATTTATTTATCTATTTTAAAAAATTTTTAATTCCCGTATAGTTAACATACAGTGCTATATTAGTTTCAGGTGTACAATATATAGGGATTCAACAATTCTATACATTACTCAGTGCTCATAGTGATAAGAAGTTACTTAACTTCTATGAACCCTCAGTTTTCTTCTCTGAAATGGGAATCATGTCACCACTTCACAGAATTACTGTGAGGATGAAATAAAGTGATGTGAGTCAAATACCGGACATACTGTCCAGTGCATAGCCAACAGTCCCTCACTGTGCACACAACTGATTTCCTTTCACAAAGCCAGGGCTTCTCTACTTTGACTATTCCTTGAGATCACCTGTGTAGTTTTTACAACTCCTAATGTCCAGGCAGTGCCCCAGACTCTCAGAGTTTCTGGGGCGGAAGCCAGGCCACGGTTTTTTCCAAAACCCCTCCATATGTCCATGTCCAGCCAAGGTTGGGCATCCTGGGACTGGGTACAGTGTGAGTGACCCAGAAGGTGCACAGGGCTGAGCCTGTTTGCACGGACTCTGCAGAAGCACAATGGACCAGGCATCAGGGACTGAGGGCCACAGAGCCATGTTGGGGGGACTCTCAGCTCTCCCTGGGAGCTGTAGGCAGAGCTGTCCCCAGGGCCCAGCTGAAGTTAATCACCCTGGGGCCACTCCTCCCCACCCCCACCGGCAGAATTTTTAATCCAAGTGAAACCAGTTTAAAATGGAATTTGAGGGCATCTTGGGAAAGAACCAGGGCCAAAACAGAACACTTAAGGGGAGATGGCATGTAAAGGGGGAGAAGAGGCAGCAGAAGGAGAGCAAGCCTGTACTCACAGGTCCTGACCATGAAGGCACTCTGACTTTCAGTGTAAGGTGCCCAGAGTTACCCTCTCCTTGTCTCTCCAGAGTCAAAGACCAATGGACTCATTACTTTGAATGAGGTCTCCCCATATCATTGTTGGGAAGCACAGTGTGGTTAGTCCTGGGACCAGCAGTATCACTGGGGAGCCAGTGAGAAATGCAGAAATCTCCGACCCTCACCCCTCAGCCAACCTGAACCAGAGTCCTTAGGGGTGGGGCCTTGGACTGTGCAATTAACGAGGTTCCCAAGTGAGTCTGTTGCTCATTAAAGATTGAGAAGCACAACTATAGTGAAAACAGAACGAGTTTTAGAGGTGAGCAGTGCTTCTAAGTTTGAACCCTGGCTCTTTCACTTACTCTGTGATCTTAGATAAGTTAACTTCTCTGAGGTCTGGTTTTCTCTTCTGGAAACTGGGGATACAAACATTTACCTTAATAACAGACTGCCAAGGGGATTGTGGATGGAATCCGTGGTTGGGGCGGGGGGTGCTACGGACAGGATGGGAAGGAAAACATTTTCATTCTCGACAATCTTTCTGAAATTTAGCATCCTGTTTAATTATGAATGTCAGCAACAAATCACGACTTTGTCGATAGCGGAAGTCACAGAAGTTTGCATATCACGTTACAGTTGCGGATATCTCTACATATATTTGTATTCATCTACTTCAAAATTATAGCTTCAGACTTGCTGCTGGATCTCAATATTTAATGTATTAATAATGAGGCACTTACTCCATCATAAATGTTTTAAATCTTTATGAAGATTGTGTTTTAAACTAATTGGTTTTCTTTGTAATTTTATTTATTTATTTATTTATTTATTTATTTTATGTGTGCATTTGAAAACTTTATTCTGAAAAGGGTTTCAGTGCCCCAGGGCACAAAAAAGTTTAAGAAACCCCTCTCCTGCTTGCAAGTTGTAATGATTAAACAAGGGAATCCAGTGTCTCTAACACTTAGCAGAGATATAAATAACAACACCCTGACTGTTCTCAACAACATCATGGGCCATAGGACCAACAACAACCTGGACCATAGGATCCTTCAGTCTTTCCACATGCACTGTGTCTGGTCAACATTCCCTGTAGGCATCTTTCTGGTTAATTCTGGTTTTATGGAATGAAAGTTATTCCTTACTGAGTGTCTGCTCTGTGACAGAGAGGTGAAGTGAGCTCTCTAGAATCACACTAGCTAGTGTTGGGAAAGAAGGCATTCAACCTTCACATTGCATTGTATATTCCTATATCTAGATGTAGATATAGATCTAGATAGATCTAGGTATAGATATAGATCTAGGGGACTAGATTAAGGGTTCCTGCATCCTCCTGGTTCAAAAAGACTATCATAGAGGTGGTATCATCTGGCTCACTGAACACCTACAATCTCTCAGTTCTTGTACATTCAACAAACATTTATAGAAGAACACTTAGGGAGAAGTTTCCTTGACATTGGTCTTGGCGATGACTTTTTGGATTTGATACCAAAAGCAAAGGCAACAAAAGCAAAAATAAACAAGTGGGACTACATAAACCAAAGAGCTTCTGGACAACAAAGGAAAACATCAACAAAATGAAAAGGCAGCCTACCAAACTGGAGAAAATATTTGCAAGGCATATATCTGATAAGAGGTTAATGTCCCAAGTATATTAAAAAACTCGTATAACTCAATAACAAAAAAAGAAAAAAAAAGTGATAAAAAAATGGCAGAGGATCTAAATAGACATTCTTCCAAAAAAGACATACAGCTAGCCAAGAGGTTCATCAAGGAAATGCAAATCACACCACATCAAACCCATAAAAACCACAATGAGCTATCACCTCACACCTGTTACAGTAAGTCTAACCTCAAAAGATAAGAGATAGCAAGTGTTGATGAGAATGTGGAAAAAAGGAAATCCTTGTGCACTGTTGGTGGGAGTGTAAATCAATGCAGCAAGGAAGGAACACAATGTAGAGGCTCATTAAAAAATTTAAAAGAGAACTACCACATAATCCAGCAATCCCATTTCTGGATATGTATCCAGAGGAAATGAAGTCAAGATATTGAAGAAATATCTGCACTCACATGTTCGTGGCAGCTTTATTCACAATAACCAAGATACGTACAGAAACAACCTTAACGTCTACAACAGATGAATGATTGAGAAGATGTGGTACAGATATATGATGGAATATCATTTAACTATGAGGCAGAAGGAAATCTCGCCATTTATAACAGCATGGATGGACCTTGAGGCATTATGCTAAGTGAACTAAGTCAGACAAAGACAAATATTGTATGATCTTACACATGTAGAATCTGAAAAAGCCAAATCATGCAAACAAAGAGTAGAATGGTTGTCACAGGCTAGGGCATGGGATAAAGGTGTTGGTCAAAGGGCATTAACTTGGGGCACCTGGGTGGCTCAGTGGGTTAAACCTCTGCCTTCGGCCCAGTTCATCATCCCAGGGTCCTGGGATCAAGCCCCACATCAGGCTCTCCGCTCAGCGAGGGAGCCGGTTTCCCCCTCTCTCTCTGCCTGCCTCTCTGCCTACTTGTGATCTCTCTCTGTGTTAAATAAATAAAATCTTTAAAAAGGGGGGGGGCATTAACTTTCAGTAATATGATGCATAAGTTCAGGTGATCCAATGCACAGCACAGGTTCATAGTTAACAATACCGTATTATACACATCAAAGTTGCTGAGAGAGTAGATCTTAAATGTTCTTACCACACACAAAAAATGGTAATTATATAATGTGATAGAAGTGTTAACTAAAGCCTATTGTAATTATTTTGCAATGATTACGTAAAGAGACCAAATTATCAGCTTGTATATCTTAAATGTGTACAATGCTTTATGTCAATTATATCTCAGTAAAGGTGGAACAAAAATAAAATTTAAAGAAATAACAACAAAAAAATCCTGTTAAGTCCAATTGGCTCTATCCATTTGTGATTATATACCCATGTGCTTTACTTTTTGTTTGGTTCTGTTTTATTACAGAGCTCCTGGCCTGAGGTTCAAGGGTTCTGGGCCTCTGAGAGATTTTTATTTCCATTAAAGATCCTTGGCAACAATGGTGTATCTTGACTCCTGGAAATTGCGCTGGTTTACTGGACACAGACCATTTAGGGAGCACTGAGAAGTCTGGGGTTAGGGAGAAAGGAAATAACATTTATTGAGTGCTTGGCACTATACATTTTACATTCATTTTAAATAAATTAGTTTTTTTTTTTTTGTTTATTTGACACAGAGAAAGAGATCACAAGTAAGGAGAGAGGCAGGCAGAGAGAGAGAGAGGGGGAAGCAGGCTCCATGATGAGCAGAGAGCCCGACGTGGGGCTTGATCCCAGGACCCTGAGATCATGACCTGAGCTGAAGGCAGAGGCTTAACCCTCTGAGCCACCCAGGTGCCCCTCATTTTAATCTCTAGTGATTAGAGATTAGGATAAATACACAAAGGTATTTACAAAAAAGAATTCTGTCCATTTCACAGACAAGAAAACTAACGTCTAGAGAGGGTAAATGACTTTCCTGCATCACCCAGCTAGCAGGAAGAATCAGAGCTGGCATCCAAACTGCAGTGTGTCTTCCTGACACCCAAGACAGTGGAGGCCCTGCTCTTTAAAACCCAGGTGTACCTTCTCACAGAAGGTGCTTCCTACCACCAATGGGCCCCTGCAGTCACGCCAACCCCTCCGTGAGAGATTACTCTGTACCCTGCTTGAAGCCCACCAGGACCACCAGGTTGTCAAAGAAAGAAGCCCTGGAGTCTCAGCAGACTTTGAAACATCCCACTTTGGTCTTGGTGCAGAGCTTGGGCTTACCCCGGACTCTCTGGGCCTCAGCCATGTTGGGCATCAAGCTCCACTTGACCTTGCTCCGGATCGTGCTCTACTGCATCCCTGCCATCTCGCTCTGCTGATGAGAATGTTACAATGGGCAGAGTTGAGAGCTCTCCGGCAGCCCTGGGAGACTGCATCTACTTCTGCTTCCGTATCGGTGTGTTCTTTCATTCTATCAGACAAGGAAATTAAATAGGTCTGGCACCATTTGCTCTCCAGAAAGCTACGTTGGCTGCTAAATCTACCAAAAAGGGTGGATTTATTTGGGTGTTCCTTTCCGAAGAGAGTGAACAGGCCTCTTCAGAGCTGTCCACAATTAGCCGAAAATCCTGAGCTGCCATGCCAGGCCCACCTGTCAAAAGGATGGCAGCCAAATGGGGCAGATGGGATCAGACCAAGGCCAACAGATAGCCTCTTAATTTGGCCTCAGAGTCCTTTCCCACTCTGCTCTGAGTGCCCCTGGAAAGAGGAAATCCATGGAAGGCAAGAACATGAGTCAGAAAAAACCATCCAGGAGCCTGTGCGTTAAAAACTCACCTCCAAACCACAGCGGTAATTCTTTAGGGGGGAAAAAAGCTGAAAACCAAAATTAAATATTGGTTTTGCTCATGCTTCCTGGAAGGCTCTCCCTTGCCTTGTCCTCTTTATGAATAAATGTCTACCTCTCTATCCTTCAAAGGTCATCTCCTCTCAGGAGCTTTCCCCAGCACTGCCTCCTCTCCCCACCTCCCCAGACAGAGCCCGCCCATGCTTCTTTGTGCATATTGAAACAACCTCTTGGCATAGTTGTGAGTTCATATTATTGAATATTTTTAATTTTTACACGCTCCGAGATGGGGGGTTACGGTGGATTGCAAATGTACAATTAAAATGTAAAATAAACCACATACTTTAAAGTAGGTGAAAAATCAGGGCATGGGGGAAAAGGTTTAAAACATAAGAAATAATAAAGAATGAGGTTTATGCATAGAATCCACATTCTGGGGTCTTCTACTCAGGCTTCAGATGGGCCCCAGCTCCAACCCTAAGCTTTATAGGGGCCCACCCAACCCTTTGAGTGGTTGTCAGCAATGTCCTCAGCAGCATCCTTGGAATGGACGTAGTACAGCTCATGGGGCTGTGTTAGGAAACATACTTGACTGTCCACCTATGGCATCGCATCTGAGTGCCCTTTAGGGTAAGCCATTCTGCACGGTGGCCCATTCAAGGAAATTTGGCTACACAGTCTTTGCTTGGCCTGGCTAGATTCACAGACAGGCTTTACTGAATCAGAGGAACTGCAGGTCTTGCTGGCCTCCCTGGAGATTTGGAGAAGGGCAATGCAGCAGTCATGATGGATATCCATTCTCTTCATTACTGAACATCGGAGCCCCTTCCTAGCCCCTTTGTGGAATTCCCTGAGCTGACGTGGATCCTCCTTACCATTGTAGAAGCTGAAAAGGGCAGCTCCTTGATCCGCCAGCCTCCTTTGCAACGGGGAGGTGGGCAGGTGACCCGGACAGCACCAACTTGCCCCGGAGTTACGATGACAACATAGGTCCTGGCAGGGGCTGCAGAAGGATGACCTTTTGAGGGTAGCACCGGCACCCACCTTGACTGGTGGCGCACAGTGACTGATGTCGCACTATCAGTAGTGGAGATTGTGAACTCCGCATTTGGCTGAAGTCACTGTCCTGGCTGTAGGACCCTGAAGCTGGTTCTCATGACCTCCTGGTGATTCTGTGAACCTCTAAGTATCCTTGTAATAAGTTTATTTTCTGCTAAAATCAGCCTGAGTTAGTTCCTGTCTCTTGCAAGGAAAAGCCTGTGTGATTCATGCAGCTCTTCTTCCTGCCTCCTGCTACTTGCACAGGGAGCAAAGGAAAGTCAAATGACTATGAAAATCAGGGCTGTGTAAGAACATAAGGACAGAACCCAGGTCTGCCCACAGAGAGTCCCTAGATGTGTGAATGGGAGAACTGAACACGTGAGGGGAGACTGTTCCAGCGCTGGCCCACCTGGAATCTCAAACCCTAGAATTGTGCTGACCAATATGGTAGCCAATGGCCATATTGGCGGTTAAAATGTGAATTTAGTTAAAATTAAATATAATTATAAATTTGTCTTCTCAGGTGCGCTATCTCCATATCAAGTAATCAATACCCACCTGAACCTAGTGGCTACCCTTTTGCACAGCAAAGATACAGAATAGTTTCAACATTGCAAAAAGCTCCATTGAACCATGCCAGCCTACGACCTTGAGTTTTCAGGGTTGAGTGGTAGGATTACTGCCTTGTTTGGCCACATCCATCTTTCTGGTGGCTGATGAGCCTGGATGTACAAAGGCAATGGGCCAGCAGTTCTGTGCTTCTCCATCCTGGTGGACCGCAAATCCATACCAGCGGGCAGGACCAGGAAACACTGGGTATACCCTCGGAGAAATGGTGGAGGTATGGGGAACCCCCCGACTACCCTCCTGCTTCTTTGTCTTGTTTACATTCCATATGCTGCGTGTTGTTGGCTGCCTCAGAGGGAAACAAAAGTAAAAGTAACTTTGAATCTAGTATCCCCATCATTCTCATGGTTCTAGGACCTGGACCGTGCTTTGCAACCCAGGGAGGGACGGAGGCTGCCTCATGCGGAGACACGTGTTAGTGGTGGGGGCTCTGTGCTTACCCAGGACTGGTGCAGTGCTTGGCTTACTGAAGTACCCAGCAAGCGTTCATCGGGTTGACACAGATCTAATGCAGACCCCCAGGGACCTGATGTAGGACAGTCAGGTAATTTTCATGCCAAATACTTTTCACTCAGGGGGTAAGGGAGACAGTATAATAATGATGACATGATGGTGTATGAAATAAATGGGAGTTTAGGGTGTAAGTTCATTATAATTGGAACTATGGAAAAAATAGGTTGCATGTGTGAAGATGTTTAGAGTTCTGGGATTTTTTTTTCTTTTAAAATTCCTTAAATATGATATATATCAGGACAATTAAGAATATGGTCAGATAGATGTGATCCCTTCTGTGAAATGAGAACAGTAATAGTGGCTCCTCATTGGGTTGTATGAGGAATAAATGAGATAATGCATGAAAAACATTTAGGACACCCCTTGGCATATGATAAATGCTAAGTACAAGATGGCTATTACTGTGATTTTGCTCTAGAAATCTGCAGGATAATAAAAGATCAAGGATCCTTGGCATCCCTATCATAGTATGGCTTTGGTCCCCTTTCCAGGGGGACAGGGCTGAGAAGGGGCTGAGCCTGGGGGTGGTTTCTGGATCCCGTCAGCCCCAGCCCTCTGCCCACAGGGCAGCCCTGCTAAGTCTCCATTGCCCACTCTCTCCAGGAGGATGCTGCCAACCTCCTCACACCACTTTACACTTCTTGGTTTAAGCCATGGAGGTTTGGAGGGATTTTTTTTTTAATTACAAGTCTGTCATTTTTGCAAATGATTTTTGCTTTTTGCAGCAATTCCACCCCCAAAAAATACACTCTCCAGTTTTCTTTCCATTGGCCTGTCTCCTCCCTTCTGTTCACATCATACGGCTATTAATGAGGGCTCAGTCAACAACCTGGGAGGACCCACAGAGCCACCTCCTCCTCCCTCCCTCTTTCTGTCTCTATGCGTATTTGCGTCTTTCTCTGTGCATCTGTTTCTGTCCCTCCTCCCTTGCCTGTCACCCTTCTCTCTCTGTGTCCCTTGAATCTTCAAAACCCCTCTGGGGGCTGTGGTTTGGAATGCAGTTACTACTAATAAAAACCATGCCCCCTTCCCCAAGCTCTAACACACCCTCAGCAGACATATGTTGGAGGAGCAGGAAGGGGGCTGACCATCAGAAAATGGATTCCTAGGGTGCTTGTGTGGCTCAGTCATTTAGCATCTGCCTTCAGCTCTGGTCATGATCCAAGGGTTCCAGGGTGGAGCCCTTCATTCTGCTCCAGCCCTGCTCAGCGGGAAGCCTGCTTCTCCCTCTGCCACTCTCCCTGCTTGTGTTCCCTCTCTCACTGTCTCTCTCTTTCTGTCAAATAAACAAATAAAATCTTAAAAAAAAAAAAAAAAGAAAGAAAATGGATTCCTCCTTCCTAGGCAGGAGATCAAAATTCACCCCTCTTCTTACCACCCTCTCTCTGAAATAGAAATTACTGTACACAGGTTCCTGCCTGGAAAAACTTCTGGTTGAGGAAGTCCTGTTGCAAAACAAACCTTTAAATATCAGATGTATTGAAACGAAATCTTCGTGGCTGTTTAACTGGTTTAGTCTACTTGCAGACATACAGAATACCTAAAAATAAAATGTTTATAATTATAGCAGTGTGCTGTATCTTAACCCTTTCATAATGTATTTTTTGATATATTATCCCATTCTTTGTCTCTCAGGAAAAACTTTTCATAGTGGAGAGGTGGTATTTTTTTTTTAATTTATGTATATGTTTTTGAGTGAAAGAGAGTGGAGGGAGGGGCAGAGGAAGAGGCAGCAGACTCCCCACTGAGCACAGAGCCTGCAAGTCCAGCACAGGCCACAGTCCCACCACCATGAGATCATGACCTGAATGGAAACCAAGAGTCAGACAGACACTTAAGCAACTGAGCCACCCAGGCGCCCCAAGGTGGCATTATTATTATTGTCTCCATTTTTAAGAATGGAAACTGAGGTTCAGAGAGACACAATGATTTGCCCTCTGTCCCAACATTTCATTGTCCGGGGCCCCCATCCACTGGGGACCTTGAGGCCCTCACTCCCCTCCATGGCCTCAGCTCTTGGGCTCTATGGTTCCCTCCAGAAATTCCAAACAACTCAGACCGAACTTGCCCCAGAGAGTTGGTGTGGCTTGTATGCACATGGTGTCTTCTATAAATCCTGGTCTAGGGCCACAGGAGCTGGCTGGGGCTCCAGGCTGAGTGCCGCTCAGAGATCTAATCATGTTCTCGGTTTTAGTCATGGCAGTGAATCTTACAGCGGAGCTGCCTGCGAGAGCCAAAGCAGAAACCCCGGTGACAGAAGGAAGTCTCGGAGGTTTGGTGGAATAAATTACTCAAACACTTGGGTTTCTCTAAAAGCGATGAAACTTAATTTGTGGTATGATACTGGGATAAATGGAATGTAATCTACAGCATTGTCCTAGCTCATCCAAATCGTATCTTCTTTTTCCATGTAAATAATTGGGAAAAAAAAAATTGCAGAGACCTTCTGGAGCATTATCTTATTTAGATCTGATTTTAACCAGAATGCGAAATATTTCATACTGAAGGCAAGTGCATAGTCGCTGTAAATGCAAGGCGAAGTTCAAGGTGAAGTAGCTCCCCGGTATGATGGCAAATGCAAATGTTTAAAGCTACTCAACAATTTTCCCCTTGCAGCTGCCCATTTTATCTCTTGCAAAACTAGTAATGATACAAGCAGTTGATTATGGTTTACAATAGCAATAAACCTCTCACAATTGGTTGTTTCCAAAATAAATAGCCATTCTGTTAAATGTTAAATAACAAGTCATAAACTGCTGAAAACAACCAATTTCTTGTGGATTATTGCCTGAATAAATTTCAGCGGGAAAGGCAGATCATTAAGCCGTGAACACCACAGATCAAAACTACCGAAATTAAAAAAAAAAAAAATCAATCAATCAACTAATCCATGAAGAAGAACTCCTGTCTTACCAACTGAATCACACCACATATCCTAACATATTCTTTGGATCCACTCCTTTTGGTGGTCACCGTTAGCTCTATTCTTGCCTGAATCCTTACGCACTCTTTCAGAGATGGAAGAGTATCTAGCCTGGTGGTGAAATTGGCCCACTCCAAAGGCAGACAATTTCACACAGCTGCGTTCTATAGGCATCACCTGTAAAGTCTACAATATTCCAATTGATAAAACAGAGACCTGTCCACTAAGTTACACATTTGAGTCAAAGCTCAGTGGCAAATGTATTCAAACCGCAGCTCTAAGAGAAGCTGTTCTCGCAAGAGGAGCCAACTTCATGAGAGTGATTGACAGAAGATTCCTCGCCATAGCAACCGGGGTTATCTCTCTGAAATAACAACATTAGCCTCCTTCATAGCCAGCTTTTCATCCTTAAGTATAAAAGGCAGTGGCATGCATCTTGCGTGATCCTTTACTTTTATTTTTGAGTGAACAGTTAGCATGTAGATAAAATAGGACGAGAGGCGGGGGATCCAAATGAATTTCAAATTTCTCCTGGAAAAAGCTCGTCAATGGGTCTTGTGGGTAGAACGGTTAAAGGGCAGGAAGGATGATGGCAGGGAGATTTCTGTTCCTCCATCATCTTTAAAATAGCCTATTGCATTGTACTGATTTGTTTTGGGCATTTGTGGGGCTAGGCTGGAGACTTTTTTCAGATCATATTCCTGCCTCATTCTTTGGCCTCATAACTCCTGATACATGTGCACATGCTTGCACACACACACACACACACCCCACACGCCCCTACCTTAGCTGTGTTCAAGTACTGAATAATAAATGGTCTGTGGAAAATGGTGGGAAATGCATCTTTTATCTGGGAAAATATGCATATGCTATCACTTTTTTGAAAGACATTGTTAAATGGATCCTAACCCCTTTTCATCTTACTCTTGGGTTCTGTGGAAGTCTTAGACGTCAGTGCATTAAAATGTCACTGAGGCACTGAGGCAGCATCTTGCTTAGATCCCATGCCGCTGCTCTGGGCCCTCCTTCTACCACCCGACTCTGCAAGTGAAAAGCGAAGTGCTCCAGCCTCAAGGAACACTTGGACGGTGATGAGGAGAGACAGACCATAAACCTGAACGGGCCGCCGCCGAGTCTCGTTCTCCCCATCTCGTATCCTGGCTCAGAATCATTTCCCAAGGGAGTCTGCTTAATTGCAAATGCTACCTTGACAGGTTGAGCAATCTTTCTTGAGGCTTGTGTATATCATTCAAAGTCACAATCTTGCAACCTGAGTCCCCAGTGGTAATCTCGGAGAATTTTCATCCTCTGGTGAGGGAAGGGACTAGGTGGGAAAGGAAAAAAGGTGTCGCCTGGGTTATAGCGAGAGGACTCGGGAATATGGGATTGAAAACGAGCAGAACAGCAGGGGCTGAAAGAGGGGGAAGGTAGCAGAATCCTTCCAGGCAAAGCTCTGACCTGATTTGGATTTAAGCAAGCCAGTGAGCCAAAAAGGAATGGCAACAGATTTCAAAAAAATTGTTCTGGGATGCAACTTTGTACTAAGTTTGGAAGTAGGAAGAATTTTTTGAGAAATCCATTGTATTGGACCCAAACGCTGAAGATCTCCTCAGATTCCCTTTATGACCACCTTACTTCCGAAGGTGCTGCCCATTCCCTCAGCCCCCACTGACAGCGCTGTTGCCTTTGCCAAGCTCTGGAATTGCCCGGATGCCAAGCGGAGGCTGTAAGCCTCATAGCCTCACTGCCGAGCTCATTCATTCCAAGTTGCTCTCCACCCTGGGAGTTAGATGTAATGCCACAGCCATGGGACATGGGACCTGGTTTCCTGAGTGGCTGCTGAGGGACCAGATGACACCCAGAAGAGCAGGGTGTTGCCTCCCTGGGAGTGAACCTGGGCTCAGATCACTGGAGATGGAGAGCCTCTTCTGTCTCTAACCTGGGGTACAGCTTCTGCTGGCAAACCTACAGCGGTTCCTTGGGCTGAGGGGACACACGCAGAGCAGCCTGTGTCTTCGGCCACCCACCAAGAAGCAGTGCCTGGGGCAGCACCATCACATCACCTCACTGCTCGTCTTCCCTGCCTTTCCGCCCATGTTCTTCTCATCCTCCCCACTCCAGGGTTTTACTTCCCAAATACAGTAGCTGTCCTCTGTCCTTGTCTCAGTCTCTGCAAGCAGGATGTGGCTGAGAAAATCACCTCTAAGAGTCCTACTCAGGGCTCTGGCAATGTTATCTAAACAGCTTTTAGGCAAATAAATGGGCAGTGAAAAGTATAGCCCTTCCCTCTCAGAGAGTCCAAAGACCCTCCCTTTCGTTTGTTGAATGATTCGTGACCCACAGCCAGCTCTGGAAGCCACGAGTTTCCTACAGACGGAGGCAGGAGAAAGAGTTGGTTATTTGCTTTTAAGAAATAGCGTTATGGGCCTTTCTTATTCATCAACAAAGGTATTGAACTGGGAGAAAATTAAGCCTCTTTGCGTCCAAGGTGTTTGCAATTAGTTTCTTTTAAAACAGAAAGAAATGTATTTTAGTAATCCAAAGAACAGTAGCAACAGCCGCAAATTGCTGGTGTTAGCAGACTGAGGAGACTTAAGGCGTCCTTTTGAAATGCACAGAGGTGGCATTGCTTTTCCTGGTTGAGAGGAAAGAACACCGATGCTCCTGCTTTCCCACTCAATGCTCTCCTCATGAAGTCTTGCTAAACCCTGTGGCTCATGTAAATATTTCATTATTTACGGGTGTGTTGGTTTATTCATGTGTCTGCCTCAGCCATCCTGTGTCTTCTCTTTGTTTCTCAGAGTCTGTGTGTGACTGGTGGGTGGCAGCTGGTGCTAATGAGGCCAAAGTCTGGGTTCAATCCCTGCAGGGACCAGTTAACTTCACTCTGCTCCACTTCCCAGGACTGCACCCAGCCACTCTGGTTGGAGCCTGTGCGTGTGACCCTGGGCAAAGGGCACACCAACAGAAAGGAGGGAATGGCAGGAGATAAATGGCTCCACACACTGACTCCACCTCTCCTGGAGAAACAGCAATGCCCCATAATACCTCTACCCTCTGCAAAGGTCCACACTGGTTTGCTCTAAGATTACCTATTAGATTCTGGGAGGTGACATTTGGGAGATGACATCCTCTTGAAGGTGATTGTGCATGTGTTTTTGGAGCATTCAATTTTCATTAAATGAGCAAGTATTTTATTTGCCGGTTACCTGCCACACATTAAGGACTGTTACACACTTCTTTTGCCTCAATTCCCTGGCACGTTTGTTGTTCACTTACTAGAGTACACCAAAGGCTCTGGTGGGGGAGGCGGGGAGAGCAGTCTGTGGACATCAGAAAATAAACGAGGTGGAGTTAGAGATTTTGTAATGGGTTTTGAGACTAGAGCTACGGCAGTTACAGTGTGGGGGTCAATAAACAATAAATAGAAAAGCTAGTAAAAAACCAGTGTGTTACCTGATGATAAGTGCTAAGGAGAATATTAAAGCAGGAGCAGGAATGGAGATGGCTGGGAAGGATTAGGTGTTTATAAAGATGGCAGTCAACAGTTACCTCATGGAGGAGTGACATTACCGCAAGGACCTGACAAGGGAGAGATAGCTGTGTGAATAAGAGGTGGGAGAACATTCCAGTCAGAGGGAACAGCAAAGGTAGAGACCATGAGAGGGGAGCATGCACAACATGTTTGAAGAAGAGCGAAGGGGTCAGTGTGGCTGAAGCAGAGTGAGCAAAGGGGAAGCGATGGGAGATGCAGCAAGAAGGAAGGGAGGCTGAAGTGTCAGGGAGGGTCTACAAGCACTTGTAAGGGTGTTGGCTTCTTTCTGAAGAAATCAGAAAACAGTTCATCAAAGATAATACTTTGGAGCTGGATCTTAAAGGCTGAGTCGTGTTAATACATTCTCCCATGGAAAGAGGTGTTGCCAGACCTACCATGTAATTTGGGAGTTGACATTTGTGTGTATCAGCGTGGATTGTCAGACTTGAAGACTGACTGAAGTTAGCATCTACTCCCTGCCCTACGCCTCACCCACCCTGTCCCTAAGTGCATCCGCGCTGCAAGCCTGGGCATCACGTGTGGTCCTATGGCGGGAACCTACACTCTACTCTCACTGGCATGACTTTTCCCACCAGCTGGGCAAATGGGGGCTCAGAACAGATGTAGAAGAGTAAAGGGCTGAGTCATTTCTTGCCCTGTAGAGTTAAAGTCATCAGTTCATACCTGACCAAGAATCATGAAAATTACCTCAGGAGGCAACTCAACGCCAAATGAGTGAGGAAGAAAGCAGACGCTCCCTGAGTTCCAAGCAAGAGAGGGAGATCTCAGGGTGACTTGGGCGGGGGTTGTGTGTTGATGAGGGGTTATTGTGGAACACATAGAGGAGGGGGAGATTTGAGTAGGTCGTGAAACATGGCTAAGATGTGGATCCATGAACAGGAGAAAGAACACTACAAATTTATGTCCCTGTGTGATGGACAGTAGGCTATTTTGGACATGTTCAGGGTTGAGGAAGACTGTCCAGGCTAGAACAGAATGGCTATACTGGGAAAGAAGAGAAAGGGGCTGGCAAAGAGTAGGGCAAATAGTGGAAGTCCTGGCATGCCAGACAGAGAAGTTTGGATTGGTCCTAAGGGCGACTCTCTGCTTTGGACATCAGGGTTACAGCAGATGGAGCCATGTCTGTCCCCTTTATGCATCTATTTATGTATGTTGTAGCTACGCCAGATATCAAATGCAGGAGACCCAGTTAAATTTGGATTTCGGATAAACAACAGATCATTTTTCAGCATAAGTACATCCCATGAAATATTTGAGACACAAATACAGGACACCCAGGTAAATTTGTATTTCAGATAAACAATAGACAATTTTTTTTAATTTTTATTATTATTTTTTTTTACTATAAGTCAACAAGTTACCTGGGACCTACTGAGACTGAAAAAAAAAAAATCCATGGTTTATAGGAAGTTCAAATTTAGCTGGACATTGGGTATTTTTCTGTGTTAAGTTTGGGAACCCTAGTATATGGTGCTGAGAAGTGCTGCTTTTTGACCCTATGAACTCCAGGGTTCCCCTTTTGTTACATGAACAAGCCTGGAGAGCTTTGCCCCCAAGGAGCTCATTTCTCAGCCACCTTGGGTGCTGGCCCAGCTCTCCGATGACTCCAGTGTGTGAATTACCTATGAGATCTGCTGGACACCCAGCTGTCTCCCCGAAGGACAGCAGCAGCTCCCCAGATCCGCCTCTCTGGAGTTGAGCATAGCATAGCCATCCTGACTTTGGCCCACAGAGCAATAACAACACAGAGAATCGATAGGAAGCCCCGACGTGTGGAGTGGGCTGGGGTACAAGGGGCTACCCTGAGCCAGGATTGATTGCGCAGGCATGCTGAAAGGGGATGGTGTCAGCAGCCTTGACTTTCATGGATAAGACTTCAGAAATCCCTGAAGATCTGACAGCCTCGAAGGGAGAACCAGCAACTTCTTTCCATTCACTAATGCAATGCCTGGGGGAGTTACATTATATTCTTTTTCTCCCCGTTTCTTTTTTAAATACAAAGTTGAGGGTTAAACACCCACCCAGGTCTTCTCTCCTTCAGGACTCTGTCTCTTAAATGTGGTCCTTCATTCATGTAGGCACCAAAGCCAAAAACAGAAAAACGAAGAGAAGTTGCTTTGAAAGTCTAGAATGTGCTGCACCCTGGTCATGAGCATTTTTTTTTTATAGATAATGGTGTTTTGTCCCTTAGGAATTCTAGGAGATAGACAATACTCTCCCCATTTCACAGATTCAGAAATAGAGACTCAGCAAGGCTAAGTGATCTGCTCAGGGCATCCTGCTAGTAGGTCAGAACCTGGGTTCAAACTCGGGTCAATTTGACTTAACACTACTGCCCGCTCACAGACCCACTATGCTACCAAACCACTGGTTTGGTAGGCTAGTTTGTCCCTGAATATTCCTACATGATAAAAAAAAAATTCCTCTTACTATTGCTGGTTGCTTTTAAAAAGGTCAGGTACCTTTCTGCTCTCAGGTGATTTCCTTCCCACTGGTGTTGTTAAATAACCACTCCCGGCCCCTTTGTGCTATGAATACATTCACCTTTCTGCATCTCCATTTACGCGTGAGGTCTTCAAGGTCAGCATCAGCCTTTTTCTATTAAGTGTGTCTCTTTCTACCTGCAGGGCCTAGAATACTGCTTGGCATATAGTAGACTCAAGAAATATCTGCTGTTGGATACTATTATTTCTAATTCTCTTTTCCGTGTGTGTAGGGATCTCTAAGGATGCTCTCGTGTTGATGTGTTTCATTTGTGACTGCTGGTCTTCTGCATTCTTATTTATTGTTTTTTTTTTTTTTTTTTTTTTTTTTTCCCCACAGTGGGTTTTATATTTTCCTGTCCTCACTGAGGACTCAATTCACTGGTCAATACCAATACTGAAAGAAGGTTCCTCCATGGCTGAAAGACTGGACAAGCATGGTTGCCAGATGGCTATATTTGCAGAAGCCCAAGCTAGTTTTCTCAGTTGTTCGTCTCTGCCATTTGGTGGGAGGGTTTGGAAAGAAGCAAACCCAATGAGAAACCAAACTTCCTGGACTTAGGATCTTAAGACCAATCTGCATTCAGTCACAGTGATATAGGGAGGGAGTATCAAGAGAAGGGGATAGAACACACCGAGGAAAGAGGATGACAGATTAGTTCTGATTCTTCCTCCTTCCAAAAACTTCACAGGAAAAAGTCACCCTAGTTTTGAAAAGAGCATATGTTCCCACAAAACCTTCTAGGAAGTAGATGGACAAATTTTATCACGGTTCCGAAGAAGGAAGTATGGGTATAAAAGGAAACATGTGATCCCATGTGTAGGATGGCCCTTCAGGGATGAACAGGCTGTGGGGCTGGTAGTTGTTCACGGACAGGCTGAGGGGGTGGCGTGGATCTCGAGCCTGGCCACCGGATGCTCAAGCACAAGGGAGGTCTATAAATGGAGATCATGGCATTTAGGCATTTTCCATCTTTGTGGTCCCCTCAGGTCTGGGGTCCTTCAAGGGGTTTTATGACTCACAGTGATTGCCCTGTTACATTAATTCATTTCACATCGGCTGGTTTTTTATAGATCCTATCTGGGGCGAAGACGACTGTGACAGAAATCTGGACTTGTTCTTGCTGACAGAGTTAAATTTGGTCTGTGTTTCTTCTGCATAAGAAGAAAGCCTGAATGGCACTGAACAACTGTCTTGAGGGCATGTCCAGAGCTGAGTTTGTCTCGCTCATCTTCAACTTTTTATTGCTTTTGTTACTGTACATATCTTTCAGTGATGTCAGGATTTTTTAAGGCTCTACCTTGGGAGAAGCTCAAGAAATGGTCTGTGTTAGCATTGGTGAGGCTAAGACAGTTTTATGCATATGATCCTGGCTGTTTATTGATCCCATGGAATAAGAAACCATTTGGAATACCTTGGCTGTGAGAAATACAACCCTTGACCAGCTAAAGCCATTTGTCTGCCTTCCCTGTCGAGGCAAGCACGTTTAAACGTCCTTACCTGAGAAGAACTTCTTGGAAAGAATATTTCATGCAAAACGAATACACTTCTTAGACTTGAATTGCAATTTGGATAAGAAAAAAATGAGCTTGTTACTTCTGGGCATACATTTTGTTAGAGGCCATCTTGAAAGCAAGAGCAAAGATGATTCAAGGGTGCTCATGAATCATCTATCTTGGAGTAGATTTTGGATATATTTTGCTTCCCATCCTGTATGAGGGGTTCAGGGCTGGGACTTCTGATACAGTTGGTTTAATGCTGTTTGTTGCTAGGGAGGAGGCCCCAGTAAAGTTCAGAATTCTAAAATAAAGTGCTAAAATATGCTGGGAGCAAATGGAAAACATTTCTCAATTGCTATCTTGAGGGCTTTACTGATATTTACTGAGAAAAAAAACCCTCCAAAAATTAGTCAGATTTATACTTTGTGTACATTTAGAATTTGAAAGAATGTTACTTTGCCCTCCAGAGGTTCTGTTTTGTTTTTTAAACTAGTCACTCTGTGAAATGCATTCTCTGAGGAATGTTGAAGAAACGTCCAATCAATATTTTCAGTTTCTGCTGCTTCAGGGGCACCAACCGTGCCCAGAAATTTCTTCCTTACAACCTGCCACTTCCAAATTACTGATCTTGGAAGGCAGATGACTGAGTGGTATATGAGGACTTCACTAGAGAATGGATTTCCACAGCCCATTGTGAGGTAATATGGGCTGTGGTCCCTGCTAGGGACTTGGTTACACATCTGTTGCAGCCATGAACTTTGTCAAAGTTGGAGGAGGGCATTTGACTACAGAAACCTTAGATGTTTAAATAAAAAAGATACACCCCCACCCCACCCCCCATACAGAATATGATCATCATCATCACCATATGGATTTTGAGAAGTTGCTCTTCAGAGAATGATCCAGAGGGGCAAGACTCTTTTGAATGCACAGCCTCTCACTCAGCATGTGGGATGTAGGAAGTGGTGTCTGGCCTAGGGCTCCTCTCCCAATGTCATGGACATCATCCAGGGTATGTGTTAAAACTGGTTATCAGCACTTTTTAAATTTTTCCTTCTCAAATGCTAATTTGCATGTGAATTCCACAGGAGCTTGTTAAAGTTCAGATTTGGGTTCAGTAGGTTTAGGTGAGACTCAAGATTCTTCCTTCCCAGCAAGCTCCCAGGTGGTACTCAAGCTGCATACCAAGGATCCATCTTCTCCCTCACACTTAGAAACACAACCTTTTTGTCTGGTGTCAACAGGCCTGAGATGGGCATCTCCTTTAGGGTCTGGCTGAACCTTGGCTACTCAAGTTTGCAACACAAGGGAAGAAACCAAAGGGTTGAAACTCATTTGGAGAGGGACAGGGTTTACCGAGGTAGAATGGGGGAGATGTGGACACTGGGGAGCTAGAAAGAGGGAGCTGTGTAGGAACCACAAGGAGAGTGAGGATCAGGAGAGAGGAAGAAAGGCGACTGTGAGAAATGCCTGTGCCACCAGCATGTTTGACAGGCCCAAGTCTAGTCCTTCCTTCCATGACCAGTCAGTGCTCAAATGAAATCCACGAAGAACTTCTGTTTCTCCATATGGTAATGCTACTGTGAGCTATACCTGATCCTTTAATAAAGACCTTTTTACTAGTTTGGGGCACCTGGATGGCTCAACTGGTTAAGTGTCTGACTCTTGATCTCAGCTCAAGCCTTCATCTCAGGGTCATGAGTTCAAGCCCTGCATTGGGCTCCACACTGGGCATGGAGATTACTTAAAAAAAAAAAAAAAAAAAAAAAAAAAAAAGACCTTTTTACTAGTTCCATCATAATCCTCTTACTACCATACATGTTTCAGCTGCACATAATGGGGTACCTCCTAGTTTTTACTTATCATTCTCTTTCAGTCCTGCTCTTCCCTGCCCTTGGACAATACCTAGGGCAGAATGCACAACTCTTCTGGTTATTTCCAGGTGAAAATGTCCATTCTTATTAGAAGACATTAAAAACTCCAAAACAATCTGATATCAAAATTGTTATCTCTCATCTTCTTTAAGCTGTTCTCCTCCCTCTAGCTCAAGCCAGATTCAGAAACTTGCAGGGAAGGAAGATAAAAACAATTTCCTCCCTGCCCTCCTGCTCTTTTGCTTTGGGTTCCAGCTGGACTGGGTTTGGGGAGAGGAGCAGCAAAGGAAGGTAAAGATCTTTTCCACCTGAGCCCATGGAATCTGCCATTAGTATCCTCTGCGTGGGCTGGGCCTAATTGAGCTGTTCCCTGACAGTAATTTCAATAACAGCATTTACTCAGTAATGTTGACGGCACTGTTTTGTTTTGTTTTGTTTCTGTGGGAAATGAAGGTCATCAAAATAACCCACTGTTGTTATTCACTGTTGTTATGCTTTTCTCCTTCTTGATTTTATAAGCTGTTCTCCCTCAAGGAAAGCTCTAGTTCCAACCCTAAAAGTGGGCCTCACTTAGGAGACTAGTAGGCAGGCCTGAGGCATTTCCCTGGGTGACCATGTCCAGATGGCTCTTCACTTCATAAGAAAGTTCTTGGTCTCTCAGTCGCCTGACCAAGAAGTCTGCTCAGGACAGTCTTCTCCTCACACCTTTCCTCAAAATACATAGACAATTGGTGGTGGTTGGAATTGAAAAATTTCAAGTTCCCCTGATAAGAATTGGTTGGATCATGTCGAAATAGTATATTCTAGCATTCAGAATAAGATACCATGGGAAGAGAAAAAAAAAAGAGAGAGAAGAGGGGGCCCATGTTCCCCAGTGGGTAGACATCAGTGGCTCTGAGTGGGTCAACCCTGACACGCAAAGGACAAATGCCTGACTGGGAACAGTGTCAAGTGTTGACCCTTTAGCCAGAAAAGTCAGATTATGTTCATGCCACAGTCCTGCATACAGAGTAAGAGTTAATCCTTAATTTTGTTCTCATTCACAAGAAGGCATCAAGTTTTTAAAAGATCCCTCTGATATGAGTTGACTTATGACCCCCCACACACACACATTCAGAAAAGATGGGAGTTGAAGTCCTAAACCCCCAACCTCAGATATGACCTTATGAGGAAATAGGGTCATAACAGATATAATCAGTTCAGCTGAGGTCATATTGGAATACGGTGGGCCCCTAATCCAATATGATTGGGGTCCTTGTAAGAAGAGGGCTATGTATATACAGAAACACTCAGAACACCCTAGGACCACAAAGGTAGATGTTGGACTGATGCACCTTAAGAGTAAGGAGTCCCAAAGCATGCTGACAACAAACAGAAACTAGGAAGAGAAAAAGAAGGATCCTCCGGTAGAGCCTTCAGAGAAAGCTGGCTCACTGCGGATGCCTTGATTTCAGACTTCTAGCCTCCAGAAGTGTAAGCGAAAAAAATTTCTGTTGTGTTAAGCCACCCAGTTTGTTAAGCGGCCCTAGCAAACCAGTAGGACCTCTTACGGTTCTTAGAGCAGGTAATCTCATTGACTTGTGATCTCACTGAGTAGACCGGAAGCTCCGAAGACTCCCTACAGCCCACTTCCTAACATAGATCACAGTGCTTACTCGTAAATATTGGCTGAATGAACACATTTTAGGAGTTTAGATCTTAATGGTTTATTTAATACGACTAAAATATAAGAATTAACAAGGGAGAGATGGCTGCTTAAATTGCATTGGTGTGTATATTTTATTCATAACAGCATTACATAATCTCACGATTTGCACAAGTGAATTATTATGCTGTCATTTGAAACTCCCGTCTGTGGCTTCTCCCTGCTACTTGAAGGAAACAGAACAGAAGTCTTCATCTCCCCTCTGGGTGTTAAAGATAATTGTTGTGTTAGTCAAATGACAGACCCTGGTCTTTACCCCTCTTAACTTCTTAGCATCTTCTCTGGTTTCTCACTGGAGCTGGAATGGCTGCTGGGGGACTCTTCCTGCCTATGAGATTTACATTATTGGAGATTTAAAGCAAACACTATTTCAGAACCAGCAGTAACTTCAATAATTGACTGACGTTAATGCCCCAAGGCAGAATCTCAGATCATCAATTAACTTACCTGGCTTCTAATCGTTAAGAAGTAGCCAACTTCTGGATGACTGCTGTGTGCCTAGGAGGCCAAGACAGGAGGGACCCAGTGCCTTGGAGGAATTTGTGAGGTTCATCTCACTGGGTCTTTATTTCTTCATGGATTCCTTTTCTGAATAGCAATTTAGCAGATACTCAAGTTGACAGGGACAACGGCACATGTGTGTGTATGTGTGTGTGTGTGTGTGTGTGTGTGTGTTCATCCAAGAACCAGAGCCAGCAGAGGTAAAGGACCGGGGAGGACCCACACTGCAATCTTACAGAGAATGTGGAAGAAAATATACAGGAGACAAGGGAAAGAAAAATGGAACTAATTAGAGAGGTTCTCAATTCCTGTAATGATTTTGTTTCTCTTTTCACAACTGCTGGTTTGTATCTAAAGATTCTACTTCCATTGGTGATGTCATTTACTTCCTGTTGAAATGAGATGAGCCGTGATCTTTTGGGGGACTTCCTGTTCTGATCCTGACAGAAGCCATGCCCTCCAACCTCCTCCTTAAATCTATCACCCAGAAGCACATTTTCTTCAATCTGGCTTTAATTCAGTCCAATAAGCATGAGAGATTTGCTGACCTTATGCCAAATTCAATGCTTGACAGTTGAATACAAAGATAAGTTAAACATAGCTGTAGATCAAGAGGCAGTTATAATCTGGAGGGGGGAGTAGATGCATTGCATTGATATGGTAGAGTCCCTTCATTTTCTGTTCATAAAGGTGACTTTTACCAACACTTAGAGGAGAGTCAAGAGGTTAAGTCACAGTGCCTCCCAAATCTGGAGTCTTATCTAGCATCTCCTGGGTCATGAGTCTCTCCTCTGCAGCTGGCTCTGTAGTTTATCCCAGAAGGAACTCACCCAAAGGGCTGGACCGGGTCTCTCTCTCCCTGGGCTACCCTGTGCTTCATCCTCAACCCCGTCCACTACTTCAGACCACAGCGTAGGTACATGAAATTCCTTACTGGATGCTTATTGATTTGGAGGTTCTACCTAATCCAGAAATGGTATAAGTTGCCACCTTGGGAATAAAAAGGTTGGATCCACTTCATTATGGGCCCAGCAAGTGCTACATGACCTTGAGAGTCTAGGTCTTCTGGGCAACTGTGGACTATAGCATTGAGGGGGTGGGGGCACCCAGGGTCAAATTGTCCTTTCTTACTCCCTTCCCCAGAATTGAAGTTATAAGGCCCCCAGTGAAGGCCAGCTGATCTCCCCATTGAGTCACAGATGGAAGAAGAGGAACTAAGGGATAGACACCTGGCCCGGCCTCCCCACAGCAGGCCCGACTGGTTTGTGACCTCCTCCCCATGCAGCCTGGGAATACAAGGGACCCCTTAGCCTGAGCACAGACAGGCCAGGAGAGCAAGGAAAGGGCTGAACCTATTCCCCACCTTTAAGGCCAAGTACCCCTACCTGCTGGAATAGGGCATGTGATCCCAGGAATTTGTCAGGAATTTGTCCTCTGTCAACGCATCAACCAGACCAATTCCTCCTCCTTTGTGAAGAGTGAAGAGAGGGTGAGAAGAGAGGACACAATATGCATCCCAATACTTCTTTCTGATCTTGAGGTGGAAATCCTTTTCCTCTATGAAAATGTGTGTGCGCCCTGAGTGGAAGAGGCAGCCGGGAACGTTCCCAGCAGTGAGACAAGACAAACAACTCTGAAGAGTATTTGCAAATAAGTAGGGAGAATTAGAACTGAAATTCTAGGTAGACATTTCCTTGTGCCACACCTTCCAGACTTGGGCCCATACATGGAGGTTGTCCCCTCACATAGCCCCCTCCCCAGCTCTGGTCTTGGATTTCTTCCCTCTTGTCACCCACCCTACAGCTGCTTCCCCAGATCCCAGTGCAGGGACCCCACACCTGCACTGGGAAAATGCTATGCTTTTCCAAAGTTTCCTTCAAGAATTCTGTAACCTTTGCCTCCACATGCAATGATGTTTCCCACTCAGTCATCACAGCTGCCGGACAGGGTGGGCTGAGGACGGCTGACAGGCCCCGGGAGCCTGTAGACTGGCCAACTGCCTTATTGGGTCATCTGTGACATTGCACCTCATGAGTCTAGCACAGACTTTCCTCAGAGACCACACCACCTAATCCTAGAATCTGCAGGGAAAAAAGGGCCTGTTTCCAATTTACCTGCTTTTAGTCTTATCTCAGGAATGGTGGGCGCTGCCCTGCCCCACCCTCCCAGGCCCGAGGTCATCAAGGAGGGCCTCACGGGTGCAGAGCGAGACTGCCCTGCCTCGGATTACACTGTGTTGATCCCGGTCTTCTTCTAATAAAAAGCGTGTTGGAAGCAGTTCACCCCCAAACAGACATGTGGATAAATGAGCTTATTCAGGGAAGAGAGGGCAAGGACTCCATGGGAAATGCTGAGAAACTTTTGAAGGTTTCAAAGATTAAAAAGCTTAAATGCAGGCCGGCAGCCGAGGAGGCACCTGGAGGCGGCTCTCGGGGAGAGAAGTGCAAGCAGAAGAGACGGTGAGAGCAGAGCGGAGGCCTGGAGCTGAGGAAGCGGCCCACCGCGTGTTCGGGCAAAATGAGGCTTACGTCTGGCTGTGGTGGGGGCCGTCAGATCGGAGGCGGGAAGACGCGCAACGGCAGCGGGCCGAAAGCCAGGCTGTGGGGTCCAGACCGCATACCAGAGGCATCCTCGGCTCCCGAAGGTGTCTGAAGAGAGTGATCACATCAGAGCAGGCTCCTGGAAGTGAAACCCCCTGTGGTGTCGTCAGGGCCTGGGGAGAGAGAGGGCCAGGAAGAAGGGGGAAGGGCCAGCCGGTCAGGATGAGGAGGAGGAAGATGATGACGGAGGGTAAGCCTTATAATGGCATTCACGGCTTCTGGCACTTAGAATCCATCCCCACAACACCATGGTGAGGGAGGCTGCTGTTCTCACAGGTATTTACAGATAAGAGAATGAAGGGACAGAGAGGTTAAGTCACTAGTTCAGGGTCCCCCAGGTCATAGGTGAAAGACCCAGGATACAGCTAGGGGCACTAATCTGTTTATTCAGGCAAAACACAATGAGGGCCTGAGCAAAAGTGAGGGGTGGTGGAGGCACGGTGTGAACTCATAGAATCAGAGGCCACCGGGATGTGTCATGTGTGATGGCAGGAGGCGAGTGGGAGGGATTGGAGAAGAAAAGGTGAAAAGGATTGCCCAGCTTCTTGCTGTAGGTCTCCAGGAAATAGCAGTACCGTCACCGGGATAGGGGCGCCTGGAGGAGGAGCTGGTTTGCAGAGCAAGACGGAGCAATGGTGTCGGGCACCGGCATCTGGGTTCTGAGCTACCACAGCCTGCAGTAGCTTTTGGACCACCTCCCTCCTTTCTGCTGTCCTACAACTCCTCTCTCGATGCTGAGCTCTACCTGATGTAAAGCAGGTCCTCTTATGCCCTTGGTAGATCCCCGCAGTGTCTTCCTGGCACACAAATAGATAGTCTGGGCTACTGACTCCGGCCGTCAAAGCCTTCCAGTTGTGGCTCCGGCCGGTCCATCTGACACCATCTCACAGCTGGCTCCCGTCGCGCACGGAGCCCCGCCTGCCCCTCCTGCCCACTGCCCAGAGCCGGCCTTTCTGGCCCTGCCTTGCTCCAGGACACACAGGCTCCCACGGACCTTCTCAGGACAGAGAGGCCTGCCTTGGTCGTGTCGCCCAGGGTGGTGCCTCTAGTCACCACCACCTTTTGCAGGCCCGGGCATATCCATCACCAGCAGTGTACTTGTGTTTCCCTGTGCACGTATGTGTTCACTCCCTGTGGCTGCGGAAACCCATCACCACACACTTGCTGACTTGAAACAACACAAGTGTATCCTCCCACAGTTAATGCAGGCTGTAAGTCTGAGGTCAGCGTCCCTGGGCCAAAATCAAGGTGTCAGTCAGCAGGGCCATTCTCCCTCTGGAGGCCCTCGAGGCGAATTCACTCTTGCCTCTCCCAGCAGCACTCCTTGGTTCGTGGCTGCGAACCTCCAGCCTCCAAGGCCGACATCTTCTCTCAGCTCCATTTTCGCATCACCTTCTCTGTCCATCTGTGTATTAAAACCTCCCTCTGCCTCCCTCTTAGAAGAACATGTGTAATTGCACTGGAGGCCCACTCTGATCAGCTCCTATACCAAGAGCCTCCCCTCAATCACACCCACAAAGCACCTCTTTTCATGCAAGATGACATTTCCGGGCAAGGTGGCATTTCCATGCAAGGTGGCATTTCCAGGCAAGGTGGCATTTCCATGCAAGGTGGCATTTCCGGGCAAGATGGCACTCACAGGTTCCAGGGATTAGGGCCTGATATCTTCTGGGGACCATTATCCTGCTTCCCGCAATGTCTGTCTCTCTCAATGGCTCCGTGGAGGAAATCTGCTCCACCCCAGGCACCTAGAACCTTGGCCACAACGGAGAGATTCTTAGCTGCTATTTACCAAGGGACTAAATAAATTAATATAGGCAAGTGTATTTTATTCTAGAAAGTGTTTTTCATTATATGTTCATAATTTAATAACAATGCGCCATACTGTTTTTAACTTCTATAACAATAAAATAGCTTTGATACGACAGTCATCTTACATAAATGAAAACATGATTTAATGAAATGGCACTTTATGAGCTTTAGGCAAAGCAAATGTTTGAATTATCTTGTTTAAATTAAATGGCTCTTTTGTGTTCAGTAGTAAGCATCACTAAGTGTGTCTATCTTGCTAATACAGTGGCATCATTATATTCTAAATTATACAATTTAATTACATGTAACTTGAAATTTAAACTGAAGTATTGTTGAGGAACAAGCGTGACCTTTACATCCACTCCTTATTTTTTTTTTCAAATGACGTGACACTCAGAAGAAGTTAACAAAATCTGATGTTTTCAACCAGCTAAATAAGCAGGAAGATATGGAAAAACCAGTTCGAACCCTTCCTTTGCCACTTATTGGCTGCGTAGCCCCGGGCAGGATATTTGAGTACTCTGGGATTCACAGCTCCCACTGGGTAAAATGAGCTCAGATAAGCACCTAATGTGTGCCTCTCGGCGCTCAGCCTGTATTCGCTCTGCCTTTACCCTTCTGTTCTCATAAACACATGGGGTTGGGGGAGGCTGAGGTGGGGAGGAATCCATTTTAGCTCTGTTAACTCCACAAACCCACATTTACTATATGGAAACACACTGGCATACAATATAGGGCACGAAGCACTAGCCCTTACGGTGGGAGCCCTGCCTTGTTTCTTCCCTGTTGCTCAGCACAGTGAGAAACCACCCCAGGGCCTGCTAGGGATTGATGCCTCAGCCAGACGGATGAGGGAAGAGGGTTGAAGTTGAAAACTTTGCAGAGAGGATGCTGTGCGGGCTGACAGAGGGAAAGGAGGGGTTGTCATCAGAACTGCCCAAGAGACAGGGAGATAAAAGTGGACTAGAGCGTGGTGATCCCCAGGTTTCTTTTAAGGGGAAACAGACCACCTACGGGGTGAGATTTTTGGGAACATGGAACAAAGGCCAGGTTACCAATCAAAGGCTAAGTGGGCAGCTATGCCAGAAGTCACAGAAGATATGTCAAAGCGGGGCGGGGGGGGGTCCTCTTTTTCTTTTTTCCCTGTACTTCCTTTTATGATGGGCTCACTATTTGGTTTATGGACTTTGAGATTCAGAGGAGTCCTAAGAGATAATTTGCCTCAACCTCCTTCCCCATGCGGAAATCTTCTTTATGACATTCTCAGCAGATGGTCATCCTTTGTGGTGTTGCCTTTGTTATAATTTATTTTCTTTAGTAATTGGTTTTTATAGAACATCGTTAACTTAAAGAGTTTATTTTTCAAGTTCCCATTAGAAAGGCTGTCTATTTACTGTGTGTATGTGTGTGTGTGTCCCATATCAGATTAGACCCTGGGATTTCTGCTCCCTGGTGGCTCCAACTATGAGTAGGGGCAGTAAAGGGGACAGGAGGTTTCAATGTCTCAGACTTGACTTTTGGGTAGGATTCAGGCCAGGGAATAGGAAGAGAAGGTCAGGAATAATAATAAAAAAAAAATTTCTAGTTTGGGAAAGGGTTTTTTTGAACTTCACTGCCATTGTTGTTGTTTCAAATAATGCCAGTTGAGATTTTCTCCTTCTATAAATAACCCAGTCCAAAGAAAACTTTTAGAGATACATAAAAAGCATACAAAAATCATAAACATTTGAGGATCTTGCAATTCTATGGTTTCTTCCAGTTTCATATTCTTCTCTTTTTACAATATATTGTGGAAATTTCCCATGTTATTCTATGTTCTTTTGCAATGTAATTCCTAATTATGCAGCATATTCTGTTGTACGGCGGTGGAATTATTTACTTAACCAGCCTTAGCTCCTCTCACCTCTTGCCTCTTCCTGCTGGTCAGGGAAGCTGCTTCTGGCATAAGCACTTCTTAATCTGCCTTGACTTTCATCCAGACACAGAATGCTTGTCCGAGTGTATTTGGAAGGGATGATACAATTACAGTGTGTTTCCTGGGAGTAATCACGGTGGTGCTGTGGAGTCCATCTTTGGGCTTTGTGTAGATGATGTGTTAATTATATTCTGTCAAGACACAAACTTCTATTCCCCTGTATAAGCACAATCATTTGTGTTTCACACCACAAGCGAGACTCAGTCGAACAGGTCCCTTTAAATCAGGCTGGGCTGCTAACTGTGGGCTCTATTGGCCGTGCTGTGGTTACTGAGAAGAGGATGCCACAGGCCCTGAAAGCAGAAGGCGAGCCCTTGCAGTGGGAATCCAGGAGAGCCTCCATGACCCTGTTTGGTGAAAGACAGAGTGAGGGATGCTGAAAGTACCGATCTTGGGCCCGTCTAGGACAACTGGCTTTTTTCACTTGGGTTATTCGGCCAACAGGTATACACACACACACACACACACACACACACACACACACACACACACACACCTTTAAAAGAAACCCCCAGGGCCAGTAAGTCTCCACTTGTTGTTTTGATCTCTGAGTTCCCAAATCTCTTTCTCATTTCTTGCTCACTGAACAGCTGTCCAGAAAGCCAGCCCTGGGACACTGGTCTTGATTCTGAAATTTTCACCTCCTCTTCCTATAGATTCACACCCTGGATACTGTCACCATCTTACTTCATCTTACTTCCTCCTATGCTAGATATAACTGCTGATTTCACGTGGGGACACTGGGCATCAGACTATGAGTTTTCACATGGAAGAACGCCCTTCTTCTCTTCTTGGTGATGCATTGTGTCCCTTGGGCCTTAAATAATGTTGCTTGTGTTCTGGGTCTCATGATGGCATTGGCAGTGATGAAGTCTTACCAGGAGGCTTCAGAAGGGTAGACACAGATGAGCAGGAATGGATTACAGAGGGAGCACATGTATAGTGGCCTGAGGTAGCCTTTGATTTTGTCTGACACTCTCTTTGTCCTAGTAATGGACTTTGTCCCCCAGCTGCAGAAATGGGCAAGTGACCCAGGCTCACTAATCATTACTTATCTTTTCCTGGACACAGTGTGTCCGGGCAAGGGCATGAGAGCCACATAGAGTTCATCAGAGTCTGTCCCTGGGATCGATTCACATCACTGCCATGATCTGTGCCATGTGGGTAAGGACAGAAAATGAAACCAGTACATAAAGAAGAGCAAAGACAGCCGAAATGAGAAACAGGAGGAGAGAGAAGTAGTGTGGAGGTACCAGGCACTGGTTCTAGTCCCGGGGCCCTGGTCCCCTCCACTGCTACTTGAATTACATGAAAATCTTCAGCCTTTTTTCTGAACAATGGGAACCAGTTATTTTCTTGTCTTCCATAAGCTAGTTTGTGATGGCCTTGAACACACGTGGCAAAATGGGCCTGACTAATGCACTTTCTGATGCCAGCAGGTGCCAGTTTGATTTGTGAATACAGTTGAGACATCCCTCTAGGGACTTCTGGAAATAACACGAAGACACTGTGAGGAAGACTCGTTTCCCACAGGCACGCAGGATGAGGCCTCCTGCCATAATAATTTGGATTGTAGAAGGGAAGTACGACCTTGTTTTGTAATCATAGGCTGGTGAAGCCAGGAAAAATGTAGGTTATACTCTCACAAATTCACACAAATCTCTTAATCAAACTGGCTCCTGGCTAGATCTCCCCCACCGGCCCAGTGCCCAGATTGTATCAGACAAGCTCAGACCCAGGTCAAAAACCTAGCCCTGGAGATCACTTGGGCTCTGGCTGGACACACCGTCTGTACTGAATAGAGAGAAGTTGCTAAGGGAGAATTGTGAGGTTTCAATGGGCAGGTAAGTGGAGAAGGAGGAGAAGGAGGAGAAAGAGGAAAAATAATCAAAGGTAACATCAAAATTTAAGGTTGAGAAGGGAGGTGTTTGGTGATGGCACTAGCCTAGATAAAAAATTATTGAGGGGAGAGCAGGTATGTAAAAGATACATTCAGAATTGGACCTTGTGCAGAGATAGTGCATGAAAGGCACATGAGGTTCACTGTTACTGCTGTTGTAGCAGATCTTAGAAACACAGATTTAGAACTTAGGAAAGAGCTAGATGTCATAGGTATGTAGATGGAACTGAGACCATGAGGGCTGAATAAAATAAGATGCCTGTACTGGTTTCCTAGGGCTGCTGGAACAAATTGTCATAAACTGGGATAAAAGAGCAGAGATGTATTCTCTTCTTAGAGTCCAGGAGGCTAGATGCCTGAAATCAGGTTCTCACCTGGTCCATGCCCTAGAGAAGAATCCTTCCTGGCCCCTTCCTACTTTCTGGGAGCTCCTGGCAATTGTTGGTGTTCCTTGGCTTGCAACTGCATCAATTCAATCTCTGCCTCCGTTGTCACATGGCCTTCCTCCATGTCGGTCTATTTTTGTGGGTCCTGTGCTTTTCTTGTAAGGATATCGGTTATGCTGGATTTAGGACCTGGCCTAATCTGGCATGACCTCAATTTAGCTAATTGTGTCCTCCAAGACCCTAGTTCCAAAGAAACTCACGTTCTGCAGTTCTGAGTGAACATGAATTTGAGGGGGTCACTATTCAATGCAGTGCAAAGGGGAAGAAAAAAAAGAAAGCTAAGGGCAGAATCCTGAGAGACACTAACATTCTAGAGGTTAGAAGGGAAGTGTCAGTGGAGAAATGAGAGGACAGATAGGGAAAGTAAGAATGAGAGAGGGAGGAGGCAAGGAAACCAGAGGAATAAAGAGTCTTCTGAAAGTACAAGGACGAACTCACATCCACAGCTGTTGAGAGGTCAAGTATGAGGGGTGCAGACAGGTCACTGCACATGCGCTGGGAACCTCACTAGGTTGCCCATGGCTGCGGGGGTCGGTGGGGGCTGCCTTAGATGCAGGGCGTTCAGCACAGGGCCAGGACCCCCTGGACGGTTGGTCTCCCTCCCTCAGCATCAGCGGTTACTTGTCACTGAGGGTGGAGAGACAACAGGGTTGAAATTTAACAGGTTGGGGAGTGAGTGGAAGTTAAGAAATGTACCTGTTGGGGGTATGATCGTGGCTTTCATGGTTGCGCTGTGTTTTTCTGACAATTTCACTACACTGGAACTTTCTTGGTTAGGATGTAGGGCCTGGGTATTTAGTCCAAAGTGAAGTCTTCCGGTAAGGTCAGCTTAGTCTCTAACCACTGACACTCTCTTTGTCCTGACATCATGGAACAACCACATTACTGGAGATCAGAGTGCCCCTCCAATGCAGTGAAAGCCACTCTGACCTTTCTTGTTTGGTGGGATACTCTAGGGTATGCTATTTAAATGAACCCATTTTTGAAATTTCGCCCATCTCTCCTGAATATGATAGCTATCTTGCTCTGCCTTCAGAGCACTTATCTTCAAAGCATTCAACACTAGGAAAAAGTCTTGATTTTTCCTTAAAAAGAAATCATCAGGATGTCTGACTCCATCCAGACCTTTGGATGTATGATTTCATTATTCATGGCTGGGGCTCCTCTTGTGGCTTTTGATCTGTAGTTTACAGAATATGTGCGTAAGGAGGCTCTCTTTTCCATAAACTGATCTCTTTACCCTCTCAGCCCAGAATAACTTTCCATTTATTCCTCTGATAAAGCATTGATGCTGTGAGCCAGCATATATTAAATCTATCATTATACAAACACAGCACTAGACTTTTATCCAGCCCAGATCAGCAACCAGATCACTGTCAGGGCTCCTCAAGTGCTTGCTGATGATGAACAGCAAAGGGGACCTGAGGCTTTTCACAACCATCAAATCTGGAGAAGGAATCTCGTCTGAGAACAGTTTGCAAAGTCTATCGCCAGTATCCCAGTGCTATTGCTAGCTGGCCAAGGTACTGAAATATAATCTGAGCTTTAACTCACTAATATGCATTTAAAAATACACATCAAAACACCACTTCATTTAAATTCTTCAGTGGCTTTTCTACCTCTCTTCTGATGAAACTCAATCATTAATATGGCTTGGGAGGACCCTGCCTTCTCTTGGGAACTCACAAATACATATGCATCTTTTTTGGTCCTATATAGCTCTTGTAACTCCATGATTTGTTAGGTATAGACGTCAATGTCTTATCCATATTTCCAGATTATAAACTCTTGTCGATTAGGAAGATACTGTATCTGTTTCACCCTTGAGTATCCCACAATGCCTAACCATGCACTTATAGATAGTAGGTGCTCTATAAATTTTATTGAATTAAGTCATATTCAAATGATTTTTGAAAGCATTTTCTTTTCTCGTATATTTCTGAGAAACGTAAGAATCTTCATCTTCTCCCCTCAACAATATTGTTAGTAAATGTAATTCCCGATGTCACTGTTAATAAGTAATTCAACAGAAAAGAGGTTTATCTTAATATGTATGTCTGTGCTACTTTTGACCCCGTAAAGAATCGACTCCACTCCTTCCATTCAATTGAGTAAGTGTTAATTAAACGCCTATGATGTCCGAGGCTCATGGTGTGGGAGTACAGTGTTTCATTTCAGCAGGATGATTTGGGATTAAAATAATATATATCTCTGAACAATTTGGGGCTCCTGAGTCTGACTCGAGCAGTCACCAAGTGATTCTCCCATGTTTACACTGTAGCTCTCCTCCTTCCCTCCCCTCCTTCCTTCCTTCCACCAGACTTTGTTGACCATCTATTAGATATGGTCGTGACAGCTCTGGATTAGATATTTCAGAAGGAATGAGACAAAAGAAGAGATCATGCTTGTCCTTGCCCATTTGGAAAGAAAAGTTCAGTCGATAAGGCATCTGACAGAGAGCAATTCCCACCCCTGTTCTGTCACTAAGAAGCAAAGTGAACTTAGCAAGTCACCCCCACAGCTCAGGACCTCAGTTTGTTATCTGTAAAATTACGGCAGCAGACTGATACCTGAAGAATAGTAGGGATTAGAAAATCATTGAGCCAGATGGCTCTCGCCAGTAACTAGAGCTGGAAGGCAAAATACCGCTTTTTGGTTTAATTTTTTTTTTTTTAAATTTTGGAAGGATGAACGTAGGTAACCAAACTACTGAAGATACTGGAGGTGCTTCTTTCAAAGAAGTCTGAGATTAGATCAATTACACACAGTCAGTTCCAGGTAACTGAAAACCCAGTGACTGAAATCATGAGAACATTTGTTGTTCACCCAGCAAGATGTCTGGAGGTGGGTGATTCCAGGTGTCAGGGCCTGGATTTCTATCTCTGCCACTTTCTTGCTTTCTCCATTATAAAATGGCCACCATAGCTCCAGATATCAACTCCCCGCATAACTGTAACTACAAGAAGAAAGTAGGGAAGCAGAATAGCCCTGGCCCAGTGTACCTCTCCGTTTATTAGAAAGAAAATCACCTTCCCTGAAGCCTTCCCTGCAGACTTCCCCTTTATTTTAGCAGCAAAGGAAGCTGACAAAGAAAATATCCATTGTTGTTTTCAGCTTCTACTTTGGAAGGTATACAAGGGAAAGGAAGATTGGGCATGGCTGCGGATGGCCTGCCAGAGTGTTTACCAGAATCCTTATCCTTGGCCACTCACTATCTCTAGGCCTCATTTTTCCCCAGTAGCCACTGTGGGTGGAGTGCTGTCACCCATTTTCAATGGGAGAACAAATGTGCTGAATCACCCAGTTACTGTAGCTGCCACCAAATCTCGAATCTCTGGCTGGCTGGTAATCTTCTCCATCATGTCTCAATGTAGATTCAAGTGCAACAGCCTCTAACTAAAAAACAATGTAGCCACTTCAAACACAATGATGTAGAAAGAAGATGCCTTCAATAAAATTTTGCATTTGGAAAAGGGCTCAATGGGAAGCCTACAACAGTCCCTGGTTTTTAGCACGTACCCAGTACTGTTGCTCTTTAATGGTAAGAATGAGAGAGAATTCCATTTCTTCGTCAGCCTATCTGGCAACCTATAATACAGAACAAGGAGATACGACACGAGGTGAGGAAAATAAGACGCAAGGCAAGGAAGGCCTATGTTGTCGATCAAAGAACACCTGTGAGAGAGAAAATGGTGAAGTATGATTGGGTAGGAAAAGCCTCCTACTGTGCTACAAATCTGACAAAGTCTTTGCTAACTCAATAGAGAGCTTCAGAGCAAAGAAATAACCAGCCTTGTTTACTCCTGCTATGCTTAGGCATTGACCAGAGGCTTCTCAGAGCCCGGCTTCCAGTGTAAAGCTGGGCCGGAGCCCAAGAGGGCTAACAGCTGGAGGCTATCAGCTAACTATCTTCACCGTATGTTCTTTCTTGCCCAAGTGGGGCACCTCCTCAGCAGCCCGGGCCAGGGATATGGTTGACCAGCTTTGGGTCCTCTCTTTACTAGTTTAATGGTGCCTGCTGTGAGGCAGCTCAAAACAAGAGGGTTGGGTGGGGCAGCTCCATCTTTATCAGAACTTTTCTGGCAGGCGTGTCTGCTTTGCCTGACAAAGAAAACAAATGGTAGGAGTTTGAGTGTTTGGGCTCTAATTTTGCCGGTCTTATCTCTTGCTCTGTCTACGTGCCCCTGCTTCTGACTCCAACAAATCTCTGAATTGTGGAATTCTCAGTCAATTTAGATTGCTGGTTACAGCAGAGAACATCCCAGAAGGGATCTTTTTCTTCCCTTGCTAATGACAGATCTTCTCTAACCTATGTGTATCTTCTTGTGGGACCTTACAAAAAGCTGAAAGAGGTAGCCAACATCACCCAACATCTTCAATGTTCCTAACTACTTCCTTTCACGCTATAGCCTCAGTAGGCACGTGCTTATGTTGCTGGCTGGCTGGGTCCAAGGACCCAGAGGGGGTCCTGCAGGACCAGCCAAGAGGATCCTTGACTTCATGCAGGATGGAAATCAAACATGAGCCAAGAGGAAGTGAGAGCAGAATTTATTGAGGATATAGAAAGAGAGTATGGATACAGACAGGGCATCTGAGAAACTTGGAAAGGAAAGAAATTCTCATCTTTGCTCAGAGGCTGGGGTTTTTATTGAGGATGGTAGTCTGGTATACATGTCCTCTCAGACATCCAGGAACAAAGTCAAGTGTTTGGGTGTTTTCCATATGTCATTTATGCCCTCAAATCAGGGGTCTTGATGAGTCAGTTGTCTTGAAAAATGTTCCTGGTGACCCTGCCAGGTAACTCCTTAGGTGGTGTTATGTACTGTATGGGAAGACTCCAAAGAAATCTTCAATTCCTTGACCTTTACAAGGAGGACTTACTTTATCTGTCTTATAAGGCCTGTGTAAGGTGGAAGTGTAGGTCCTAGCAAGAATGGAAGCAGGATAAGGAGGGAATAAAGCAGTTTTCCATGGGGCCCCTTTTGTTTCCCTGTTGCAGTTTGAATCTCAAGGCATGAAAATCAAGAGTCTGAAACAAATGCCTTGTCACCACCTAGTAAGTGTTACCAAAGTCCCAGCCTCTAACAGAAGGCCACATTGTCCCCTGTACCACCACCTTGACTCCATCATTCTGTATTTTCAGCTGTATTATTTGTGTTGCTCTGTTTGTTTCAACTAAATTTTTTTTAAAAGTGTTTGGCTACAAGTAACAGAAAAACCTGAAATGTGGGGCCTTAAAAATAAATATATTTTTATTTACTTAACAAGAAGTCTGGAGGTAGGTGGTTGCTGGGTAAAGTTTGCATTTTTATGATGTCAAGACACCAGATTGTCATCTCATTCAGTTTTTGTCCTCCTCCTCACGCTCACAAGAAGGTTGCCACAGCTCCAGGCACTATATCCTCACCTAACCATGTCCAAAGGGCAGAAAGGAGGGTCACACAAAAGTTTTCCACTTGTGTGCCTCCCACCTTCGGATGAGGAGGAAAATTTCCTCCCAGAGACCTCCCAGTATAGTTCTGTTAGCACTACTTCTGTAGCAAAGGAGGTTTAGAACATGAGTCTCTGGTATTTTCACTCTTTAGAGTGGGAGAAGGGCAAAAGGAAGGGGGATTTGGAGGATAGCCAGACAGCAGTGTTTACCATGGGATCATGCCTATTGATCTTAGTCCTTCAACCTCCAATTTGAAAATAGGGATGAACCATCTGTTTTCGCTTCCTGGGAAGTAGCAAATTATGAATAAATTATGCAGCCAGAGCCCCAGAGAGTCCTTAGAACAAAGTATTGTCAATCCAAGGCCCTCATTTCATTAAACCTATATTAGTTTCTATTGCTCATTTGATGGCATCTGATTGTTCCCTAGGATAAGAAGTACTGGCAATATAGGAGAAAGGAGAAAATTACCTCAAATCTATTCTACCAACCCCCACCTCTCCCCAGTGCTGAATAATCATGGGATCCCCACATCCTCAGTCATTTCTGTGTAACCAGCAAGCTAAGGCTACAAGTTTAGGCCAGGGGATTGACATGTTCCAGAAATCTCTTGGGCTCTTAGAGTCCTGAGAAGGCCATTGGAGAGGGATACATTATCAAAGGAGTGAATTTAGCCACCAGTGACAAAGGTGGGTTATTAGGGAGCACTGTGTCATTAAGGTGTCCCTGAAATGACACCTTTGTAAAGCTGCCCATCCACCTTCCTGCCCACAACACTATTCTCAGCTCTCTCAAAATCATCTTCCCAGTTTTCTTAATCTTTGGATTTTTTTTTTTTTAAATCTCAGCATTCTTAAAAGGGTTTGAAAGCAGTTCTCTGGCTTTCTTGAATGAAAATGGCTGAACATATTTATTTATAGTTTAAAATATCTTTATGTTATTTTCTTATCAAAGTGATTTCACAGTGTTACGTATTTAATTTGTGGTTTGTTTTGTCTTGCCTTGTAATCTTTTACTTAGAAAACTGGCTCTTCTTATCTGGGGTGTAGTCTCCAGTGGTCAGGATGGCTCTTCCCCACCCCCGGCCAGTCCAAATCTCTTTTATTTCAGGACGGCAGTGGAGGGTCCAAAGCCAGATGCCTCTGTACTTGCCTCTTGTTCTCAATTAAGAAAAAATAAAGGTAACTACCCCCCCCCCCAAAAATCCTTTCTTTTTCAGAAGACATTTCCTTTGGCAGTAGGCCTGGCTGATGACTGATTATGGACCCACAAGGCTAAACTAGAAAGCCGGAACATGCAAGAGGCCTTCAGGGGCACCCTGAAGAATCAGATGCAGTCATGTAATCATTACTGTCACCTCTGGCCTGAGTTCTTGCAGTCCACCCAGACTTCCTATGCCAAGGGGCTGCAACCGCGCAGGCAAGAGCTGTATCTCTGTACCCCTGCACTTCTCTCTCACATGGCCAACTTACCCATCTTGTTTTCCCTTTTCCTCCTCAGCTCCTCCTGGCTTTGTTGATCTGGCTCAACTGTATCTCTCTGACACAATGTGTTTCTTGCTCCCTGATGCCTGGGGAGTGGGCCCATGCAGGGACCCCCACCAAGTGACCACTCCAGGCTCCTAGGGACACATACTGCTCTGGTTGGCCTATCAGCTTCCCCAAGCCCATCATTCCAAACCAAGAAGTGGGATCCGAGTTGTGACCACTTCCTGGATCTTGGAACTTGAACTGTCTTCTTCAAGGTTTTACTGGATTTGGTCTATGTTTTTCCTGAACCATGGCCAGTTCCTCTGCTCCCTACTCATATCCTAGCCAGTGCTGTTTTGGTTCCCAGAAATAGAAATGCTGCATGAAGGGCAGCAACCCAATGGGCTCTCACCTCCATGGGCTGCTAGGGCTTATTTATGAGCCGTGACTTAATACCTGGTTTCCAAGGGTACCAGGAGACTCACAACACCATCAAAATGGCACAGCCCTGAATCCATTAGTTTGAAACGGTGAATCCCAAGGAATTTCCAGCTCAGATGTCAGCTAGGATCCTTATGCCTTTGAGATTCAAATGACATTGGCTTTAAAGCATGGTGAAAAAAATACGGCTCACACTGTTACTGTTAGCTCTGCCTCATGAGACGGAAAGACCTTGTGGGTGAGGTTACCTTTCTTCTAGTAACTATGGCTCCAAATTTCTGCTGCAGCTACAAGAGCCCACTGCCAGGGAGTGTCTAGCCATCTCATGCTCTCTGGGTGTCTTGTACACTACCACTCCTATGCTCCATGCCAGCCGGATTTCTTTTGTGCCCACTAATGTCTGATCTATAAGGCTGTATATGCAGAAGTCTTCTTGAAGTGTTAGGGCAGTGAGGGGGATGTGTAACACAGTGCTACACAACCTAGATTTAAATATCAGAGAGCAAGTTCCCAGCCTCCAACCCTCTCCCTGTCTCTTTACTGACTGCCTCTTTCCTTCACTTTGTTTCTCTGTGTGCTTAGGGCAAAGTCCTTGGGTTTTACTTCCTGCACCAAAAAATTCCCAGCTTTTTCTTGAACAAAGATGTCCTAAGAGGAACTTAAGTTGCAGCTTTTTAAACATCAAAATTTCCCCTCTTTATATGTTGATGATGATAACTAATTGTGACAAGCAAAGATTTAAATGGGCACTAATAACAAAATGGCAACAAACCACTATCATTAGCATGTGTTTTACAGTTTACAAAGCACTTTCGAATTCTTTATTGTCTCATTTGAATAAATTTCCTATTCTGTTTATGCCTGGAAGGCTTATGGATAAGAGCTTCATACCAGAGGAGGAACACACACCAGTACCATAAACACAATCATCTGTGCACATGGGGACTCTACGAGGCTCACATAGAGCTCCATGAGGGACGAGGTCCCTGATCAATAGATAGACAAAGTCATTGGTGCAGTTTTTATTGATTCCAAGTCCAAGGCTGGGACCCCCTGACACCGTGGGCCACCACAAGGAGCTATTACGACTCTGCTCTATTAGCGGCTACACGTATTGAGTTTCCAAAAATTCAGAAAACGGATAGGCTCATCTTCCGCCGAGATTATTGGGTCATTTCTCAGCATGTCTGCAGCCTGAACAAGAGTGAGGCTCTGATGAATCACACTCAGCATCTACAGTTCAAGCAGGAGAAATCTGGAGTTTGAACAAAGATTGGAGTACTTCCAAGTACATAGCCTTTCATCTTTAAGGACTAATTCACAGTGTGCATTTTATACATCTTTATAGTGTTATGTTGCCATTCCTGGACGCTTATTTCTTAGCAAATAGGGGATGGAATGACACTTACAAGTGAATGCATTCAGTGGAAGAGCTTGCCTTGACATGTATTTCACTGGGAGAGGCCATAAATATTTTCCGCACGTGTGTCTGTATCTGCGTGATGCTTCATTCTGAAAAACAACAATAACAACTGCATCATTAAGCAACAGAGAGGCTAATGTGTCAGCTAGCCTAGTGGGAAAGACAAACAGGATCATCTTGTCAAGTCATACAATGGATTGCACTTTGGCACAAGCTGCCTGTCGTCTCGGTGTTCCACAGTTCAAGGACGAATTTAACCTGCGGCTGTAACGCAAGGTATCACTGTGACCTCAGACAGTTTACCAGCTTCTTTCTGTCCTCTGGGGTCCTGCCACGGCTGGGGTGGGAAGTTGTTGGAAGCCTACAATGTGGACCGGTCATTGCCCAGGACTTTCCAAAGTGTCCTGAATGGAAAAGAAGCACAGTGGTTTGTCAGGCCTGTCCCTAAGGTCTTTGGCACCATCTAAGCTTTTAAACACACATTTAACATTGTAATTGATGAATCACTTCTCAGTCACCATCTTTAGAGCAAACACTCCATGCAGAGACTGCCCTATTTATCCATAGCTCCAGCATCTAACACAATACCTGGCATAATTAATTAATAGGTTTGTTGATTGAATAAGTGAATGGCCTTGTGCCAGCAGGACAAAGGAAATATTTTTCTTTTGAACTAATGTTTCTCCTATGACAATGCCCAACTTCCCCCAATTTCCTTTGAGTCACTTCATGGCTCTTGTGTTGCATGTACGTAATGAGTACTGAGAACACTTAAACTTTATTTATTTACTTTCTCCCGCAACTGGGACACAATGAATAATCCCACCATAAAATCAAATGAAAGGTCAAAGGGAGGTATAATGGGTTGGGAGCATGGGAGAAGGGTTGCCTAAGCTTGTCCTGAGGCCAGACTTGATGCAGATGTCTAAGCATCTTTATCTTGGGGCGGGTCTCAGAATAAGTGGCCCTTAATGGGTGGGGGTCAGGGGTACTAAACATCCTGTAACACTTGGGTCAATCCCTCTGATGAATAATTTTCTGCCCAAATGCTATTAATGCCCAAGATGGGAGTCATCTTTTATACTGTAAGTTAATTTCATTTCCAGATATGATGTTTCTTTTCTTCCTCCACCCTTTCTTTCCTTCCCTCCTGCCTTCTCTTCCTCCTTCCCATAGTTACTGAACATCCACTACAGGAAATGTTTGGTGAGCATTATTATGACTTGGCCTCAGGGAGCACAGTCACGCAAGGGAAGACATGACATGTTCTCAAAAAACAAGAGAACTAGGCAGAAAACCATAACTGGAGAGCAAGTAAAGGGAAAGTGTTATAGGGGACAGAAGAGATGTGCCTGATGTTTTCAATGAAATATGTCTTATAAATCAAGATATGGTTGTGTTGTATAAAACTTTATGGTTCACAAAGGTCTCTCCTATATATTTTCTGGTTTTATTAATCCTCACGATAACCCTATAAAGGTACTTAGTTTGCCCTCAGATTTATTCCTCATTGATTCTCAGCTCTGCTGTGTACTGCCGGAGCCCTGACCCTGCCGGCCATGCCCTCTCCCTGTTAGCAGGCTTCCAACGCAGGGTTGGCTAATGGGAAGCACCGGTGGGAGGTGGGGGCTCCACCATTTAAGCAGCGAGTGGCTGTTCCTACTCTGGGGCTCCATCTCCCACCAGACATGCCTTCAGTACCTGGCATTGCAAATTCTGCCTCCTTGCCTTTTTCTCTTGCTTCTGTTGCAAACCTGGTTTACCTTACGATCACTTTGGGCTCAGAGCTTCTAGCACCCGAGTAAGCAATTCTTTGCATTAAGATCCCTTGGTTCTAAATATTTGAGGGGGGTTGTGTTTTCCTAACTAGGTTCTAATTAGAAGGGAAGCATTATTTTTTTAATCTTTAGAGATAAGGAGAGAAGAATTAAATGTCTTGCCCAACGTCAGCTAGGTATAGGAGACAAAGCCCAGCCCTGTCCCCTGACTCTAAATCCACTGCCTGGGCTGCCTCCCCTAGAGGTAATAGCAATGAAAAGGTCTTATAAAGTTATCGAAGGTCTTATGAAAGCCACATCTGATTGGTTTTTACTGTGTGTGTTTAAATGGGAAGGAGCTTTAAGCTTGTATGATGTGGCCTTTGTTTTCATTTGCTCTTGAAGAAGTTAGCATATTGGCTAGATTAGGGGAATGCCTCACAAGTGTTTGTGGTCATTAGCTGGCCATTTGGTGGAATAATGTTTGTTGGCACAGTCACATGGATCAGTAAAATGATGCAAGATAAAAACCAGCCCTCATAGTACTTTATGCTTTAGTATCAAAATATTGTTCTGATTATCATGATTATCTCACCTCAAAAGAAGAAAAAAGTAGAAGTCATATTGAATATGCTCTGGCTTTAGAAAAGCTTTTAGGCATTTATGAATCAGACATGTTACTATATGCTGGCTATAAGAATGTTTTCATTCTCAGCGTTACTAAATTAATGACTAAATGTGGGACACCTGAGTGGCTTAGTCGGTTCAGCTCAGGTCATGATCCCAGGGTCCCAAGATGGAGCCCCCGCATCAGGCTCCCTGCTCAGTGGCGAGCCTGCTTCTCCCTCTCCCTCTGCCCTTCTCCTCCTACTCATGTTCTAGTCTGCTTTGCTCTCTCTCTCAAATAAATAAATAAATAAATAAATACTTTAAAAATTAATTACTAAATGTTACAATCACTTAATCAATTGATTTAATAATAATGAAGCCCTGTTCTCTGAAAAGGCCCATGAGGAAGGGCCCCAGTCTGTAGTAAGGACCTTAAGGGATATGGGCCAATGGGGAGCTGATCCTGGAGAGATGGACAGGAAGAGGGGCTCTGTAAGGGGTCTCAGTTTGGGGGTGCTGCTGATTCAGAAGTCTCTTTTGGGGTGGGGGCTGTTTGTGCGGGTGATGCCATGCCTGGACTCCTTTTATTTCTCTTACAGAATAAGCAACTGAAAATAGGAATCCAGAAGTATCATATCACAGTTCAAGAACGATCACTTACATCACATCAATCAGCTGGCAAATCTGTTTTGCCTGGAAGGCAGAGGGGGAGGAGTAGGAGGAAGGCATTTGATGGTGCTATTTCCTTCTTTGCACATGAAACCAAATAAATAGCCTCTTTTTCTTTTTAAAGTGCATGGAATTGAAGGTTAAAATATCTGTGTCTATCAAATACGGTGTGATCTCACTTATATGTGGATTCTAAAAACAAATTCCAGCAAACTCTTAGAAAAAGAGATCAGATTTTTGTTTACCGGGAATCAGGAATTTGGGGAGGGGGAATCAAAGGAAGGTGGTTAAAAGGCACAAACTTCCAGTTATATGGTAAGTAAGTACTAAGGATAAAATGTACAACATGACGACTATAGCCAACACCGCTGCATGATATACGGAGAAGCTGCTAAGAGAGTAAATCCTAAGCATTCTCATCACAAGGGTATTTTTTTTTTCTATTCTTTTTATGGTATCTATAGGAGATGCTGGGTGTTAGTAAAACTTCCTGTGGTAACCATTTCACAGGATACGTAAATCCAACCATCATGCTGTATGCCTGAAATATATGCAGTGCTGTATGTCAATTATTTCTCAAAAAAAAAAAAAAAAAAAGAAAAAAGAAACTGGGAAAAAGTTATCCACTTCTTTGAAGGGTTGGGTTTGGATAAGTTTACGTATAAATCCCAGGGATTCTCAGTTGTGGATCCTAGGATACCTTTGAAAATTGTGGAGTCATTTTTGTTAGACACAGTGGCTAGGGTTGTTTAGTGCATGTCATGGTAGTTGTTAGGACAGCTCCACACAAGGAAGAATTTTTCTAGAATCCTCCCACCTTCCCCTCTAAGTGGAACATGTGGTCATCTTACGATTGTCCTGTTAAGATCATACAGGTGAGACTACACTCCTTCTGAAGCTGGAATTGGGATGTTCCCCTAAAAGAGAAGGGCTTCCCAGGTATCAATTTTTTGGAGAAGAGCTGATTTATCAGGAAAAATTCTCATAGTTCTTTGGGACGAGACATCTAGGAGTGTTTCCTCTTCAAACAGATGTTGGACCACCTGCAAGAGAGAGTCACTGAGTGAGTCATATTGTTTTGTTGCCTGGAGGGGCCAAGAATCCACAGCAGAGAGGACTTGGGAACTGGTGGAATCATCACAAAATTTCTTTGGACTGTGGAAGGAACAAGCTCACCTATTTCATCTAACTCAACTGGTGAAAGCATCTCTTCCACATTGTTTGGGTTGGTGGAAAGTGAGTTTCTCTTCTCTTCAGTGGGCATATTATAGAGGTTTCAGCAGCCCCTGATATCTTGGTGGTGATGGCAGTAATGCCAATGAGAGAGCTCCAAAGGAAGGCAAAACCCTACGGGGAGAAGAGTAAGGCTGCAAGTTTCATTCACCCTTTCCCACTCAGGAAGTCCCCTGTTATTGCCAACCTTGAATGGTGGAGGTTTTATTATTACGAAACTATAGCTAGAAGCTCATCAATACTATTTCGTCTTCCTGGAGACACTGAAAGACTACATTTCCCAATAGTTAGTTGGAGGCCATGTAACTGATACAGCCCATAGGATGTGGACAGGAGTAATAAAGGTCCCTTTTTAAAATAATTTTTTAAAAAGACTTTATTTATTTATCTGTCATAGAGAGAGAGAGAGTACAGGCAGACAGAATGACAGGCAGAGGCAGAGGAAGAAGCAGGCTCCCTACAAGGAGCCCGATGTGGGACTTGATCCTAGGATGCTGGGATCATGACCTGAGCCAAAGGCAGCCACTTAACTGACTGAGCCACCCAGGTGTCCCAATAAAGGCCACTTTTAAACCTACCTCGTAAAATCTCCTGTGAGACACTTAGCTCTCTCTCTCTCTGTGCCCTATCCACCACGTGCATGGTATAGAGATGGAAATCAGCCCAGTTCCCTTGGTGGTGCATAGAGGCAAAGTGCCTAGGAGAGTTGCCCAACCTACACTAGACCGAGACATGAGTAAGAATTAAATTTCTGTTAAGTCACTGATATTTGGGGGTTCATTTGTTATAACAGCATATCCTAGTTTAGGTACAAAAATATTGAAAGAGCACTAATCAATGAACTGTTGCCTATTATCTGGGAAAAAAGGGGTACAGTGGTATATGACATGTCTCTGGCTTTGCTCTCTACCTACTAGTGGTCTGGATGAGGTGGCGCCTGGCTGGCTCAGACAGTAGATCATGTGGCTCTTGATCTCAGGGTCATGAGTTTGAGTCCCACATTGGGCATGGAGCCTACCTTAAAAAAAAAAAAAAGATCTGGATGGGGACACTGATAATATGTTGATGAAATTAGAAACTGTATAGGCAACAGGAAGGGATACCTTGTCTACCTGATGGTAACATAAGAATCTGAAAAATAACTAAAAAATTTAGAATAATGGGCCAAAATAAAGATAAACTTCTTCAGGGCCAAATGGAAACTCCTACACTTATAACGAAAAAGTTAATCTTACAAGTATAGAATGGATGACATCTGAAAAATGACTTCAATTTTTAACATGAAAGTAAGGTCAGTGTGCGTTAACATGATGAAAGTATACAACATAATCTTCAGCTACCTTAAAAGGAATACAGAGTCTAAAACTGTAGCTATCAGTCCCATTCTATTTTATACTGATCAAATCAATACTACACTCTTTAGTTGCCTCAGATTAAATTTTAGGAATATCCCCAAAGAAAAAAGTCACCATTATGTAGAAGTTTGAGTTAATGGTATGAGGAATGATTGGTAAGACTGGAGAGGTTTACTCTGGAGAAAACTTACAGGGACTCTGTTAGCCATGTAAAAAATATACGTTTTTGAGATATAATTCATATATCATAAAACTCACTTTTAAAAATTATATAATTTAGTGATTTTTAGTATATTTATAACATTTTGAAACTATCACCACTATCTAATTTCACAATATTTGCCTCACCCCAGAAGAAAACTCCATATCCATTAGTAGTCACTCCCTATTTCCTTCCCACCAGTAGTCACCAGCAATCACCAATTTGCGCTTCTATGTGTTTGACTATTTTGCACATTTTATTTTCTTTCTTTTCAGAGTTTCAGAATTCATTGTTTATGCACCACACCCAGTGCTCCATGCAATATGTGCCCTCCGCAATACCCACCACCACGCATTTTATATAAGCGGAGTAATATAATTTGTTGTATGATGTGTCTGGCTTCTATCACTTATCAAGATTTTTTCAAAATTCATCCACTGTGCAGGATTTACCAGTACTTCATTGCTTTTTATGGCTGAATAATATTCTATTATACGGATATACATTTGCTTATCCATTAGTTGACATACATTTAGATTGTGCTCACCTTTTGGCCCTTGGAAATAATGCTTCAATGAACATTGGTCCACAATTTTTTTTATGACATATGTTTTCAGTTCTCTTGGGCATATACTTAGGAATGGAAATGCTGGGTCATACGGCAATTCTGTTTAATGTTTTGGGGAACTGCTACACTGTTTTCCAAAGAGCTGCATTGTTTTATATTCTTACTAGCAATGATGATAGCTCCAACTTCTCTACAAACTGACTTATCATTGTCCATTTTCTAAATTATAGCCATTTAGTGGGTATGAAGTAGTATCTCACTCTGACTTGATAGCATTTGCCTAATGATTAATGATACTGAGAATCTTTTCTTTTTTTTTTTTTAAAGATTTTATTTATTTATTTGACAGAGAGAGAGAGAGAGAGATCACAAGTAGGCAGAGAGGCAGGCAGAGAGAGGAGGAAGCAGGCTCCCTGCTGAGCAGAGAGCCCGATTCGGGCCTCGATCCCAGGACCCTGAGATCATGACCTGAGCCGAAGGCAGAGGCTTTAACCCACTGAGCCACCCAGGCGCCCCAAGAATCTTTTCATGTGCTTATTGGCCACTGGTATATCTTCTTTGGGGGAATGTCTATTCAGATGCTTTCCCATTTTTAAATTGGGATGTCTTTTTATTGTTCACTTACAATGGGTCTTTCTATGTTCTGGACATTGGGTCTGATCAGACACATAGTTTGCTGATATCCTGTCCCATCTTGTGAGTTATCTTTACAATTTCTTGATAGTGTCTTTTTAAAAAAGTTTTCAATTTTGATGGAGTCCTATGTGTTTTGTTTTGTTTTGTTTTCTCTTTGATTGCTTGTGAATAGCAGTAGTGAGATTGGACATCCTTCTCTTGCTCCTAATTATAGGGGGGATATTTTCTTCACTGTTAAGTATGAGGTTAGCTGTGGGGGGGGTTCCCTTAGCTTTATTGTAGTATAATTGACAAATAAAAACTGTGTGTATTTAAGGTATACAATGTGATGTTTTCATATACATATACATTGTGAAATGATTACCACAATCAAGCTCATTAACATATCCAACACCTAACACAGGGGAGAACACAAGATCTACTCTCTGAGCAAAGTTTAAGTATGCAATACAGTACACTTAACTATAATCACCATGTTGTCTATCAGATCTCCGGAACTTACTCATCTTGCACAACTGAACTTTGTACCCTTCGACTAACATCTCGCCATCTCCCCCATTTCCCAGACCCTGGCAACCACCATTTTACTCTGCTTTTATCAGTTCAGCTTTTAAAAATTTCATATACATGTGAGATCATGCAGTGTTGGGTCTTTCTGTGTCTGGCTTATTTCATTTAGCATAATGTTCTTCAGGTTTATTCATGTTGTCATAAATGGCAGGATTTCCTGCTTTTTAATGGCTGAATTGTGTTTCATAACAAATAAACCAACAAGACAAACATTTATCTCTCTCTCTCTCTCTCTCTCTCACACACACACACACACACACACACATACACACACACACCACGTGTTCTTAATCCATTAGTCTATTGACATTAGGTAATTTTCTCAAACTTGGTTACTGTGAATAATGCTGCAATAAACTTGGGAATGTATACATATCACTTTAAGTTAGCAACTTCATGTCCTTTGGACATATACCAAAAAGTGGGATTGCTGGATCATATGGAGGTTCTATTTTTAAGGTTTTGAGGAATCTTTTTTCCACAGTGGCTGCATCAACTTATATTTCTACTGTCAGTGTATAAGGGTTCCCTTTCCTCCACATCCTCACCAACACTTACCTTTTACTTTTTTGATAATAATAATTCTAAGAGGTGTGAAGAGATATTTCATTGTTTTAAGTTGTACTTCCCTGACAATTAGCACCTTGTCATATACTTGATGGCCATTTATATATGTTCTTTTGAGAAATGTCTATGTCCTTTGCCCAGTTTTAAATTAGGTTATTTGGTTGTTTTTGCTATTGAGTTGTCTGAATTCCCTAACTATTTTGGATATTAATCCCTTATTAGATATAGGATTTGCTAATACTTTCTCCTATCCTTTAGGTTGTCTTTTTACTCTGTTGATTGCTTCCTTCGTGGTGTGGAATTTTTTTGGATTGAAGAAATCCCACTTGTCCATTTTTGCTTTTGGGGTAATATCTTAAAAAAAAAAAAAAAATCATTGCCCCAACCATTGTCATGAAGATTTTCCTCTCTGTTTTCTTCTAGGCTTTTACAGTTTCAGGTGTTACCTTTAAGTCTTTATTTTTAATTGGTTTTTGTACAGAGTGTGAGAAAAGGATTCAATCTGGATATCCAGTGGATATCCAGTTTTTCCAACACCATTAATTGAAGGGACTATCATTTCCCTCTTGTGTGTTCTTGTTACCCTTTTGAAGATCAATGACCATAAAGAGTAGATTTATTTCTGGGCTCTGTGTTGTGTTCCATTGGTCTGTATGTCTGTTCTTAAATCAGTATCATAATGTTTTGTTTACTATAGCTTTTGTAAATTTTGTAATACATTTTGAAATCAGAAGTGTGATGCCTCTAGCTGTATTCTTCTTGACTCAAGATTGCTTTGCTTACATAGGGTCTTTAGTTCCATATGACTTCTAGAATTTTTTTCTACTTTTGTGAAAAATGCTTTTGGAATTTTGATAGAGATTGCATTAAATCTATAGATCACTTTGGGTGGTACGGGCATTTTAACAATATTAAATCTTCTAATCCATGAACAGGGGATATCTATCCATTTATTTGTTTCTTCTTTAATTTCTTCCATCAATGTTTTGTAGTTTTCAGTGCATAGATCTTTCATCTCCTTGATTAAATTTAAGTTATTTTATTCTTTTCAATATTACTGTGACTGTAATTGTTTTCTTTCTTTTTCAGATAGTTCATTGTTGATATATAGATATCTATATATAGATATATAGAATGCAACTGATTTTTGTATGTTTTGTATGTTGTATGTTGATTTTGAATCAAGCCACTTAACTAAATTTATTCATTAGTTCTAAGTGTTTTGGTGGTGTCTTCAGGTATCTTTCCTATATATAAGATCATGTTATCTGCAAAGAAGGATAATTTTGCTTTTTCCCTCTTACTTGGATGACTTTTGTTTTTTTTTTTCTTGCCTAATTCCTCTGGTTAGTACTTCCAGAACTATGTTGAATGGAAGTGGTGAGAGTGGACACCCCTGTCTCATTCCTGATTTTAGAGAAAAAGCTTTTAGCTTTTCATTGTTGAGTATATTAACTGTGGGCTTATCATATATGACTTTTGTGATATTGAGCTACGTTTGTTCTATAGCTAAGTTTTTATAGTTTTTTTTATCATTAATAGATACTGAATTTTATCAAATGCTTCTTCTGCATCTATTGAAATGATCATATAATTTTTATCTTTCATTTTGTTAATGTACCACGCAGATTGATTTATGGATGTTAAATCATCTTTATACTCCTGCAATAAATCCCTTTTGATCACACTATATAATCCTTTCAATGTTTTTTTGAATTTGGCTTGCTAGTATTCTGCTGAGGATATCTAGCACTATTTTCATCAAGAATACTGACCCATAATTTTCTTTTCTTGTAATGTCCTTGTCTGGTTTTGAATGCACATGTTAGAAGAGAAGAAAGATCTAAAATCAATCATCTAACAGTCCACCTTAGGAAACCAGAAAATGAGGAGAAAATTAAATCCAAAATAAGTAAAAGAAAAGAAATAAGCATTAGAGCAGAAATAATTGAAATTGAAAACAGGAAATCAATGAGAAGTTCAAGGACACCAAAAGCTGGTTCTTTGAAAAGAACAATAAAATCCATAAGCTCTTGCTAACTAAGAAAAAAAGAGGTGGGGCACAAATGACTAATATGAAAAATGAAATAGAGGATATGACTGCAGATATCATGGAAATTAAAAGGATAATAAGGGAATAGTATGACCAACTCTGTGTTCACAAATTTGATAGCCTAGATGAAATGGACCAATTCCTTAAAAGACACAATTCTGCTAAAACATACACAGGAAGAAATAGACAATTTGAACAGGTCTATATCTATTTAAAAATTTGAATCAATAATTAACCTTTCAAAACAAAAAGCACCAGGCCAAGATGAGTTCCCTGGAAATTCTACCAAACATTTAAGGAAGCATTATACTAGTTCTCTGTAGTCTCTATCAGGGGAGAGAAGCAGAGGGAATACTTCCTAACTCATGCTATGAGGCCAGAATTACATTAAGGCCAAAACTAGACAAAGATATTACAAGAAAACTACAGGCCAATCTCTCTTATGAACATAGACCCTTCTGCTTTTGGGTCTCCTATTATGCATATATTGATGTGCTTGATGTGAACCACATTTCTCTGAGTCTCTATTCATTTCTTTTTATTTATTTATTTTATTTTACTTTATTTTATTTTTTAAAAGATTTTATTTATTTGACAAAGAGAGAGAGAGAGATCACAAGTAGGCAGAGAGGCAGGCAGAGACAGAGGGGGAAGCAGGCTCTCTGCTCAGCAGAGAGCCCAATGCAGGGCTCGATCCCAGGACCCTGAGATCATGACCTGAGCCGAAGGCAGAGGCTAAACCCACTGAGCCACCCAGGCACCCCTCTATTCATTTCTTTTTAAAAAGATTTTATTTATTCATTTGAGAGGGAGAGACAGAGAGCAAAAGCAGAGGGAGAGGCAGAGGGAGGGGGAGATACAGACTCCCTGCTAAACTGGGAGCCTTATATGGGGCTCAATTCCAGGACCTAGAGATTATGAACTGAGCAGAAGGCAGACACTCAATCATCTGAGCCACCCAGGCACCCCTCTATTCATTTTTTTCTCTTCTTTTTTTTTTCTAGTATTCACACTGTGTAATCTTCATTGACTTATCTTCAAGTGTGCTGATTCTTATTCTGCCTATTCAAATCAGATGTTGAGCCCCGTACTGAAATCTCATTTCAGGTTTTGTGTTTTTTAACTCTAAAATTTTATTCTTTTTATAATTTTTGTTCTTATTGATATTCTCTATTTGGTGAGACATCATCCTCATACTTTCCTTTAATTCTTTAGACATGGTTTCCTTAGTTCTTCGGACACATTTAAAATTGTAGGGGTGCCTGGGTGGCTCAGTGGGTTAAGCCTCTACCTTCAGCTCAAGTCATGATCTCAGGGTCCTGGGATCAAGCCCCACATCGGGCTTTCTGCTCAGCAGGGAGTTTGCTTCCTCCTCTCTCTTTGCCTGCCTGTCTGCCTACTTGTGGTCTCTGTCTGTCAAATAAATAAATAAAATCTTAAAAAAAAATACATAATTGTAAAGTGTTTTTTTTTTTAAAAATTTTTTTTTATTTATTTGACAGAGATCACAAGTAGGCAGAGAGGCAGGCAGAGAGAGAGGAGGAAGCAGGCTCCCCGCTGAGCAGAGAGCCCGATGTGGGGCTCGATCCCAGGACTCTGGGATCATGAACCGAGCCAAAGGCAGAGGCTTTAGCCCACTGAGCCACCCAGGCGCCCCTGTAAAGTGTTGTTTTTTTTTTTAATTAAGCACAATATCTAGGCTTCCCCAGGGACACTTCTTATCACCCTCTTTTTTCCCTCCTGTTTATGGGTCATACTTCCTTATTTCTGTACATATCTCATAAATATTTGTTGAAAATTGGGTATTTTAAATAAAATGATGTGGCAACTCTGAAAAGCAATTTCTCCCTCCTACTTGAGATTTAGTTTGTTCTTGTTGGCATTTGTTATTTTTAAAGATTTATTTATTTATTTTAGAGAGGGGGAAGGGCAGAGAGAAAGGGAGAGAGAATCCTTAAGCAGACTCCCCACAGATGGTGGAGCCCAGTGTGGGGCTTGATCGCAGGACCCTGAGATCATGACCTGAGCTGAAACCAAGAGTCGGATGCTTAACCAGCTGTACCATCCAGGTGCCCCCTGCTACTTGATACTGATGTTGTTTGTGTATATATTACCTGACTTCTGAACTAGTTTTGTAAAGTCTATATTTTTTTGTTATGTATGGCCACAAAGTCTGTTCAGTTAGCTTAGTAGTGAGTTAAATGGTGCTGGGGAATTAGGATGTACATGTAGAAAATAAAACTTGACTCCTACTCACACCTTCCCATGCCAAACACACAAATCAATTCCTGGTGGATCATATATCTAAGCATTAAAAAGATAACATAAAGATTCTAGAACATTGGATAACATCTACATGACCTTAGACAAATATTCTTACAATAGTAAAGAAAGGCACAAACCTACAAAAGTCGAGGTCAACTTATTTTACCATATTCAAAGAAAGAAAAATATGGTCATCTCAACAGATGTAGAAATTCAACACTTTTTCAATGAAAAAAAACAAACACAAAAAACTCTCTGCTAACAGAAGAAAGATGAATAGCATCATAGATCAAGTATACTTATGTATATGTAGGTCTGTCTCTAGACTCCCTATTCTATTTCATTGGTTTATTTGCTTATCCTAGCCCCAATACCACACTCTCTTAACACTTAATATTCGGTATTGAGTAGAGTAGGTCTCTAATATTTTTGCTGTTCAAGATCGATTTTTGGACTTCTGTATTTCCATGTAGTATTTAGAATAACCTTGTCAATTTACACAATAAGGATGGTTTGGATTTTGTTCTAGATTGCACTGAATTATTAAATCTGTTTAGGGAAATTGACATCTTGACAATATTGAGTCTTTTAGTAACTGAATGTGGTATATCTCTCCATTTATTTAGTTATTCATCAATTTTCATTTGGTAATGATTTCACCGTTTTCTATGTAGAGGTCTTGCATATCCTTTGTTAGATTATTTTCATAGATATTTTTATGCTTTTGGTTGTTATTGCAAGTGAAATCCCTTTAAATTTTATTTTCCTTTTTCTGGGGGGTGGGGCTGGTATAAAGAAGTATGATTAATTGGTCTATTAGAGTTCTTCAAAGAAACAGAACAAATAGGATGTATATAGAGGTATATATGAGGAGATAAATTTTGGGAATTTGCTCATGCTGTTATGAAAGCCAAGAAGTCCCTTCGTCTGCTGTATGCAAGCTGGAGAAAAAGGCAAATGGGTGTTGTAATCAGTTTGAATCTGAAAGCCTGAGAATGGGGGGGGGGCCAAAGGTGTACAAAAGTGTGAGTACAAAAACCGGAAAACCAGAAGCACTGATGTCTAAGGGTAGGAGAGCATGGGTGTCTTAGTTCAGAGAGAGCAAATCTGCCTCTTCTCCACCTTTTTTGTGCTATTCAGGGCTTCAAATGATTGAATGATGCCTGCCTTTATTGGTAATGGAGATCTTTAAACAATCTGCTGATTCAAAGGCTAATCTCTTCTGGAAACACCTTCACAGACACACCCATAAATAATGTTTTACAAGCTATTTTGACACCCCTTAGCCCAGTCGAGTTGACAGGTAAAGTTAACTATCACAATTGGAATAATCGCCACTAAAACCGTAGCTTGTAAATGCAATATTAATTTTTAATAGCATGCATTTATACTTTGAACTTTCTACACATATGATCTTAACTTCTGAAAAAAAAAGAAAGGAAAAAATGTGAGGAAAAAGTTTGTTTTATTTCTTCTTTTCTAAAACTCATGTATTTCATGTTTCTTTTTTGGCTTCATTGTACTGACTAGAATGTGTTTTAAAATATGAATATAAGTGGTGATACCAAGCATCTTTGATTCATTTCAAATCTTAAAGCCAAATCTTTAAACAATTAACCATTAGCTGTGATGGTAACTGTAGGTTTGGATAGATAGATAAAGGATATTTTCTTCTATTATTTGTTAGCCAAAGGATTTCTACATCTGTTGAGATGACAATATTTTGTCTTTTTCTGTTCATGTGGTAAAATACATTGATTTTTGTTTTGGTTTTTGGTTGTTTTGTTCTCCCCTCTAGGTTTTGGATATTTATTTCCATAACCCCTTGGGAAGAAGTAATGAGGCCTGTTACATATTTATAAGAGAGGGGTATACCATACTTTAAGCATACCTTTCTAAAGAACTCCAAAAAGTTACAATATATGATGATATCCTAATTTTGAAGTTGATTGTTAAACTACTAGCCTTTTCTAATGAAACAAGAGTCCAAACCAGAGGTTGCAAACAGGTAGTCTACAGAGAGAATGTGGCCTGCAGTGGTTTTGTCTGGCCCATGATAGTTTTAAACCACCCCTATCCCCCAACACAGTTTTTTACTAGAGATACAGAGATTTACATTACATCTGTGGTTTCTGCCTTCTCTTAAACATGTATCTATATATATCTATATATGTATGTATGTGTGTGTATATATATACATATATATTATTGTCATATATATACATATATATATCGACAATAATAGGCTTGCATGTAACAATCAGCTGGAGAGTACCCCCTTTTGACAAGGCAAAGCATTTATTCTTTAATTTGCCATTGTCGTGTAATGACATACCAAATGTCTACTTCTAATTTTTTGTACATATTGCATTCTTGGCAGACTACTGGCCATTTTATGAAAATGTTGTTAAGTAAACAACATAAAAACATCTACATTTTACACGGCTCTAAAATGCTGTAATAGATAACAACAAAATGGAAAAGGTAAATTAAAGGGGATGTGAGGGGTATTGGAACTTGGACTTTTAAGATTCAAAAGCAAGCCAAACCACAGAAAATTTTCTGTGTGTACAACACAAGGTAAACCTGGAAGCTAACTTGAATATCAGCAGTTTGTAAGGGAAAATAAATCTGTGTTTGAGATAACATGAGGTAATTCACATCTTTCTCAGGTCACACTACACCAGCCACCCCAGCACTGCAGATGTTTCATTAATTTCAGCGGCCCAGTCCATGAGGCTCTCACAACATCCTTAACTGTTAGCGGCCAACTCTTGGGTTGCTATTAAAATAGCATAGCAGGACATTAAAAAAAAAAATGATTACAGGATGACTATGTTTTTTGGGAATTCATCACCCAATTTACAAATCACATAAATGTGGAGAGCCATCACTTCCTACATGTCCCCTTCTCCTCCTGGATTACATCTTCGAGGAGTTTCCAGCTTTTCTGCCTCCCTCCATTCAACATTCCAAGAATTGCAAAGGGCTGGAGTAAACAACAGGCAGCCACCTCCACTCGAGGCCTGACACCCAGCAACGGCTAGGGTGCCCAGAATCCAAAAGTCAATTACTGCCTGTGCGGAAGCATGCTCCCCTAGCTCAGCAACTGCAGGGAGGACATTGTTGGTGGTTCAGGAGCCACAGAAGGCTCTCTGGTTCTCCAGATCAGTCACAATGGGCCACTCCTGGAAAGCTGTCCCCTTGGGTCTGTGGCTTTGCATTAGAATACTGACGAAATGCCTCTGAAGGGCAGTGATCTTCAGCACTTCCGGCGCTGCAGGCAGCCCAGCCCGAGTTACTACACCGAGTACCCCATCATCCCTGCAGTTAGTCACCGTCTCCACTGGAGAAGTTGGGGAGAGACACAGAAAGCGCCAAGCCGGCCGGCTGGCTATGATTTAGACCTGGAAGTGCCAGACACCGGCCAATGTGTGAGGCTGGCACTCTGGTCAGCCCTTACCAGTCATTAACCAGACAGGCACAAGAGCACTCCGTCGGCGGGTCCTAGAGATGGAGTAGGTCTGGAGCTGCCATGGCATCAGGGCCGGCGCACACGGTACGCACTCCAAGCCGATGTAACGCAGGGGCCAGAAGGGCCTCATCGTGCAGCCCTTAACGACCCAGCGGCTCCCCGCTATCAACCGGTAGTCGGCCAGGCCAAGGCCGCCCGCGCCAGGTTGCCAGGAACTGAGCCCACTGGTGGTCCAGCTCCCCGCTGCCCAGTACCCACGCAGCGGTCGCAGGTGCGGACATGCGCATAGGCCCGCGCACACAGGGCTAGATGGGGGCTGCTGCAGCACCGGAAGCGGAAGCGGATGCTCCGGGCTTAGTTCCGCCTCTGGTGGGGCTGGGCTCCTTTAAAATACGGTGTAGACGCCTCTGCCTAAGGCAGTTCAGGTCCTCCTGGCCCATGGCTCAGGTCGGCTTCAGCCCCCCTAAGGTGAGTACCTCTTCTATGGCAGCCACGACTGTCTTTTCTGGAAGCTGCCATGACATTGATTTTTTAAGTTATGCAAATGAACTAATACATTACTACCACATTACATCACTTTTCAGAGTTAGAGTAACACGACCTTGAAAACTAGCGAAAGGCTTGACAAAGCAAGAGTACATTAAGTCCTACATATATATTTTGGTTTTTAGTGACATCTCGTGTCTTAGGTGTAACACTAGAAAATTTATGGTACACTTAGGATATCCTAAGTTTGGAGTACGCTCTGTCTTCAAAAATGACATATTCAACAGCATTTTAAATCGAAAAGAGTTTGGTGAGGTTTGAAAACATAAGCATATATTGAACCAAGTGTTTTAAGACAGAATACGCCAATTGTTTACAGCTTTGGTGTGAGAAGGAAGATGTAAATTCAAGGTACATTTTCCTCTACCTCTAATATATATTATGTACTTACTTGAAGAGTGCAAAAAAGTTCTTTAAACTTTTAAAAAGGTAGCAAAATCAGCCTTATTTAATGTTTTAAAATAGTCTTCAGGGTACAAAATATCATGTAGAAAAAATACTGTAAAAAGCTACTCTCTTTTAAGAATAGAAGAACATAGAGAGCTTCTGTAACATTCTGCACAGCCAGTTTCTTCCACAATTTTCAGTACCCATAAAGATAAGCATAGGATGTTCCTATCCAAATACCCTCTGACTGCAGTTCTCTAGTGAGAACTGGCATAATGGATGGAAAGCAGAATTATTGGCTCATAATACTCATGTCCAGTCTGCTAAGCAAGTTCCAAGATGTGGAGATTTTAAAAGGGGAGAAAAGATTGGAAAAAACCTAACAGCAATGGGAAATGTCGGGAACAGCAATCTAGAAAGATGGAGTAAATAATTTGGCTTTGAGCACATTTCAGGTGTGCCTGACAGATCCAGCTTTGACTATGGAAAAGAGGACCCATTTTCATTAAACCACTTTCCCCGTGGGCTCATGATGAGCTTGTTAATCAAAGCTGTAAGTCCTTTAAATGACCAATAGGATTAAGCCATGAGCGCTTCACCTGGAAATAGCTGAGCTGCTGATCATGCACCTGGGAGCAAGGTTGTTTTTATTCAAATTAGTTATTTTATACTTTAGTAGTACATTGATTTTTGAATGTTAAAACACTATTTTCTTTCTTAAACATAATTTGTTCATGGTGTGTTATCCTTTCTGCATATTGTTGGATTTGGTAAAATTTTTGTGTAGGGTTTTTGCTTTTACGTAAATGAGAGAGATGGCCCTCTAATTTTCCTTTATTGTAAATATTCTTGGCAAATTTTGATATCAGTGTTATGCTTTTCCCATAAAATGAGTTGGAAAGTATTCTGTTTTAATGCTCTACAGAATTGGTCAGTTAGATAGAATGTATTCCTTAAACATTGATGGAAGTGACTGGTGAATTCTGGATCTAAGATTTTTATTGAGAGGAGACATTTGATTACAGGTTTATTCCTTTAATAGAGAAGGAACTATTTGAAGTTTCTATTTGGTTTTAGTAAGTTGAGCTTCCCTTAGGGTCTGTTTCATCTAAAATTTTAAATTAATTAGCCTAAAGTTATTCATAGTAAGCGATTATGACTATTACGATTTTTCTAATGTAGGACCTATAATGAGGTCTCCTGTTTAATTTCTAATTTTTGTTTGTGTTTCTCTCTCTCTCTCTCTCATGTGCACACGCACGCACACCATACATGTCTTGCTCTGGGTTCATCATTAACAGGCTGACCAACTGTAGCCTTGTATACAGCCTTGTATAACAGGCACAGATATAACCTTGTGTCTGTTTTTGTACATTAAGTTTTATTGTGACACAACCACACCTATTCACTTATTATCTATGGCTGCTTTCCCACCACAATGCCAAATAAAAAGACATCATAAGGCTTGCAAAGACTGAGAAAAGAATCACCTGGCCCTTTAAGAAAAGGTTTTCTTACTCCTACTCTTTGCTATCTTTCTTACTCCTAATCATTGCTATTGGTCTCCGGAAAGAACTAACTTTTGTCTTTATTTATCTTTTATATGCATATTTATTTCAATAACTTATTTTCTTGCTTTTATTATTTCCCTTCATTTGCCTTTTTTAAAAATAACTTCTTGAGTGTTTGCTCAGATAAATTGATTTTCAGTCTTCCTTTACTATTAAGTGACAAATTTCCCTCCACTCAGAGCTTTAACAGCATCCACAAACTTTGATGTGTTTCCAATACCATTTAGTTCAAAATATTTTCTAATTTCCATTGTAATTCCTTATTTAATTGGTGGGTTATTGAGAATTGGATTTCTTAATTCCAAGACATATTTTCCAGTTATTTTTTGTTAATCATTTCTAGATTAATTTCACAGTGGTCTGGCAATTTAGTCTGCATGATTTTATTTGAAATTTTTGAGACCCTTTCTATGGCTCAACATATCATAAGTTTTGGTAAATAATATGTGTGTCCTTAAAAAAAAGTGCCTTTGAAATTGTTATGTGCAATGTTCTAAACATGTCAATTGGGCCAAATTTTGTAATCCTCTTGTTTATATCCTCTGTCCTTACTGATTTATTATCTGCTTGTTCTTCAATTATTGAGAAAGGTATTTTGCAATCTCTCCATTATGACTGAATTTTTTTTTACAGTTTTTTTTTTTTTTTTTAATTTTTAAGTAATCTCTACACCCACCATGGGGCTTGAACTCACAACTCTTGAGATTAAGAGTTGCATGCTTTACCAACTGAGCCCTCCAGGCGCCCCTATGACTGTGTATTTTGTACATGTACTTCTGTCATTTTTGTTTTATATGTAATTTTGCCTACAAATATAGATTAGGTACATAAATTTTTAGGATTGTATATTGTCCTGGTGAATTGACCATTTTATCTTTGAAACATCCTTGTTTGTTTCTGATGGGGCCTCTTGCCTCAGTGCTTACCTGTCTCATGTGCAGCAAGCTATCATGGCTTTGTTTGTTTAGCATTCGAATGCTTTTTTATTCTTTTCTATTCTTTACTTTCTGTTCTTTACTTTGAATATTCTTTTCTATTCTTTCTATTTTCTATTCTTTACTTTCAATATTTAAATGGGATTATAGTTAATAACTTTTTTATAAGCAGCGTATGGCTGGGTTTGATACTCATTCTATAAATCTTTGTATTTTAATTGAGTGTTTAGTATAGATGTATAGTGTCTGTGAAAGCTGTTTTCTCACCTTTTTCTAACCTTTATTGACTCCTTTGAATTATTTCTGATAATTCAGATTTTCCATAATATTTACATATTCTACTATTACTTTAGTGATTGTAGGTATGACATATTAAAAAGTAAAATAAATTAATGCCTTTACCCATCCTTAGATAATATAAGGACTTTAACATACTTTAAAGCCACTTATCCTCTCTACTAACTTCTATGATATTGTTATGTGTTTCATTTCTATATAAACTTGAAATCCTAAAAGATATTATTTCATAGAATCAGTATTCTTTTTCATTTACCCATCTATTCACTGGTTTATGTTACTTAGACTAGTCATTGTTACCTTTGGCATCTCTTTCCTTCACTGAGCCCAATAACACTTTTTCAATATTTCCTATGAGTGAATTTGCTGTGATTAATTCTCTCAATTTTTTTATTACAAATGTCTTTATTTTTTTTTAATAAGGAGAATTTCTTTTTCTGCTTTTATAATTTCTTCTTTGATTTTAGTTTCAGAAGTTTTAGTGTGGTGTAACTAGGTATGGCTTCCTTGCATGTATCTTTCTGTGGTTAATGTAACTTTGTGAATGTGTTGAGGATCAAGCATTCTGTCCCTTCAGTGGGTCTAGCCAGACTAAGAATCAAATTGACATGAGACAGATAAGAGAAAAATTAAATAGCATACCTATGGGGAATCCACACAAACATAGAAATTCCAAAAAGAGTTAGACAAAATGAGGTATATATGTCATTCTGAACGAAGGAGAAGGGAGTGGGGGTCTGGGACTTCAGAGGAAAGGAATGTAATTCACAGGATGGTAAAAAGAAGAGCAGATGTTTGGCAATTAGCTGTTTGCCCTGGCATACAGATGGGTCATGCAGATAAAATTTTTCTTTGTGGTAACCCTTATTCTGGAAAGACCCTTCATTTTAGATTCTTCTATGTAGTTAAGGGAGAGGCAGAAGTTTCTCTTGAGCCCCCAGGGTCTCAACTGCCTTTAATTTAGCTTAAAATAATATGCATGCCAAAGTGGCATATTCTGGGGGACCTGTCCCAAATCCCTTCAAATTTGTGGCATAATACTTACCTTTTTGTCTGTTTTGAAGGAACATTCATGGTAATTATTTTCCCATTTTGGACATTCAAGATCTTTATTTTTCCTATTATTACTTTTGCTCTATTTTCTCCCTCTGAAACTCCCAATTATAGGTATGTTAGATTTTTCACCAAATTCCATATAATTCTTTAGCTATCTTTCTGTATTTTCCATCTTTTTACCCCTTTTTGTTCAGTTAATACATTTTATTCTATTTTTTTTTCATTTTATTTCTTACCATGGTAAGTGTGCTCTTTAATCCCATCCCTTTCCCCCCCCCCCCCCTCCCCTCTGGTAGCCATCAGTTTGCTCTCTATAGTTAAGGGTCTGTGGTTTGCCTCTCTCTCTTTCTTCCTTTGCTCATTTGTTTCTTAAATTCCACATATGAGTGAGAACATATGGTATTTGTCTTTCTCTGACTGGTTTATTTCACTTAGCGTTATACTTTCTAGCTCTATTCATGTTGTTGCAACTGGAATGATTTCGTTCTATTTCATGGCTGAATAATATTCCATTGTGTATATATACACCATTTTTTAAAATCCATTCATCAGTTGATGGACATTTGGACTGCATCTGTAATTTGGCTTTTGTAAATAATACTGCTATAAACATAGGGGTGCATGCATTCTTTTGAATTAGTGGGGCTTTTTTGGTTTTTTGTTTTTTGGTATTTTGGGGGTAAATACAAGTAGCATAGGACAGTTTTATTTTTAACTTTTTTGAGGACCATCCATACTGTTTTCCATAATGGCTGCATCAATTTGCATTTCCACCAACAGTGGAAGAGGGTTTCTTTTTCTCCACATCTTCACCACTACTTGTTTATTGTTTTTATTTATCTTGTTATTTGTTTAAATCTTGTTTTTGATTTTAGTCATTCTGACAGGTGAGAGGTGATATCACAGTGTAGTTTAGATTTGCATTTCCCTGATGATCGGTGATGTTGAGCATCTTTTCATGTATCTGTTGGCCATCTGGATGTCTTCCTTGGAAAAATGTCTGCTCATGTCTTCTGCCAATGTTTTAATTGGATTGATTTCTTTTTGGGTATTGAGTTGTATCAGTTTTTTATACATTTTAGATACTAACCCTTTATCAGAGATGTCATTTGCAAATGTCTTCTCCCATTTAGTAGTTTGTCTTTTTTTCTTGATTGTTTGCTTTGCTTTGTAGAAGCTTTTTATTTTTAGTCCTAGGGGTTTATTTTTGCTTTTATTTTCCTTGCCTAGGGAGATATATTTAGAAAGAAATTGCTATAGCTCCTGTTGGAGAAATTACTGTCTGTGGTCTCTTCTAGGATTTTTATAGTTTCAGGTCTCACATTTAGGTCCTTAATCCATTTCTAATGGATTGTAATGGATTTGGATAGTATATGGTATAAGTCAGGGGTCCAGGTTCATTCTTGTGCATGTAGCTGTCTATTTCTCCCAGCACTAATTGTTGAAAAGGTTGTCTTTTTCCCATTATATTTTCTTTCCTCCTAAACGTAAGTTTATTTGTGGGCTTTCTATTCTATTCCATTGATCTGTGTGCCTGTTTTTGTGCCAGTACCATACTGTTTTGATTACTACAGCTTAAGTATAACCTGCAATCTGGAATTGTGATCCCTCCAACTTTTGTTTTGTTTTTCAAAATTGTTTTGGCTATTTGGGGTGTTCTGTGATTCCTTATAAATTTTAGGATTGCTTGTTCTAGTTCCCTGAAGAATGTTGTTGATATTTTGTTAGGGATTGCATTAAATCTGTAGATTCTTTGGGTAGTATGGACATTTTAACAGTCTTTGTTCTTCCAACCCATGAGAATAGAATGTATTTTTGATTTCTTTGCATCATCTTAAGTGGATTTTCATATAAGGAATGTTGAGATATGTTTTCTCTAGACCTATTTTGCAGAGGGTTTTTATTGTGAATGGATGTTGTACTTTGTCAGATGCTTTTTCGGCTGTTTCATCTGTTGAAATGATCATATGGTTTTTATCTTTTTTTTTTTAATCGGTGTGAGGTATCATGTTGTTTGGTGAATATTGAACCACCCTTGCATGGAGGGAATAAATCCCACTCGATTGTGGTGAATGATTTTTTATATAAATTGTATCTGGTTGGCTATTTTGTTGAGGATTTTTGCATCGATATTCATGAGAGGTACTGGCCTGTTCTCTCTCTCTCTTTTTTTCTTTATTTAAAAAATTTTTTTTTTTAATTGTGGTGGCTTTATCTGGTTTTGGTATCAGGGTAATACTGGCTTCATAGAATGAATTTGGAAGTTTTCCTTCCCCTTGTGTTTTTTTGGAATTGTTTGAGGAGAATAGGTATTAGCTCTTTTATAAGTGTTTGGTAGAATTCATCTGTGAACTTCTCTGGTCCTGTACTTTTGTTTTTTGGGAGTTTTTTGATTACTGATTCAGTTTCATTCCTGGTGATTGTTTTGGTATATTATGTTTCTAGGAATTTATTACTTTGGCATTTATCCAATTTTTTGGCATAGAGGTTTTCATAATATTCTATTATAATTATTTGTATTTCTGTGGTGTTGTAGTTATTTCTCCTGTTAGTAATTTTGTTTATTTGAGTACTCCCCCACCCCTTTCTAATGAGGCGTGCTAGAGTTCTATCAATTTTGTCGATCTTTTCAAAGAACCATCTCCTGGTTTCATTGATATCTTCTATTGTGGGTTCTTTTTTTTCCAGCTTCTTCTTTTTCTTCTTCTTCTTCTTTAAGATTTTATTTATTTAAGAGTGAGCATAAAAGAACACAAGCAGGGGGAGCGGCAGAGAGAGAGGGAGAAGAAGGCTCCCCACTGAGCAGGGAGCCCAACATGGGACATGATCCTGGAACTCTGTGATCAAGACCTGAGCCAAAGGCGGACACTTGACTGAGCTATCCAAGCACCCCAAAGACTTTTCTTGCTTCTTGAGGTAGGCCTGTATTGCTATAAACTTTTCTCTTAGAACAGCTTTTGCTGCATTCCAAAGGTTTTGGACCATTGTATTTTCATTTCCATTTGTGTCTGTATGGTTTTTAAAAAATATTTATTTTAAAGAGAGAGTACACATGGTGGGAAGGGGCAGAGGGAGAGGGCAGAGAGAATCCCAAGTAGACTCTAAGCTGAACATGGAGCATGACTCAGGGCTTGATCCCACAACCCTGAGATCACAACGTGAGCTGAAACCAAGTCAGACACTTAACCACCTGTGCCACTTAGGTACCTTTCCATGTATTTTTTTCATTTCCTCTTTCATTCTTTGGTTGACCCATCCATTGTTTAGTAGCATGTTACTTAACTTCCATGTGTTTATGTTCTTTCCAGATTTTTTCTTGTGGTTGATTTCTAGTTTCATGGCATGTGGTCTGAAAAGGTGCATAATATGACTTAAGTCTTCTTGAATTTGTCAAGATTTGTTTTGTGGCCTACTATGTGATCTTCTAGAAAATGTTGCATGTGCACTTGAAAAAAATATGTATTCTGTTGCTTTAGGATAGAATGTCTTGAATATGTCAGATCTCTCTGGTCCAATTATTTCATTCAAAACTATTTCCTTGTTGATTTTCTGTTTGGATGATCTGTCTGTTGATGTAAGTGTGGTGTTAAAGTCCCTTACTATCATTGTATTACTATTGGTTACTTCCTTTACATTTGTTATTGGATGCTTAATGTATTCAGGTGCTCCCTTGTTGGGTGCATAAATATTTATAGTTGTTATGTCTTCTCATTGGATGCTTCCTTTTATGATTATATAGTGTCCTTTGTCTCTTGTTATAGTCTGTTTTAAAGTTTATTTTCTTATATATAAGTATGCTACCCTGACTTTTTTTTCACTATCATTTATATTATAAATGCTTTTACATCCTTTTACTTTAAATCATCATGTGTCTTAGGTCTGAATTGAATCTTTTGTATGCAGCAAGCATATAGATAGGTCTTGTCTTTTTTTTTTTTTTTTTTTTTTTAGATTTTTTTATTTATTTATTTATTTATTTTTATTTGACAGACAGAGATCACAAGTAGGCAGAGAGGCAGGCGGAGAGAAAGGAGGAAGCAGGCTCCCTGCCGAGCAGAGAGCCCTATGCGGGGCTCGATCCCAGGACTCTGGGATCATGACCTGAGCCGAAGGCAGAGGCCATAACCCACTGAGCCACCCAGGCGCCCCGATAGGTCTTGTCTTTTTATCCATTCTGGTACCCAGTGTCTTTTGATTCAAGTGTTTAGTCCATTAACATTCCAAGTAACTATTAGTAGGTATATACTTACATTTTGTTGTTTATTTTATGGTTGTTTTTGTAGTTCTTCTCTGTTACTTTCTTCTCTTGCCCTTCTCTCTCATGCTTTGGTTGCCTTCTTTGGTCATGTACTTGGATTCTTTTCTCTTTATTTTTTGCATTATATATTATTACTGGGTTTTGATTTATGGTTACTATTAGGTTTGTATATAACATATTATGTATATAGCAGTCTATATTAAGTGGGTAATTTAAGTTTGAACCCATTCTTTACTCCTTCCCTCTCCACCACGCATTTTAGGTATAAGTTTCATACTTTAGCATCCTTTTGTGAATTTCTTGACTATTTTTTTTACAGAAATATTTATTTTTACTGCTTTTGTGCTTCCCAACTTTTCTTACTCCTACCTTCTTCCCTCTCAAAAAGTTTGCCTTAATAATTCTTGTAGGGCTGGTTTAATGGTTATGAATTCCTTTAACTTTTGTTTGGGAAACTTCTTATCTCTCCTATTCTGAAAGATAGCTTGCTGGATAGACCATTGCTGGCTGCAGCATTTTTCCTTTTAGCACTTTGAATATATGTTGCCTCTTTTTTCTGGCCTGCTGAAAAATCAGTTGAATAGGCTTATGAGGTTTCCCTTGTATGTAACTGTTTTCTTTTGCTGCTTTTAAAAGTCTTTCTTCACTATTAGTTTTTTGGAATTTTAATTACTATATGTCTTGGTTGTGTACCTCCTTGGGTTGATTTTGTTGGGGGTTCTTTGTGGGTCCTGGATCTGGGTTTCTATTTACTTACCCAGAATTGGGAATTTTTCTGACATTATTTCTTTGAATAAATTTTCTGCTCCTTTTTCTGTGTTCTCCTATTGGGATCTCTATAGTTTGCATGTTATTACATTCAATGGTGTTGTAGGCTGCTCTAAGTCTGTTTTCATTTTTTATTTTTTTTTTCTCTCCTGTTCAGCTTTGTTTTTCATTATTCTGTCCTCCATGTCACTGATCTGTTTTTCTGCTTCCTCTAATCTGTTTATTGCATTTAGTGTATTTTTAATTTCAGTTACTGAGTTCTTCATCTCTCTTGATTATGTTTGCTTTCTCTTTGGTAAAGATCTCACGGAGGTCCTCCACTCTTTTCTCAAGTCCAGTGAGTATATTTATGACCATTACTTTAAATTCTCTATGGGGCATATTACTTATCTGTTTTGCATATGACTATTGTGTGATTTTGTTCTGTTCTTTCATTTGGGCCATATTCCTCAGTCTTCTCATTTTGTCTAACTCACTGTGTCTCCTTCTGTGTAATAGAGAAGTCAGCTAAGTCTCCTCCTCTTGAAAGCAGTGACCTTAACGAAGAAGAGGCGCTGTAATGAACTGCAGTGCAATGTTCCCTGTTCTTCAGAACCTGGAGCTTCAGGAGTGTCTCCTGTATGTGTTATCTGACCTTACTGTTGTGGCTGAGCCATGTTCTGTCTTCAGTCGAGTTGTCTGTAATGGATCTCTTTGCCTGCTGTGGGCAGGGTTTGGTCCCTGTGTTGTTAGTGGGCCAGCCTAGGGCTGCCTTGGGCTTTAGTTGAGTCACCCAGGTGTTTGCCAGAGATGCTGTAGTTGGAGCTTCAGGGCACTTTCCCTGTCTTGTCCCCTGAGAAATTTTCCTTGGTGGATGGGGTCTCAATCACACCAGGTATCTGCCCTCAGCCTACTGCTAGGTCTACTGTTGGACTGGTGTGTGTGGTTGTCTTCTCTCCATGGGGCAGTAGTCACTGTGGAGTGGTGCTTCCCCTGTAAGGGCTGCTTAAACAGTATTAGGCTTGTGGTGCCACTTTGGATGGGCTCTGGCCAAGGCCATATTAGAGGGGGCAGGTCTGAGGAGAATGTGGGAGCATGTGGTGTTAGCAAGGTTTGTGCAGGTCTACTGTGAGAGGGGACCCTGAGCTGCTTTAGAAAACTGCTGCTGCAAGGCTGGAGTGGGCGCATCCACAGAAAGGGCAGGTGTGGGGCACACTGTGTTGACAAGTTCTGCTGGGTTTGTTGTAGGAGACCCAGAGCTGAAGCCTGGCTGGAGGAGCTGGGTCTGCAGAATGCAGGGGCAGGGTGTACTGTTACTCAGTGAGGTGGAGGGTGTTGGTGCTGTGCTGGGTGCTGCAGTTGTCTAGATACACAGGCTGGGAGGTGGGGGAAAGAAATGGAGCCTGTCAGCTCTTTTGGTTTTGGAGATGTCTCCCAATTTTCCCTACCCCTTTAGGACATACTTTGAGATTCATAAATAATACCATAATCACTTTTAGGTCATTTTTATAACCCCCAAAGATACCCTGTGCTCCCTAGCTCATAGCATCTCATAATCTCCCATCTTGCCTACCCCCAGGCAACCACTAGTCTACTTTCTGCCTCTGTAGATTTGCCTGTTCTGGACTTTTCATATAAATGGAATCTAACAATATGCAATCTTTCGTGGCTGGCTTAATGTTTTCAAGATTCACCCATGTTGTTCCATGTATCAGTACTTCTTTTTATTTCTGAATAATGTGTAAATGTACCAAATTTTATTTATTATCCATCTGTTAATAGATGTTTGGATTGTTTTAGGTTGTTCATTTATTGAGTTTCAAATTTCATTTATTATATTTTTTAATTATAGGGTATTGGTTCCTTTTTAATATTTTCTAGTTTTAACTTTTATCTTGTTTTGTGAGCTTAACAGTCTATGATATCTACAGTTTCTGGATTTTTTTGTTGTTGCTCTGTTTTTATGGTCTGTCTCTCATTTTTTCCTTTCTAGTCTTACATACTTAGTCATATTTTTATTAAGTGTCAGACATTTTGTGTGAAAAATGGTAGAGAGGATTTGTGGCTCTGGATTATGCTGTCTTCCTTCAGAGAGGATTTATTTTGCTTCTGTAAGGCATTTAGGCTAAGGACTGATCACCTTAATCCAATCAAGCTGGATTTAAGTGTTTGTGAGGTCTGGTCTATTTCTGGTTCACCCTTAAACTATGGGCCTTTTAGGCTTCCAATCCTGAAAGCCTAGGATATTTACCAGAGTCCCTCCCTCTTCCTTAGTCATTTCCAAGTTTTGACCCCTCAGCTTGAGACTGCTGACAGGCTCATAGCTGACACTTTCACTTTCAATTTCAGTAATAGCTATAACTATAAAAATGACCCTAACTTTATATTTAAAAATTTTTCTTCCATATCTTTTCCCTGAAAATTTCATTTTCTCAGTAGATCTCACCTCCCCCCCCCCCCCCCCCCCCCCGCCACCCCCGTAAAGATTGATTGATTGAAGAGATCCAGAGAAAGAACCGAGGGAGAGGGAGATAAGCGTACTCACCTGTGAGCGCAGAGCCCAAGAGGGTGCTTGATCCTAGGACCCAGAGATCATGACCAGAGCCAAAACCAAGAGCTATACACTCAACCAACTGAGTCACCCAGGCGCCCCAGGTCTCATGTTTTTAAAAAGCTTTCTTTTAATACATTTTATCTAGCTTTTCTGGTTTTCCTCAGGTAGAAGGTTTTTATAGTCTTGTCAGCCAGTTGTGGAAGCAAAAGCTTAACCACAAATTTTTTAAGGATCTGTTCTCTCAAGTATTTGGTGAAGCAAACATTCCTACACATGTCTGATTAGAATGTAATTTAGTGTATCTTTCTAAAAAAGTTGTGTGTTAAAACCCATGGTTTTAAACGAATTATACTCTTTCACCCGGCAATTTCAATTTTGTGAACAAATCAAATTATTAGAGATGTAGAAAAAAGATTTGTATATAAGGATGTTCAGTACAACATTTAATAGAGAAAATTGGTTGTAAACTATCCAGTGATAAGGACAATAATTAAATTATGGTACATCTATAAGATAGAATAATATGTGATGATTCAAAATGTTTTGAAAAGTATTTAGTGATATGGGAAAATAAAACGTAAGGGAGAAAACAGTATTTTACTTTTCAAATGGCATGATTTCAATTTTTATAAAGGGCATATATTCAGAGATAAAATGCTAAAAAGATGAAAAGCAGTTTTTAATGTGCTTAACTCTGAGTGAGAAGATTAAGGGTTGTTTTTTTTTTAATGGATTTTTTCCCATGTTTGAGATATAATTGACATACAAAACTGTGTAAGTTTAAAGTATTACAGCATAATAATTTTTATATATTGCCAATTGGTTACCATAGTAAATGTAGTTAATATCCATTATCTCATATAGATATAAAAAAAGAAAAAAAATTTTTTATAATAATTCTTAGTATCTATTCTCTTAACTTTCGAATACACCACATAGCACTGTTAACTATAGTCATAGTGTATATTACATCTGAAGGTTTATTTTTTCTTTATACATCTTTGTGTTTTCAAAAGTTTTTTCTTTTTCTTTTTTTTTTTTTTTTCCCCAAGATTTTATTTGTCAGAGAGAGTGTGAGTGAGTAAGCACCAGGAGGGGGAACAGCAGACAGAGGGAGAAGCAGGCTCCCTGCTGAGTAAGGAGCCAGATGTAGGACTCCATCCCAGGACCCTGGGATCATGACCCAAGCCAAAGGCAACCCCTTAACTGCGCCATCCAGGTGTCCTCAAAAGTTTTTTGTGTGGGGTATGTACTATTTTTATAATCAAGAAAAGGAGTCACTAAAAAATAATCCTAAAGGTCATCTTTAATCTAATGGATTATCTAAACTTTCTTTATCACAAATTCTTTAGCAAGCTAGAGATTCTTTACAGTTTAGAGATTTAGTTCCTGTGTTTCACACTAAGAAATTAAGACAAAGACACTGGAGGCATCCACCTAGGAGGTTGCTGGAGAGGGAACACTGAGCATCTTCATGATGTTTCAGGGAGCAATGTGCTTCCTGGCTCCGGTTGTCTTTTCAGCAGTTGGCACAGAGTACTAGTGATTGAATCGGTTCTTTACAAAAGTAGAATAGATTTTTTGTCTTTTTCATTATGAAAGGAATGAATCCAACCAGAGTCTATTAGTTAAATATTTTGTTTTTAAAAGTACCTGATGGCACTCAAAGGAGAAGTGCACAAGTATAAAAATAAAAACAAAAACATATGAGTAATATTACAGGAATTCTCTTCTTGAAAGCTCTGATAAGAACCAGTTTTTCCCTGTTACTCATAGAGTGGGTCATTTGTGGAGGGTCTTCAGAGAGGAAGTCTGAAGAGGGCTAAAGAAGGATGATTCCATTGCTTGACTGATTGTACAGCATCTCCATATGAGATGTTACATTTCACATTCTTGAATTATCGGACGCCTTAGTCCAGATGGGCTGGACTATGTCCAGATTGGGCTGCTATGACAAAAATACCATAGACTGAGTGGCTTGAACAACAAACATTTATTTCTCACAGTTCTAGAGACTGGAAAGTCTAAGATCAAGGTGCTGACACATACTGTGTCCAGTGAGAACTCCCTTCTTGGTTCATAGATGGCTGTCTTGCTACAACCTCATGAGTGGAAGGGGCAAGAGAATAGTCAGGGGTTGGCTTCATAAGGGCGTTAATCCCATTCATGAGGGCTCCACCTTCCAAAGGCCTTACCTTCAAATTGGGGGTTAGGATTTCAACATAGGAATTTGGGGTCTGGGGCACAAACAGTCAGTAGTACTTGGCTTCTGTTATCTTTCAAATGTTGATGAACTACCCCATGACCCCTCTTTTTTCTCTAGCTAAGTTTAAGAAAACTGAAGAACTTATTTTGTTTATTGCTTCAGATATGGATGATTTGGGAACTTTCCAAAGTTTTTCAGTGATCATTTTTGGCTAAAAATTTCCCTGATATCCCCAGAACCCTGAATTCTGCCCTAATTAATGAAATGGTCTGTTTTCTTATTTAAATTTGGCTTGTAAAGGTAAGGCCTTTTTTATGTAGTTAGGGGGTCTGCTACCCTGAACTGTCACTCAAAAGCATATTTCAGTTTTATTTGAAAGCTTTTTTTATGTGTATTCCCCAAAGCACCTTAGCTGAAAATCAAATTTTAGTTTAGAGCTTTATACAGACCAATGTCTCCTTTTTGCTCCTGTATTCCAATAAAATTGTGTATTTCATTTTAACCTCAGTCTGCCTGTGTTTAAAATATAAAGGTAAGGTTAAGGGTTTTCTGCTGGCAACTGTACCTGGGCATCTCAATTTCTAGATAAAATCTTTTACAGAGACCTTTTTATTAGCTCCACAGCTCAATCCTGCCATATATGCCAGTTTATCCTATTAATCTGTAGCTGCAAAAATACCAGGATCATTTATGAACTAAAGTTTGTTTTAGCTCTTTAGTTTTTATGAGCCTTTTTCATGTTATTTCCATCAGCTTGGTTGCTGGGACTGCTCTTTCTGTCTTCCCTCTCCCACCACCTTCCCTGGGTGGGGGAAAAGTGTGTCAGACTGTAAGAGGCTATAGGACTGTCTACCTGATGTAGCTGGCTCTTTCCTGTTAGCCCCTTGTTATCTCTTGATACCTCTTGGTGGAAAAGGAGAGTCGAGGCCTGCGAGGAAGGAGAGTGCCTCCTGGCCATTTCTGGTGGGCATCCAGTGATCCTTCTTTGTTGTCACAGGGTCTCCTGGTCTTTTCCAGGGAGGAATATCCTGGGAGGACTTCTCTTGCTAGGTTGGAGATTGAGGGTTCTGTGGGAACCCACAGAGGAAGGATGGCCTTCCTCTTTTGGGTTGGGGGGAATGCAAGATGCCTCATCACTGTGCTGTGCCTCAGGTCCTGGGTTCTCAAATCAGCTAGCCTCCATCTTACCACATTTTGCTATCCTTGGTGTGTCTTATACGATTTTCAGGTTTTATACTTGTGTTTAGTAGAGAGGTGTCAGGAGAATGGGTATACACCATCTTACCTGAACTGACTTTTTTTTTTTTTTTTTTTAAGATTTATTTTAGAGAGCGAGTAGGGGGAGGGTCAGAAGGAGAGAGAAACCTGAGACTCCCTGCTGAGCATGGATATCATGCTCCTATACACGCATGTGACCAAGTCTGTGAAGAAAAATAGAAGAGGTAGGGATTGAGAGCAACCCCAGAGTGGAGAAAGCATTTTATACACAGTGGTCAGCAGTGACCTGATGGGAGCCATTTGAGCAGTTACAGCGGGAGCCACACAGATATGTGGGGGAAGAGCACTGCAAGCAGAAGGGATTCTAGGTGTGCAGGTGCTGAGGTAGGGGAGTGCTTGGTAAGCGTAAGGACTGACATTGCTGGAGAAGAGCAAGCAAGGACCATGAGGAAATGAGGTTAGTGAAATATCAGGAGCTAGATCATGGAGGGCCCTAGGAACCACTGAAGAACTTTGAATTTTGCCCTGAGTGAGATGGAAAAGGTTAGAGGGATTTATTTATTTATTTATTTTTAGAAGATTTTTATTTCTCTATCTATCTATTTATTTATTTATTTGACAGAGAGAGCGAGATCACAAGTAGGCAGAGAGGCAGGCAGAGAGAGGGGGAAAGAAGGCTCCCTGCTGAGCAGAGAGCCCTATGCGGGGCTTGATTCCTGGACCCAAAGGCAGTGGCTTAACCCACTGAGCCAACCATGCACCTTTATTTTATTTTTATTTTTTTTTAAGATTTTATTTATCCATTTGACAGAGAGAGACATCATGCTCTCCCATGGAGCAGGGAGCTCGATGTGCAGGGCTCGATTCGGGGCTGAATCCCAGGACCCTGGATCATGACCTTAGCCAAAGACAGTCACTTAGTAACTGAGCCATCCAGGCGCCCCCATTTGGAGGGATTTAAACAGAGGAGTCATAATCTGACATGCATTTCCATGGCAGAGGAGCCAGAGGGGAGAGAAGAGCTCTTAGTGAGCCAGTAGACTGAGAGGTGAGGGGGGTTTGCTAGGGAGGCAGTGATGGGAACATTGAGAAGCTGCTAGATTATGGATTTATTAGAAGGTGGTGTTGACAAGATTTGTGGATGAGTTAGATATGGAACGTGAAGGAAAGAGAAGAGTTGAGAAAAATACATGTCTGTACCTGAACTCCAGCAGTGACTGTGGCTTAAGTTCTTTTCCAGGAAATACCTCATGCTATCAGTTCTGTTCCATCAGTTCTCCAGGTGCCACCACACACTGCAAGCCCAGTGGTTGTGATGTCCAGGCTTAACTTCAGATCCCTGCTTTGGGAAATGGAATTCTGGACACAACCAAGTTTGTGCTGGGAGGCAAAAACTCAGGAGAGGCAAATCTTTGAAGCAGTAAAGATCCCTGACCTAGCAACCAGACTGTATTTATCCTTGTTTAACATGAAAGGGCAGAAAATATGGCATTGGTTCCCCAGCCCCTAATTCCAGCTGATTTATACATTTTTGCCCAGCTCATGAGTATGATGTTAAATCTCAGTATGAGTATGAAATCTGGAACCAAGTTCTAAGACATCCTAAGTCCCAGTTAAAGAACTGGTCCAAACAATTATTTACCAGGTTCTATAGCATTTCAACCCAATCACTGCTTTTGTACATGAGCAGAGAACAAGTCCTGGAGTTTTCTGGACATGAAAATCACATAATATTTCTGCATGTAGCCATTTTATAAATAAGTGTAAATAAAATAAAATCTTTTAGGGGTGCCTGGATGGCTCAGTCAGTTAAGCATCTGCCTTTGGCTCAGGTCATGATCCCAGGGTCCTGGGATCAAGCCCCATGTTGGGCTGCCTGCTCAGTGGAGAGCCTTTTTCTCCAGCTCCATTTGCCCCTCCCCCTGCTTGTGCATGTCCTCTCTCTCTCTCTCTCTCTCTCAAATAAGTAAATCTTAAAAAAAAATCTTTTATACAGCTAAAAACAGTTCAGGGGTGCTTGGGTGGTCATTTGGTTAAACACCTAACTCTTAATGTCATGAATGAATAGAAATGACCTGTGCATCTCTGCATCATGGAATTGGGAAGCCTCAGACCTGTAGAATTTGGGGTGCCTGGGTGGCTTAGTCTGTTAAATGTCTGCCTTCAGCTCAGGTCATGATCCCAGGGTCCTGGGATCGAACTCCATGTTGGGCTCCCTGCTCAGTAGGGAGTCTGCTTCTCTCTCTCCCTCTGTCTCTTCCCCTTCTCATGCATGCGCTCTCTCTCTCTCTCTCTCTCTCTCTCTCTCAGATAAATAAATAAATAAAATCTAAAAACAAAACAACAACAACAAAAAACAACCTGCAGAGTTTTAACCAGTAGCTGAGAAGGGTAATTCTGAAGACTGAGTAATGACTATCTTTAGACCCAGTACCCATTGGATACCTGTCTGATCCTTGGAAATCAGGAAGATCCATTTCCCTGAACTGTAAATTATGGGTGCCAAAGAACACTGCTGTGGGGCCACTGAATAGAGAGAACCATTTCTTCCCTTTTGCCATGTATTAGTTTTGTATTTCTTTGTAATATACTACTAAAACTTAGCAGCTTAAAACAATATTCATTTATAATCTCTGATTTCCATAGGTCAGATGTCCAGGCAGGCATGGATGGGTTCTATGCTTAGGTCTCACAATGCTGAAGTCAAGGTGTCTTGACTAGTCTGGGCTCTTACCTGGCCTCTTGGGAAGAATCTGTTTCTGGGTTCATTCAGGTTGATGACCGAATTCAGTTCCTTGTGGTTGAAGGTCTGAGGTCCTTGTTATCTGTCTGGCCACTTTTAGTTTCTAATTTCTCTCTCTGATGTCCCTCCATCTTCAAGCCAGCAACACTATATCAAATCCTTTTTGTGCTTCATTTCTCCTTCACTTCTCCCTGTGCCATGAGCTGGAGAAAACTATCTGCTTTTAAAGGGTTCAGTAGGTTTAATTAGGCTTACCTGGATAATCTTTCCTTTGCCGTATAAGGTAACAGTCACAGGAGTGACATCTCATCCTGTCTGAAGATTCCACACATACTCAAAAGGGAAGGGCCGCAAAGGTGATGGTCATGGTGGGTCATCCTTAAACTTCTATCTAGTGTGCTCATTTCACTGCACATCTCAGCACAGCTTAGTTCTGAAATGTGTTACCTGACAGAGGAGCAATGGTACCCACTGCACTTCTGAGACAAATAGTGGAACTAGTGGGGACTGTTTAGCCTTGACAAAGTCTGGTGGGAAATGAGATACTTCTGGCAGACCAGTGACACTAGCAGGAACAGAGCTACCCTATAGAGACCTATGGAAAGACTCGAGATGCAAAGACTTTCCAAAGGGCAGGTGATCCTGCAGCAGAAGAGGGGCCACAAACAAATCAAATATGAGTTATTACTGTTTGGGTGACTATGTTTATATGCAGAGGATAGTGAGGATTGGGAAAATTTTCCCCTGGTCAGAGCAGATGGTAGTAACTTAATCTAATGAGGTCCTAAAGATCTAATGTTTGACCTTCTATGGTCTTTTAATTTCAAGATCATAACCTGGTAAGTAGCTAAGCCAGAATTCAACGATAGGCTGTCAAACTCAAAAGCCAATGAACTCTCTTAAGCACTCTGCAAGGGATGGGAAATGTGTGGCACATTTGCTGTGACTCACTACTCCCATGTCCTGTCATGGGCTGACCACACAGACCTGCCTGCTGAGACTGGTGCAGTCTCGGAATCAACGGTCTGCTCCCAGGCCCCACTGGCAATTAAACAGAATTGAAATCCAGGGCAGAACTCATCTCCTATCTCTGGACTACACCGTACCTGAAACTCCAGCAGTTTAAGAAAGATTTCCGCCTTTTCTTATGCTGACTGCAAAATTGCATATTGTAAATGTTAGAGCAACACATCTTCTCCCTCTATTGTGTGCCATTAGCCGAATCTGACTAGAGAAAGAGAAGTGAAAAGAATTGAAATACTTTTTAAAAGGCTATTACTCAAACTTATATGAATTCTGGGATTCTCCTCTCCTAGCATTCCTCTTTTCTAATGAATGGGAAAGGAATTAAAATGATTACATGGCAAGAGTGTAGACACAAAAAGGATATAATAAAGCCATTTGTGCTATTTAACTTTCTTAGAAGGGACGGACGAGGTTGTGGTCTGTTCCCACAGAGAAGCAGGGCAGCCCTGGGAGAGCTGTCAAGAAGCTCAAGTGAATGGAAGATGCTGGGAGCCATGTAATCTGTTGGCAAGAGAAGCAAAGGGGTCTCTTGGGTGGTACAGCTCTTCTGTTTGGAGCTGGGAAGTAGAGAGGGCTACTGGAGCCTTGTCATCCTGTGGTTTGGAACTCAAGAGTTCAGTTCTTTAAGTTGACATTTCTAGAATGGACCTACATATTGCAGCCAGCTCACACAGTAGAGATCAGGCATTTCTTTCCAATATTTCTAGACAACTAAGACAAAGAAAAAAACTGTGCCTCAGTCTAAAAGTAAACAGAAGTTACCTTTAACCTGGCCTTCCAGAGCCCAATGACTTAACCCCTACGTCTTCCCCAGTACGTCTCATGATCTGGGTGGGAGCCCTCTGGCTACAAGGCATTCTTCGTTGCTGTTCTCTCTTCCTGGTCTGCTCTCTCCTAACTCTTTGGCTAACTCCTCTTCCTGTCCTCCTATCTCAGATACCCCAGTTATACGTATCCCTGCCTAGAGCCTGTACTTGAGCTCAGTTACATTTGCGGTTACTATGTAATAGTGCTCACTGAATCATTAATCATGTCATTCTTTGTGTAATGGGACTGCAAGTTCCTGGAGGGCAGGATTTTCCTCTTTCTTCATCACTGCAGTATCTGCAGTCTGATTCAGGCCTGGACTTAGTAAATATGTGTTGAATAAATGTTTGAAAGAACCCAAAAAATGAGCATATGACCTTTGGGGCACTAACTGTGATGAAAGCATGTAGCAGGTGGGTTTTATTTTTAGCACACCTTCTTCTTTCCTTGGTGTCTCTGTTCCTGCAAACATCTTTGGATTCTGGGCTCATGTGCATAGGGCTTAGCTCTAGGTTGGCTGTAAGGTATTTCCTCAGTTAAGGAACTGAATTGACAATGTCCAGGGCTATTTTAAGGTGTTTTTGGAGAATCTTAAAAAACGTTTCTAAGTTCCAGCTGCCTCGGAGATTCTAAATTGGTAATCTAGGTGCTGATCTAGGAAATGTCATGTGCTATAAGGAGATTCTCCCCAGACTGTTAAAGGACTCTCCCAAATCAGGCCATGCATAGCAGATGGGCGGTTGGTGAGAGAGAATTTTTTTGTGGTGTTGTAAGTGGAGGGGGTTAGGTCAGATCAACTGTTGTTTGTTTTTAACAGAGAGCTGGGATGCTTAAAAATGCCTGACGAGACAGCTGGCATTTTAATGAAGTCACCAGCAACTATACATCTCAGTAATATGTGCCTTGCAGGTAAGGGTTCTGTTGGGATTTTCTTTTATTCTGTGCTCTCCCCAGCCGGCAGTAGGCCCCTTGGGACAGGAATCTGGTCACCCAGACTTATTTCCAGGGCTCAAACACAGTGCTTCACAGGTCAGTTCTTAAGGCAGGCCTGTTGATTTAAACTGAGTTCTCCACCACTACCAAGACTTGACTGGCCATGGAGAAACAAGTGTAAAACATCTGGCCCCCTTCCTCTGTTTGCCTGTCTCTCTCTCCCTTGCTCTTTTTTGGAAGTGTTCCTTCATCTTCCTTTCCCTTCTTTTTCTTCCTTTCCTTCTCTTACCTTCTTTTTTCATCCTTCCTTCTCTATTTCATTCTCTGTTTCTAAGCTTGGTTTCTCTCTGCACGAGTCTCTTAACCCTCGTTGTCTCTTTCTCATCTTCCTCCTTTCTTTCTGCCATGTAAAGGTTTATAGGTTGTTAACTGCACAAGGACAGCTTGCCAGGAAGAGAAATGAAGGTGGAAATGCATCCTACACTCTGCTTACTGAGGTAGAAGCGCTGGTGTGGGGCTTTGTCAGCCCAGAGAAGGCATCTTGTTCTAATTTACAGAAAAGCATTTTGGGGGGCTAATAGCAGCTCTTTCCTCCCTTAGACTATTCCCAGGGGAAAGCAGTCACTTTGTATTTTTCTTTTGACCTAGGCTTCCTCCGAATCTCAATAGGAACCTGCAACCTGGGCAGGTTGGAATTGCATTTGTATCACAAACATACCATTCACAAGTGTTCCTGCAGCTGTTTTAGTGCTTTCATCTTTTTTTCTGGTGATCCTTTATTTTCATTGGGATGCAAGTTGAAGAGCTAACTTTTCAGTCATTGGCTTTAGACGTTTAACTCTCATTTTCTCTTCTTAGCTGTCTGAACAGCTAAACCCTTTTACACTCCTGTTGGTTCATTGGCAGTGGTGGTGTTTCTTTAACAGTGACGTTCATCCCATAATCTCTGACCCATAATCTCTGACCAGAGCTATGAGGATGGGACACCTCTGATTGGGCAAGCTGCCAAACAATCAGAAAACCATGGACTTAGTTCAAGTTCTGTGAATGTTCTTGAAATTGAGGGCCATTTTTTTTTTTTTAAGATTTTATTTATTTATTTGACAGAGAGATAGCACAAGTAGGCAGAGCAGCAGGCAGAGGGAGAGCAAGAAGCAGACTCTCCGCTGAGCAAGGAGCCCAATGTGGGGCTGGAGCCCCATGCGGGGCTTGATCCCAGGACCCTGGGATCATGACCTGAGCCGAAGACAGCCGCTTAACCCACCGAGCCATCCAGGTGCCTCTTTAGGTCTATTTCTAATTTTCCTTTGTATCTTAAGTGCCTGGTACATTGCTTGGCACATAATAGGCATTCAAGACTCTCGAATGCCTGAATCAAGAAGTGCATAAGTAAATCTTTCTCTAACCACAGGCCACCCTGTCACTAAAGGTAGCTATTATGAATCCACATCAAGGTGGGTACACTGACCCTCACATTTAGTTGACCCGGGTTACAGTGCGGTAACACCTCTGGTGAGATGCAAGCAACAGGAACATACTGAGGTTAAGTCAGTTAAGAAATAGAAAGTACACAGGGAAAGGCAGGAAGACTCGAAACCAGCTCATTAGCCATGGAGCAAGGCCTCATGCCATGTTACTCAGGAGAACAGGAGAGGTTGTTCCTGGATCTGCTTCATCACTGTGGTGACAGCAAGTTTGGCCTGCCTCTGCTGTCCCATTGATTGACTTCTTGTTCTCCTCCAATTTCATAGCTTCTGCTTGCTGCCTGGTCTTGGGATATCTCTCAGCTTCTGGAGTCCTTCCTTTCTGATGGCTCTCTCTGTAGATCTCACTTTCCAGTTTTTCAGGAAGTGTCTAACTGGATTGGCGGGCCACATCCAGCAGAGGCCCAGCCCAGTGTGCAGAGAGCTTGTCCTAGGCTGCATCAGGGATAGTGCCCCATATACTGCCGGCCCCTCCAGACGGAGACTGTGGGGGGGTAGATATTCAGGACTTCCCAGAAGTGGTCAGAGTGCATGGCCTACATGCTTTACTAGGATTGCTGTTGTCTCTTGAGTGTCAAACTAGAATGTTTTTTAAGGTTACAGGCCTAAACTATTCAACACGGACACATTTAGTGTGCCTTATCCCATGAATACTTTTATGGTACCATATACAAATCCAGTATGGTCCGGAACCTTGTGTGTAGTCAGTGAATGGACAGTGGAATAGGTCAACCGGTAGAGGGAACACCGTGGATGCTTTCAGCCAGTTGGCACTTGTAGGACCTAGTTTTCCTTGCTTTATAGTCACTTTCATAGGGAGATGATTTTTCTTTATGTCACTGACTCATTGTGCCTGACAAAAGGTGCTAGAGGTGCCTCAGAAGTGCCAAGGAGGAGAGTACCACCCTGGAGTGTTTACTGAAACCTGAGCCTCCTTCAAGAAAACAGCTCAGAAAACAGAATGCAGCCATTTGGGGTTGGCAGAAATCCTTTGATGTGATGAAAGAAGGACATCATAAACTCACTGAAGCCTGGGAGGACTAAATAAGAATATGTGGAATTGGAAGAAATGGTGTTTGGAAGACTTGTCAAACCTTGGGACATTTGATGAGAACAGTCACCAGCCCTTTAAGGATTATGCTGTAATGACTGTGTACATCACAGATTCAGTTGGTGCTTCCATTTGGGGGAATGCATTATCTCAACCCCTGCCCCATGCTCTTTCCCAAGAAATGAACACAAGACAGTAAGAGCCTGATCCCTCTCCCATCCTCACACAACTGGCACTCACTGGCATTTTCTCCGCCAATGTGAGGGATGCACGGGGCTGCATCTGTTCTCTTGTTCCACAGTGAGTGTCGCCAGGAGTCCAAATACTGTTTCCCTTTTGGAGACTTGGCAGCTTGCCCAAGCCTCCTGCCTGGGATTGGGTCAGGGGGATTATGGAGAGGCTGCCCAGGTCATTGTCCTTGTCCCCCTCGATCTCTCCTTTTAAGTGGCAGACTCAGTCACTGGCACCATCAATCTAGCACATTTCATAAACAATAAATTCATTTTAAAAACCTGCCACTGAGTAGCCATCTGTCTCCATTTTTGTCAATCTGCTATTTAAACAATGCTACTGTAATGTGCGTCTTTCACTAAAGACTCGGTGATCTGAAGGCGAATGTGTTAAGCATGGAGACAAGAGCTATGGGCCAACTGACATCATTTCCACCTACTGGCCTTTCATCACTGAAGCCTGGAATTTAAATCCTGTTTTTGACCTAAGGTGATGATATTGATGGTTTCTATATTTTGCTGTGTTCAATTTATATTCTTTTAAGATTACAAAGTGTTCCAGCAACCTGATTTATTACTTATTAGGTAGGAAGAAGGTGGACAAATGTTGAATATTGCTGGTGGATAAGCTGAGACATAGGTAGTTAAGTGCCCAAAGTCAGATAGCGGAGGAAGAGAAATGGGAATATATTTTGGAACTATGATGTCTCTCTTGAACAACTGAATCATCTCCTTTTATGTTTTTTTTTTTTTTTCTTGTAGCACTTAAACATTTCACAAAACCACTACACATGGGCATTTTGCTCTCCAGAGGCCAGTCTGAACATAGCAAAGAGAATTGGAACTAGCTCTGAGCTGAGTTGTAAGAAGAAACTGACACCTGGATCCCAAGCCAGTTTTTAATACATAACATCCTACAATGTATTTTTGCAGCACTCAGGACCTCTCTCCACTAATCATTTTTATTAGGGAGAAAACATATTAAAGAAAACCAAAAAAACCTCAACAACATAAAATCTCTGAAACCAAGCCAGGAATGCAGACAGCACTAGAAGGGATTGTAGGCAGTGGAAATCCCTCTTGCAAAGGAAGCTCGTTAACTTGTGCTCAGTCCCCACATGGCCTTGTCTCTAGATGGAACATTTGCAAGAGCTCAGCATGTATTTTCATGTGCTTACCATCAGTGAACACCCTTAAAAGCCATTTGGGATCACTGAACAGTTTTAGGTGGAAAGAAGGTTTTCAGAGCTCTTTAAAACCACATTATTTCCAGGATGTGCCACACCTTATCTGTTAACATGGAGATTTACCTTAAACAAGTGAAATCTAATTTGCAAGCATGGATTTCAATGTAGGAAGCCATACTGTTTTGCTCCTTCCTGCAGCATCTTGGGCTGTCACTGCCCAGGGGCATCATTTCCCCTTTGCCTTCCTTTTCTCAATGTGCTTCAGGCTTTCAGCACATTCCGTCTAGATTTTGTGCTAATCCTCTCTGTGCCTTTCTTTGGCTTTGTTCTTGTTTTTGATGCATTGAGCACAGCGCCTCCTTCCTGCTGGAATGGAAAAGGCCAGCTTCCCTTTGAGCTTTCACTGGATACTAAGAACAACACTGCTACCTTATTCTTGTTTCTTGGGGTGATGATAGTTAATTTTAAGTGTCAACTTGAATAGGTTGTTGTGCCCTGTCTAGACTAGCACACTAGGGTTTGGTGAAACGCTAGTGTGGGTGTTGCTGTGAAGGTATTATTTAGATGTACTAATGTTTAAATCAGATTTTCAGTAAAAGCAGATCATTCTCCCTCCACTCTGAAGGCTGCAAGGGCAAAGATAAGTTTCCCAAAGAAAAAGAAATTTGTGTCAAAATTCCAACATAGAAATTCTGCCTGAGTTTCCAGACTGCTGGCCTGCCCTGCAGTTTCCAGTGGCAAGACTACAAGCAACCTCATCCTGAATTTCCAACCCATTGACATGCCTTACAAATTTTGAATTTGCTAGCTTCCATAATTGCATGGACAATAACTTAAACTAAATCTGCCACCCTCTTCCTCTTTTTCCTCTCTCTCCACATATATGTCTTCTATCTATTGGTTCTGTTACTTTGGACAACTCTGGTTGGTTGGTTAATACCAAACTCTCATTTCTTTCTGTCCAAAGGACTAGCAGGTAATTGAAGCATTCTAGAACTTGTCCAGTCCTGCTTCATAGTATCTGTGTGATCTTGGTCAAGTCACCAACCTCTCTGTGCATCCATTTACTCAACCTTTAAATAGTAATAAAGAGCCTTTCTGCATTATCCCCAGAGCGGGGTCCATACAGAGTTGTTCTGAGTTTTCATCATGACTTCTCTGGAGCCCTTGATGTCCTACAAGTGAAGGAGGGGGTCTCCTTAGATTTTTCGCAGCAGGAATCCACTTAGATGGCACCAACGCTGACTTTCAAATGGATCGGTGCATCTACAAAATGAAAATGGCATCTACGCCATAAATGTTAAGAGAGCCTAGGAGAAGCTCTGCAGGTAGCTCGTGCCATTGTTGCCATTGAAAACCCGGTGGTGTCATGTCACGTCCTCCAGGAATACTGGCCAGCAGGCTGTGCTGAAGTGTGCTACAGCCCCTGGAGCCACTCCTGGTGCTGGCTGCTTCATTCCTGGAACCTTCGGTAACCAGATCCAGGCAGCCTTCCAGGGCGGGGAGTTCTGGTGGCTCCAGCTCCCAGTACTCACCACCAACCTCTTTAGAGCCATCTCATGTTAACCTGCTTACCGTCACTGAGTGTGACAGACTGCCCTCCACCGATGTGGACACGGCCATCCTGCACAACCACAGGGACCTAACCAGATGGGTCTGAGGAGGCAGACACGGGCTGGGAAGTTCTGCGCATGTGTGGTCCTGGCTCCCATGAGCTCTCGCGGGAGGTCACATGAGTTCTCTGCTTCCTCAGAAATCCTGAGGAGACAAGGAAGAGCCGGCTGCTGCTGGAAAGGCTGTCAGCAAGGAGGAATTTCAGGCCGAATGCACAGCCCGGGCTCCAGAGTTCACAGCTGCTCAGCTGGAGGTGATGCGGGGTCTGAAGGCACACGGGTGCCCTCTGGGCGCTACTGGCCGTTGGTTCCCTGCTGAGGCCTGGGCTGCAGCTCCCACCGCTCAGGCCTGAGTGTGGGGACTACCGACCAGTCTGAAGCTTTTCTTCCAGCGACTCTAAACAGAAAGTCGGAATAAGGTTGATGGAAAATAAACAGCACTGAAAGCTGCCAATTAAAAGGAATAAAGAGTATTTGCTGCTGGGTTACTGTAAGGATTAAATAAGGGTGTACTTGCCACGTGGCAACCATTATATGGTTTTTAGATGAGTATCACCGTTTGCTGATTTGGTGTGTAGGCATACAATCATGTCTGTGTGTGCACTGTTGTGGGAGGAGGGTTAGGGGAAAATGTGGAATGCCCTTCATGGTGTTCCCGATTCTATTTTTCCTGAAGGAATGCATTGTGTGGTGGTGAAGGAAATAGTATGAGCATTTGGAGGTAGATGAACCCACGTTCTCCCATCTGCTAGCTTTATGATTTAAAAAAGATGATATACCTTTTTGAGACTCCAGACTTAAGACTCTTAGTCTGACCCTACCTCAGTAGGAGTAGAGGTCTTGAAGTGGGCTCAGCTGAGTCAATAGAGAATTCACCCTGAAGGAGGAGGAATGGAAGATGCATGTTTTGATACATCTCCTTGGCTCACCATCCTGGGAAGCAAGACTTTTGAATGTGATGCTGTGACATGCCATGGGAGTCTTCCCCAATTTTCGCACTAGATGTGTCCGAAATTGCTCAAGATTGGTTGTCATTAAAACCTGGAGAATGGACTCCATATTGGAAGCCTGACGAAGAGCTCAAAAACTTTGGTGTGTAGAGTGGCAAAAGATATTAGGCGGTGGAGGACAAGTGGGAAAGCTACAGAACAGCTGCTGGATTAGGGTCTTTGTTGTGAACAACTGTGGGAAGTTCCAGCTGCACACAAGGACTTGGGGGGAAGCTTAGGATGTTACTTGGTAGTGGTATCCATTTTTCACACACACAAAAATTGGGATTCCCCGGCCCCCCCCCCCCCCCCCCCCCCCCCCCGCAATACTTTAGAGCAGTGGTTCTTATCCAGTAGAGATTTTGTACCTCTGCTCCCCAGGAGACTTTTGGAAATGTCTGGAGTAATTTTGTATTTTTGCATCAGAGGTGGGGGTTGCTGTTATCATCCAGTGGGCATCTAGAGCTGCTAAACATACTACAATGCACAGGACCACTCCATAATAAAGTATCCAGCTCAAAATGTCGATAGTGCCTAGAGCAGAGAAATCCTGCTCTGAAGGCCCTCCCTCCCTATAGGAAGGAGAAGCAACCCTAGTATATACTGTTAGACTGGTAGCAATAGAAGGATAGAAGTCATATTGCTTTTTCAGGAGAACAGGAGACTCATGTATTTTGGATATTTCCCGCAAGACAAAGTATTTCACTGAATGCCTGATGTGGTGCTGCGGGTACTGCTGTACCAAAGCCAGACATTAGATCGTAGAGTAAGAAATTATTTTGAGACCAGTTCTCTTCATTGCCTCAGCACAATGGTGAGGTAAAGCCAAGATGGATTCCGTAACAGTGAAATAGCTTCCCTGACAAAGTGACCTTGTTTCTGCCATTCAGTTGGTACCTTCTCTGTGGTCTCCTATTGCTCCAGATTTTATCTCCCCAGTTAGAGGGCAAGCTCAGTGCATCCAAGGGCTCTGGATTCTCCCTCTGTTGGGCCTCCTGCCATTCCTAACAAAGGGCAAGCCCTCAGGAAAGAAATGTTTAATAAAGGAAAGTCACCACCTAGCTTAATGTAGTCCAGCAGGCTGACAACCTGGGGGGAAAAAAAATTAGGACAGGAAGAAGAAAACCATCCTCAGTGATGAATGTTCTAAAATTAGTGTCTGCAGTACAGGTATTGTGTCTCCTCAGAATATTAATATGCCCTCAGTGGAATACATCATTGGGATTTCACTGGAAAATTAGAAAGGGCAAGGGAAGAATTTCAGGCTGAGGGAATATTTTGAATATCTTAAGTGATTGAAACAAACAAATCAAAAAATGAATTTGTTATGTTCAGGACCAGATTAATGATAAGGCAGTAAGTTTTAGGTCATCTTTACAGTGGCAGTTGGGAAAGCCTCAGAGGATTCTTGCGTCCCAGAGAACGGTTCATCAAAATATTTTCCAGGTTCTTTGAGGTACAAGGGAATAAAAAAAAAGAAAGTTATTTCCAGTATACTCTGTTAAGAAGGTTGTGACCTGCACAAGATCACTAAGTGGCAAAGCCAGCACTAAAACAAATTTTGTTAAGTATTAGACTATCATCATGTACTGCTTCACCTACCATTTGTCATGGTGTCTGATATTCTACCATTGACAGGTAGGGCAATAAAAAGATGATGGGTGTTTGGAAGCAGACAGATATGGATATACATCCCAGCTTTGCTGCTCTGCTCTCTTTCTGTGGGGCTTGCTTAACTTTTTTGAATTTGGTTTTCTCATCTAGGAATAGAGAAAATCATCACTAAGAGTATTTTTTAAAAATCTCTGCTGTGAAAGCTTCTGGGTCTGCCAAATCTCTCTATTGTAATGCAGTTATTGTAAGGAGTTTTCATAACTTAGACTAGTGCTTCTCAAACTGATTCAGGGAATAGTTGTTGTGTAAGCTATGTTTGAGAGTTTTCTGTGATTAATGTGTTTCATGACTAAATTACTGTGGTAGAGAACAGTTGAACAAGGGTAAACAGACATAGGAATTCTCAGAGTCTTTAATTACTTAATGAGAGCTGTGACTCACCTAGAAGAAATAAATAAGCAGCATTGCACAAATTTTTATGACCACAGAACTCTTTTTCAGTGGAACATCTTAAAACATCTGTGGGACATTGGTTTCCAGAGAAGATAGTTTGGGAATTATGGTAGGTTGATTGTATTGATGGTCTTATCCCTTGTTTCTGGGCTCAGTCGTTCACTTATTTTGGCCAGTCAGTTGTTAGCAAGTGTGATGCAATCAGAGGGTTGAAAAATGCTTTGAGGCTTGCTCTCTTGCTGCTCTTCATAACCATGATCTTAATCATACTGTTTTCTTTCTCCATCAGAGTCATGATTTTATGCTAAGCCTAATCTCCTGGAAGGATGAGAAAATCTTGTGGAGGAGAGATTTGTCATGGGTGAGGTCACTTGAGACATGCTTGTCCCAAGCCAACCACCACTGTAAACACGATCCCAGCCGTTCACCAGCTGACCTAGAAAACATGCAAGTGAGCCCACCCAAGATCAGGAGAAATTCCCAACTTAAATCACAAACCCACAAATCTATGAGCTATATAAATGATTTGTTTCAAGCCATTCAGTTTTGGGTCATCCGTTATGCAGTGTTATGTGTGGCAGTAGAACACTGATACAGAAATTGGAGTGGAAACTGGTACAGAAATGAAATGTCCGTACTTTTGTCTCAGCTATTCATTTTATGCCCACATGCAAAATATACTTGCTTCCTCCTCCCAAGATCCCTAAAGATCCCATCTAATCACATGATGCTCAAGGTCCAGGATCTCAACATATATTAACAGATCCAAATCTGGCTCCTTGAATGCAGTTCCTTTGAGTTGAAGATCTATGAATGAAAAAAAAAAAAAAAAAAAACCCGGTTTGTCCCCAACCCTAATTAATTGAGGTAAGAAAGAATAGGATAACCATAGTACACTATCCCATTTTAAAAGAGGAAGAATGGAACACACTTATATAGCAGCTCTGAAGGCTATCCTTATAAATGCTGCCAAGATTGCCATTCATAAGAAGAGTGAAATGTTCCTTGATCAGGCCTCATTTCTCCTTGAGAGTGACTTTCCAGTCCATTGTTTTGTATAGCTCTGTGCTCCAGCATCTGGGATATCTTTACTTTTCTACCATCCTTAGCCATTTCTGTGTGCTTTGAACAGTATTCTCAGTCTGCTTCCTGCTTGTGGAAATGGAGAGCCCAGAGGTTTTCTTAATGTTCCTGACCGTCTCCATTTCTTTTAGTATAAATTGGTGAGATGTTTAGCAATACAGTACCCTTGAACTTTTTGCAGGTTTCTTATAAATCTGATGAGCCAAAAGCAACACCTTACAATACTTTTAGAAGTAGAGCTCTCTCAAGAGCTCAAGGCTTATTGGGCAAGTCAGATTCCTGTGGGACAAGGCTTTTAAGATTTCTAGTAGCCTTTTTGTCTAGCTTAAAGGATCTTCTAGGTGGTTCTTTATTTCTTTCAGAGGTCATAAAAGTCTTAAATATTTGGATACTTGCCCCTGGATATATTTTACTTTGAGAATTTTTTGCTAACTAGAGGACTAGAGATGAGATACAATTTTATTTTCTAGCCCTGAAGTCCTGGTCCCATTATATTCCCTCTGTGTTTGCTTACACACTGTCAGTTATTTTTCTAAACCTTCTCTTTGTTGTAGAACCTTATCAATATATACAAGTAGTGAGAGCCACAGACACTGAACATTCTGCCTGGAAATGTTACTGCTCGAGTCCCAAACTTCATTAGTACATTTTCTATCTTCTGAATGATCACATATGGTGGTTTTACCATTTTTTTCTCTGCTACTACATAACCCAAGTCATTTTTTACATCCTTCTAGAACAGTTTTCTTACTGTTTTTCTAGCCTCTGTTTACTGCCTGGTCTCAAAGCCAATGCCACATTTTTAAGTTTAGGTTGTTACAGTATCCTGATTCTAAATAATTTCTGTGTTAGTTATCTGTTGCCACAAATAATGCTATATAACAGGTCACCCCCAAATTCAGTAGCTTAACACAGCCATTGATTTAACTCACAAGTCTACAATCAACACTTGAGGATGAATTGTACTTCTTGTCTTTGATAATGTTTCCTTGAACGATCAGCTGGCGTTCAGCTAACATAGGATGGCCTTGGCTTGGGCCACTTGCCTCAACTGCATAGACTGGTCATTCTCCGGTGGGCTAGTCCAGTGTGTTCTCATAGCTGTGGCACAGTGCAGGAGTGTCCAAACCCAGTCATGCATGAAGGCATGCGGAAGCTTGCGTGCTCTTGTCAAGCTTCTTCCAACATCTCTTTGGCCAAAGCAGGGCAAATGACCAAGTCCAGAGTTGAAGTAGGAGGAGATTACATAGTTATAGGGAAGGAGGTGAGAGTACAGCCTGTTAATAATCTCCATCTACTATAGAAATTATTTCTGGGGAAGTATTAGAATCTTTTGTGTTGCAACCTTGCTCCAGTGCCTTCCTGGAACAGGGTTCACTGATGTCTTCATCGGTTAGCTGTCCCAGGTTCTTTGCCTTTTCTGGCTCTTTTATAAATTTGTTTGAAATATTTTCAAATACACCTACATTTATTGCCAGTGTTATCTTTTCAAAGTTCTGTATGTTGATTACCTACAGAGTTGAGTGGCACCATCTCTTATTTGTCCTAAGTTAATCATTCTCGGGGCACCTGGGTGGCTCAGTGGGTTAAAACCTCTGCCTTCAGCTTGGGTCATGATCCCAGGATCCTGGGATTGAGCCCCACATCGGGCTCTCTGCTTGGCCTGCTTCCCCCTCTTTCTCTGCCTGCCTCTCTGCCTACTTGTGATCTCTGTCTGTCAAATAAATAAATAAAATCTTAAAAAAAAAAGTTAATCGTTCTCCTTGGAAGAGTAAATAGCTGATGGATTAAAAAAAAAAAAAAAAAGAGGAGAGGGAAGAACCTGAGGGAAGGAAATGATTCCCAAAAGCAGAGGGGTTTGAGTGTCAATGAAGTGAATGTGTGTAAATGTGACTACATGTACATGTACATTTTCATTGTGTGTGTGCACAACAATCTGTTAGTGTGCATGTGTGTGAAAAATATCTATACACTTGTGCATTAGTGCATGTATATATGCATAGGGTGAGTATTCCTTTCCAGTTTACTAAAAAATACCCCTGCATTTGATCTGATAAATCAATGAGATGTGAGATGAGTGCTCATGGGGCAAAGCCCAATGGGAAAAGAAGGAAATAGGAGTCAAAAGAGTTCTAAGAACAAAGTAGGAGTTGGGGGCTCCTGCATCCATCCTATACTTTCAGATTTGAGAAATTGCAGATGGCAGTTATGAGCAGTTTCTTGGCCCTTCTCCCCCTCTGTCCTCCATTAAACCTGGTTGCTAGGGTAATGTGGGCAATAAATACATCTGTGTTGTTGCCCTGCTATAAAGTAATGTGAAACAGAGTAGCACAGGATAGATTTTTATCTCTTTGATTTTCACACCAGGATGTCCCATCCTTATTGGAGATAGAAGACTAGGAAAAAGACATCTAGTTCTTTCTCTGTCTCAAGAATGGGATATTCTATTTCCTCTGAAATATTTTATATTTGAGAAAACACATCAGGTTTGTCTTCGCCAAGGCTCTCTTCCAAGAGGCCTGGTTTGAGTTAGGAACTTTACTGGTTATTCATCCACTTTACGAGTCCCTCAAACCTCCCAGTGAGGCCATGGGAATCTGGAGTTCTCTGGAAGTCCGAGTTCTAGTTTTGCGCAGTGCAGCAGACTCTTGGGACTGCTGGAGATTTCCTGTTATAATATGTTAAAATACTTGTTTTTCCAGGGAGGACTCAGGAAGGTGGTTCTATTTGATATGTTAGTGGTAACCTCTGAGTAGAAATACTTTTCAGTTGGCAGTGGTCTGTGTGAGGCTTTGAAATGAAAACTTACTGGAAGAGTTCATAATCTTAGATGACCTAGGAAGGTCTATCAATGGATAAAATTACAGAAAGACTATGAGATAGGTATTACCAATCCCTGTTTCAGATATTAAGTCGTATGATTACTCACTTGGAATGATTCCGGGTAAATGCTCTTGAATGTCTCACTATAGAGTGTCTACAAGCAGGTGATCTACCCCTTCCATGACCAAAAGTCTGGAATCTTCAGTTACCAGCCCCTAGTAGTAAGCTGCAATGCAAAATACTTGACTGTAGACTGGCAGAGTCTACATTTCACTGTCTCACCTTGGCTGCCTGCAGTTACCAGGCCCAGCACCACAAAGTCTATTCTTTGGCATGCTTTGAACCAAAGTTATTTTAGCTGCTCAAGGAACAGATAATGAGGTGCAGAACATTATTTAGTCACTGCTCAGCTTAGGAAGTGACAAATATCCTAAGAATTCATAGCACTTCCTATGTGAAACTTGATTTACTGTGATTGTAAGTCATAAAAATGATGCATGATATGTTGATTTGATGTAACAATCAATGTCTGTTTAATAAACGGCTGACAATGGTTTTCATACATTATCTCCACCTGAAGACAGTGTTTGATTTTCCAGCCCATACTTCACATTCTAGCTCAAAACATACTAGAGAAAAAAAAATCCTCACTTATACATAAACATGTTCAAAGGCAAAAGATTTATTTATTGATGAGGGCTTCAAATTGACCAATTTTTTAGCGTTTTCTTCTGAAAAGAAGAAAGCTTTCCAGAAAAAGATTGCTACCAGATGTAGTGGATTACACAGCACTTGCTTAGATATGAAAAGCGGATGAAATGGAATATTCTGGTTTCTGATTCAGCCCTATTCTTATCTACACATAGCTCTTCTTAAGTGAACTTGACAGTGTTGTGGGCTGATATTAAGATAGAAGACTTTAGTAAACAAGAAAAAGGGTTTCACTCCCTACAATAGCAAATGGGCTTTATAATAGAAATTTCTTTGTGCAGAGGAAGATATTACAATTTTCAACACACAATAAATATATTTTCTAGACAAAAAATGCATTTCATTACATGCAATGCACTTTCTATTGTACATTAACCACTTTCTTGCTTTGCGTAGAAAAGTGCCATTTTCTACTGTAAAATGTCTGCAGTTTATTTTTATGAGTCTGCTTTTCCTATGAAGTAAGAATATTCCATTACATAACCTTATACTGATAAATGTACATTATATAAGAGGTGAAATGTGCAGTATAAACGTCTGAGCTTTTATTGTTTGGGTATCTATATAGTTCTGAGAGCAGAGTTAAAATTTTGGACCAGAACAGCTAATTTTATTAACAACCGGTCTGTAATTGCTAGGTTTACTGGAGTCACTTACTTTGATCCTCTCTGCAACCATAATGAATACGTACGTTCTCCAAAATAATACCCTTGCATGCTTCAGCCACACCCACAACTTTTCCTGATGGTATCTCTGCTGGGTTAAAAAAATGACACTTTATTTAATCCTTGCTTATTCTATACCTTGTTGACCATCATTCAAAGTGGCACGTGCCCAGAGCCATATAGTTTCTTCACAGTTGAAGGTATTTGACCCTGATTACTGTTTACTAGAATTAGCTCGAATAAGTAAAAAAGGACTTAAAACAAAGAATTCCTGCTCTGCATTTTCTCTCTGTTGAGGGTCACAGTGACTGTGACTGCCCGGTGGCCTATAAGAATTAGGAGAGTCTTTGTGGGTTAGAGAGTTACGGTTATTTTGCTTATGTCTTACACTCGCACATATCAGATGGACTATTTGTGGGGATGATGCTTGCCTTATACTAATTATTTTATTCTTACATTTAGAAACCTAAACACTGTTGATCCCTAAGGACGGGGTAGTAGGGGAAAAGGGCTTGCCTCCTTTGCTTGGTTGGAATGGTGTATCTAAGGTACGATTTTTATGTGGAACATAAGCAATAGCACAGGGGACCATAGGGGAAGGGAGGGAAATCCGAACGGGGAGATATCAGAGAGGGAGATGAACCATGAGAGACTGTGGGCCCTGGGAAACAAACTGAGGGTTTCAGAGGGGAGGGGGCTTCGGGGGAGGAAGTAACAGGGTAATGGGTATTAAGGAGGGCACATGTTGTGATGAGCACTGGATGTTATACACAACTAATGAATCCTTGAACACTACATCAGAAACTAATGATGTACTATACAGTGGCTAACTGAACATAATTTAAAGAATTAAAGAAAAAGAAAGAAAAAAAAAAGTATGATGTTTGAAGGAACCAGTGCCTTCAGTTGGCCTGGCTCTATGTTAGGAGCTGTACGCATCATATCTTATTTACCCATCACAGCAACCCTATGAAGTAGGTTTTCACATGACCAGATCATGAATCTGGGACTAGTGCCTCACTAGGCACCGAGTTCCATGCCTTAGTCAAAAGCCCAGCTGATGCTGGGGCTGGGACTTTACTCCAGGACAGTCTGGATATTCTCCTATACAGTATGAAAAATTTCAAAATATCTGAAGCCCAGAAATGAAAAATAAAATTCACTTGAAAGCCAAAGAAGAAACTTGGAGGTGGTGGAACTAAGACACACTATTTCTGGTGATCTAACATATAATTCGTTATGATTTGTTTAACTCTGAGATGTTCCTTTGGTTTGCTACACTTAGAAGCACAGGCCTAATGGGGATACTGTAGGTTTGGTGCCAGGCCACAGTAATAAAGTGAGTATCGAGATACAGTGAGTCAGGTGAATTTTTTGGTTTCTTGGTGCATATGAAAGTTATATATACACTATATGTAGTCTGTTAAGCGTGTGGTAGCATTATGTTTAAAAAACAGTGCACATACCTTAATTAAAAGTACTTTGTTGCTGAAATAGGCTAACCCTCACCTGAGCTTCCCAACCCTCTCCTGAGCTTTCCTTGAGTCATATCTTTTTGTTGGCAGAGGGTCTTGCCTTGATATCGATGGCTGCTGGCTGATCAGGATGGTTGTTGCCGACGATTGGGATGGCTGTGGCAATTTCTTAAAATAAGACAATGAAGTTTACCCCACCCATTGACTCTTCCTTTCATGAATGATTTCTCTGTAGCGGTAATGCGGTTAGATTCTAGGACTTCTTTCAAAATTGGATCAATCCTCTCACACCCTGCCACAGCTTTATCAGCTAAATTTATGTAATATTCTAAATACTTCATTGTCACCTCAACAATATTCACAACATCATCACCGGATGTAGGTTCCATCTTAAGCAGCCATTTTCTTTCTCATCCATAAGAAGCAACTCTTTCTTCATTTGTTCTCATCATGAGATTGCAGCAATGCAGTGACCTCTTCAGGCTCTACTTCTAACACTATTTTCTCAGGCTCTTGCCACCACATCTGCAGTTATTTTGTCTGCTGAAATCTTGAACCCCTTTAAAGATGTCCATGAAGGGTGGAATCCGCTTCCTCCAAACCCTTGTTAATGTTGGTATTTTGACCTCTTCCCGTGAATCACAAATGTTCTTAATGACGTCTAACATAGTGAAAACTTTCTAGAAGGTTTTCAATTTACTTTGCCCAGAGCCACCAGAGGAATCACTGTTTATGGCAGCTATAGCCTTATGAAGTATAGTTTTTGATTAATTTTTAAAATTTTTATTCTAGTGTAGTTAACATACAGTGTTACAGTAGTTTCAGGTGTACAGTGTAGCGATTCGTCAGTTCTGTGCATCATTCAGTGAGCGTCATGGCAAGTGGACTCTAAACCCCCTTCACCTGTGTCATCCCCACCCCTCACCTCCCCGCTGGCAACCACCACTTTGTTCTCTATAGTTAAGAGTCTGTTTCTTGGTTTATCTCTCTTTCTTTTGTTTGCCTTTGCTCATTTGTTTCTGAAATTCCACATATGAGTAAAATCATACAATGTTTGTCCTTTTCTGACTTATTTTGCTTGGCATTACACTCTCTGGCTCCATTCATGTTGTTGCAACTGGCATGATTTCATTCTATTTTATGGCTGAATAATATTCCATTACATAAATACCACATCTTCTTTATCTATTCATCAGTCAGTGGACACTTGGGCTGCTTCCATAGTTTGGCCATTATAAATAATGCTGCAATAAATAGAGGGGTGCATGTATATGTATCCTTTTGAATTAGTGTTTTTGATTTTTGGGGTTTTTTGGGTAAATACCCAGTAGTGCAATTACTTGATTATAGGATAGTTCTATTTTTAACTTTCTGGGGGAAGTTCCATACTGTTTTCCAGAATGGCTGCACTAGTTTGCATTCCCACAACAGTGCACGAAGATTCCTATTTCTCCACATCCTCCCAACACTTGGTATGTCTTGTGTTTTTGACTTTAGCCATTCTAATAGGTGTGAAGTGATATCTCAGTGTAGTTTTGATTTGCATTTCCCTGATGATTAGTGATGTTGAACATCTTTTCATGTGTCTGTTGGCCATTTGTATTTCTTTTTTGTAGAAATGTCTGTTTATATCTTCTTCCAACTTTTTAATTGGATTATTTGTTTCTGGATGTTGAGTTGTATCAGTTCTTTATATATTTTAGATCCTAACCTTTATCAATGATGTTATTTGCAAATATCTTCTCCTATTTAGTAAGTAGTTTTAGTTTTCTTGATTGTTTTCTTTGCTGTGCAGAAGCTTTTTATTTTGATGTAGTCCCAATAGTTTATTTTTGCTTTTATTTCCCTTGCCTCAGAGGTATATCTAGAAAGAAGTTGCTATAGCTGATGTTGGAGAAATTATTGCCTGTGGTCTCTTCTAGGATTTTTATAGTTTCAGGTCTCAAATTTAGGTCCTTAATCCATTTTGAATTTATCTTTATGTATGGTGTAAGCTGGGAATCCAGTTCCATTCTTTTTACATGTAGCTGTCCTGGCCTCCCAGTACCATTTGTTGAAGAGGCTGTCTTTTTCCCATTGCATTTTCTTTCCTCCTTTGTCATAGATTGATCATATAAACATAAATTTATTTAAGGCTTTCTATTCTGGTCTGCTGATCTGCGTGCCTTATTTTCTGCCTGTACCATACTGTTTTGACTACTGTGGCTTTGTAGTATAATTTGAGATCTTGAGTTGTGATACCTCCAGCTTTGTTTTTCTTTTTCAAGATGGTTTTTTGTTATTTATGGAACCACAGAAGACCTCATAAATCTAGGGATTGTTTGTTCTAGTTCTATGAAAAATGTTGGTGTTTTGGTGGAGATTGCATTAAATCCATAGATAGCTTTGGGTAGTATGGATATTTTAGCAATATTTGCTCTCCCCATCCATACACATGGAATAACTTTCCATTTCTTTGTCTTCAACTTCTTTCAATGTGTTATAGTTTTCAGAGTACAGATCTTTTAACTCCTTGGTTAAGTTTATATTCCCAGGTATCTTATTTTTGGTGTAATTATAAATGGGATTGTTTTCTTAATTTCTTTTTCTGCTTCATTATTAGTGTATAGAAATGCAATAGATTTCTATATGTTGATTTTGTATTCTGCAAGTTTACTGAATTCATTTATCAGTTGTAGGAGTTTTCTGGTGGGGTCTTTATGGATTTCTATGTATAGAGAGTATCATGTCATCTGTGAATAGTAAGTTTTACTTCTTCCTTATCAATTTGGATGCCTTTTATTTGTTTTTGTTGTCTGATTGCTATGGCTAGGACTTCCAGTACTGTGTTAAATAGTAGTGGTGAGAGTGGATATCCCTGGCTTCTTCCTGACCTTAGGGAATACACTTTCCATGTTTCACCTTTGAATATGATGTAAGTTTTGGGATTTTCATATATGGCCTTTATTATGTTGAGGTATGTTCCCTCTAAACCTATTGTGTTCAGGGTTTTTATTCATGAAGAGCTGTTATACTTTGTCAGATGCTTTTTCTGCATCTATTGAAATGATCATATGGTTTTTATCCCTTCTTTTTTTATGATGCGATGTAGCACATTGACTTGGGAATATTGAACCACCCTTGCATCGCAGGGATAAATCCCAATTGATCATGGTGAATGATTTTTTTAATGTATCATTGGATTCAGTTTGATAATATTTTGTAGTATTTTTGTAGTATTTTTAAATACTTTGTAGTATTTTATAATATTTTGTAGTATTTTTTTGCATTTTTGAATTTGGTTCATCAGAGATATTGGCCTGTCATTCTTTTTGTAGTGTCTTTATTTGGTTTTGGTATCAGAGTAATGCTGGCTTCATAGAATAAATTTGGAAACTTTTCTTCCCCTTCTAATTTTTGGAATAGTTTGAGAAGAATAGGTAACAACTTTTCTTTAAATGCTTGGTAGAATTTACCTGTGAAGGTGTCTGGCCCTGGACTTCTGTTTACTGGGAGGTTTTTGTTGTTGTTCTTGTTTGTTTTGTTTTGTTTTTGATTACTGATTCAATTTCAGTGCAGGTAATCAGTCTTTTCAAATTTTATATTTTTTTCCTGATTTAGTTTTGGGAGGTTATGTTTCTGGGAATTTATCCATTTCTTCTAGGTTGTCCCATTTGTTGGCATATAATTTTTCATAATATTCTCTTACAGTTTTTTGTATTTCTGTGTTGTTGGTTATTTCTCCCCTTTCATTTCTGATTCTATTTGAGTCCTCTTTTCTTTCTCCTTTTTTTTTTTTTTTTTTTTTTTGGTGGGGGGTGAGTGTGGCTAAAGGTTTATTGATTTTTGTTGATCTTTTCAAACAGCCAGCCCATGGTTTCATTGATCTGTTCTGTTGTTTGTTTTAGTTTCTATTTTGTTTATTTTTGCTCTAATCTTTATTATTTCCACAAAGTGTATTTCTTAACAAACCTTCAAAGTCAGAATTATGCCTTGATCCACAGGCTAAAGTGGATGTTGTGTTAGCAGCCATAAAATAACATTATTCTTGTACATCTTCATCAGAACTGTTGGGTGATCAGGCTCATTGTCAGTGAGCAGTCATATCTTGAAGTGAATCTTTTTTTCTGAGCAGTACGTCTTAGCAGAGAGGCTAGAATACTTAGTAAATCATGTTGTAAACAGAGGTGTTCTGGGCTTTATTCTTCCATTTATAGAGTATAGGCAGAGAAAATTTAGTATAATTCTTAAGGATGCTAGGATTTTCAGAATGATAAATGAGCATTGTCTTCAAGTCACCATCTGTGTTAGCCCCTAACAAGAGTCAGTCTTTGAAGCTTTAAAACCAGGCGTTGACTTTTCCTCTCTTTCTCTTATGAAAGTCCTACATGTTTTTTTTTTTGCCCAACAGATGACTACTTTGTCTACACTGAGCATATGTTGTTCAGTGTAGCTACCTTCATTAATGATCTTAGCTGGGTCTTCTGGATAACTTGCTGCAGCTTCTACATTAGCATTTGCTGGCTCACCTTGCAATTTTATGTTCCGGAGAAGTCTTTCCTTAAACCTCATGAGCTAGCCTCTGCCAGCTTCAGACAAATTCTCAGCATCCTCACCTTTCTCAGCCTTCCTAGAATTGAAGAGAGTTAGGGCCTCGCTCTAGATTAGGCTTTGGCTTCAGGGAATGTTGTGGCTGGCTTGATCCTCTATCTGGACCACTCAGACTTTCTTCATCTCAGCAATAAAACTGTTTGGCTTTACCGTTCGTATGTCTGCTCGGTTTTAATTTTCTTCAATAACTTTACTTTTGCATTCACAACTTAGCTGTGTGGCACAAGAGACCTAGGCTTGTTTCGGCTTTTGACATGCTTTTCTCACTAAGGGTAATGTATTCTGGCTTTTGATTTAAAGTGAGAGACATGCAACTCTTCCTTTCACTTGAACACTTAGAGGCCATTGTAGGATTATTAGTTTAGCCAAATTTCAATATTCTTGCATCTCTGGGAATAGGGAGGGAGATGGGGGAATGGCCAGGCAGTGAAGCAGTCAGAACACACATAACATTTATCCTTTGAGTTTGCCATCTTATATGGGTGCAGTTCGTGGCACCCCAAAACAATTAAAATAGTAACACCAAAGATCACTGATAACACAAACATAAAAATAATGAAAAGTTGAAAGTATTGTGAGAATTACCAAAATGTGACACAGAAACATGAATGAGCAAATGCTATTGGAAGAGTGGTGCCAACAGACTTGCTTGACACAGGGTTGCCACAAACCTTGCATTTGTAAAACACAATATCTGCGAAGCACAATGAAGTGAGATGCAATAACATGAGGTATGACTGTAGTTTATTCAGATACTAATGACAGCTGATTGAATATTTGTGTTAACCTCTTACCTTTTTGTTATAAAGTGAACCAAGCTGTAAAATTTTAGGCATCTCTAAAATCTCTGTTTTCTCAGTTTATGAGAAGAAACTGAGTTTTGGTAAAATAGTTCGTATGCTTTCAGGATAAAATATCTCTTATTCAGCAGAACAAACAGCAGCCATTTTTGGTAAAAGGAACATTCCTAACCCTTACCCAGAAGAAAACCAACTTGTTTATCATATCACATTTGTCACATGGATATTTGTTTAAAGAGCCTTGTTTTCTACGCAATTTCTACAAGTGTTTTCTACTTTTGTCCTTTCATTTTCATCATCCTTGATGAAAAGGAGTTTATTCAGATGGAAAAACAAGCCTCTCTATACTTTCAAATGTTAGTTTTGATGTGGTATTTAATAAAAGTGTTTACGTTTTTTAAAACATAGACAATTGACTTTCCCTTGCTGCAGTAGGTAAAGGATACCTAAACCAGCAAGAAATATTCTCACACAATGGCATATTATTTCATCTCGAAACAGGAATGAGGCTCCGACACGTGCTACAAGGTGGGTGAGCACTGAAGTCATTGTGCTGTGAAAGAAGTGAGACAGAGAAGCACAAATACCCTGTTTCCGTCTCTATTCTATAGAGCTGTACACAAAATAGACAAAGAGACACAAAGTAGAATTGAGATTACCAGGGGCTGGAAGGAAGGGTGAAGGGAGTTGTTGTTGTTGTTTTTTTAAATGGGTACCTTAAAGTTTTTTGTTCTTTTTTTTTTTTAAAGATTTTATTTATTTATTTGACAGAGATCACAGGTAGGTAGAGAGGCAGGCAGAGAGAGAGAGGAGGAAGCAGGCTCCTTGCTGAGCAGAGAGCCCGATGCGGGGCTCGATCCCAAGACCCTGAGATCATGACCTGAGCCGAAGGCAGAGGCTTAACCCTCTGAGCCACCCAGGTGCCCCAGGTACCTTAAAGTTTTTTGGTGGGGATGATGATGAAAAATTATAGTGGTGACTGGAAGCATAACTTTGTAAATATATTTAATGTCACAGAATTGTACAATTACAAATGGTTTAAATGATAAATGTTATGTATAGTTTGAGACAATGAAAAACATTTTGAAAAAGAAGATAAGAATTCTGCCAAGATCTTACAACTGAGGAGCAGAAAGTTCCGGCTTCTATTACTGGGCCTGATGTCTGAATATGTGCTGGTTCAGCAAATTCAGAAAGTTCCTGTGTGGGCTCCTTTCATCCATTTGGTTCATTCCATTGATAAATATTTATTTAAAAATAAAAAGTCACGGTATGTCATTTAGACTGAGGATTGGAAAGGTGAGTAAGGGAGCCTGTGGGACTGGGAAAATAGCCATTTCACATATGATTAAAATACTGTGGAAAGGCTGCAGTAGAAATACAGTGAATAGTGGTGGGAACTTTGGAGAGGAGGTTCCTGAGGGGATCAGGGCTTCATAGAAGAGTCTATAATTTTTCTGGGTTTGAACTTTGTGAAGGAATTGGTTGCTTTTATTTTGGTAATGGTATTTTGGTATTTTGTAATATATTTGTATATTTGATATTTTGGTAATAGGCAGTACATGATCACTCATGATTTTATGCCTTGGAATCTTGGATCTAAGATATTTGCAGGTTTTTCAAATATTTCGTGACTTTTTCCCCTAAGGGTACCAGCACACTGGTTCCTGGAGGTGTGAAGACATGTTGGTTTGTTCTCTGTTCTGTTTTTTAAAAATTATAAGCAAAACGACTTTGAGAAATAATTCAAAGTAAATGAGACACATTCAGATCTCTCAAAGAGCTTAGAATCTAATAGGGAGATAAGGTGGAGACAGCTGGGTGGTAAGGGTCTTAAACAGTCAACGTGGGATAGCTGTGCAGGGGCTGGAGAAGCGACTTCATGGGGGAGGGAGAAAAGCATGGTGGGGGAGGGGGAGCATCTTTGCACTTACCCCTTAAGGCTTTGTAGAACTGTGGTAACTAGATACGAAGAAGGTAATTTTATTTGGATAGAAAGATAGGAACAAAGCAGAAAGGCAGCAAATACTTAGTCCTATTCAGGGAAGCAGTAAAAAACAAGCCAGAAAGGCCCTTTGGTGCCAGGTTATGAGGATCTCCAAACTTTCAATGTTCTGCTTATTCTAGGAGTCTAGGAACCATGATTTGTTACTGGTAGATTTGGAAGAGAAAGGCTAGCATCTTCACACCCATTCTCATGTACATGGGATGGCGGAGAAAAAGGAGAGCAAAAGCGGTGATCCAGAAGCCCTGGATGAACACTGGGCTCCTGGGAGGGGTGGGAATACATTGAACTAGAAACATGACACAGTGAGAAGAACATCTTTGGAGTCAGTCAGCTGTGGGTTCAAATCTACACAGTAATCAGCATTTACTGTGTAGACTTTGCCAGATTACTCAGAACTGCTGAGCCTCGTTCTCCTTGTGTGACAAATGGGGATACTGGTGTCTTTATGTAGGATTGTCCTGAGGGTTCAAGATAATGGGGCGACACACATACGTAGACTCCACATGGCCTCAGGTGATCCCTAGGGTACCTTCTGAATCTGAATGTAAAATAAATTTAAAAGTTTTTCCTGCAAATATAACTTACTTCCGTAATTGAAGTTACATTTTAACTCATATATTTCTAGACAATTAATATAATGAATTTCAAGTAGCAATAAAACCACCACAGCCAAAACAGATTCCCCTGGTACAGAAAATTTTCTCTGGGAATTACTCAAATATTTTGAAAGCTGTGTTAACTATTTCAATCCTATACGTTACCATTTCCACCTCAGAACGGTGTGTTTACAGAATGGTGTTCTTTCCGCAGATCTAATCTAAGGTCCGTTTAATTCCTTTTCCTGATCCGAGCTCTGAGTTAGGGTTTTACTCTGTGAATTGTATCCTGCTAAAGTGACTACAGGCACTACTTGAAAGTGTGAATGCACATTTGAAAACCTCTCCCGTGCTTTCCATTAGAAATAGTCTATATTGTGGTACCTTGTATCTCTACTAGATTTTAACTAGCCAGATTATGGAAATATTTTTCTTCTAATTATTCTTCAGGCAAACCTCTTAGGTTTTGTGTTTGATGATGTTTGTATGTGAGGTCATCTCCTTGCTGATGGTTGTATCCTTATTTGTGTGTCCTGACCTAGAGATAAACATGTCAGGATGATGATAGCGGTAGGAATTGGTAGATGGTATTGGAAAGGCCTCTAGTGTTTCAGTATTTAATATGATATTGACATTTAGCTTGAATCCCATAGCACCCTGTTCTATCTTTCCAGTAACCTGGCTCATATTATGTAGAAACCTTTGGGAAAATGTCTTTTTCCTGTTGAACTCTGAGCTCATGAAGGACAGGGTCTTTCTTACTCATATCCGTATTCACAGGATTAGCACTGAGCCTGAACAAAACATGCAGGTATTCATGGGAAGCATGACTAATTTATCAGGGCTCAATAAAAAGATCCTGAAGACAATAATTTCCTATGTAATAGAAAATTATGAACATATTTTCAGAATTTTGAAGAAGATCACTATTGAGTAATCTTCCTAAAAAAAAGTTTCATTTAAAATTAATATCTTGAATACTTATCTTTTTTGTGATTCTTATATAAGAAAGCAGGAAGGAGATACAGTTTAAAGCTCTATCCTACTTGTAATTAAATAGTGAAAGCCCAAATTCTGACTAAACTGTTGACTCAAGTGTGAATTCTTTAATTCCTTTTCTAACTTGTATGTTTTCCAGAGAACATACAAATAAATACATCCGGGAATTAATATTAACTAATTGGCTCTTTTGTACTTGCCTTGCAGACAAAAAACAAAGGTAATATTTATATTGATTGTATTTCGATTGAGTTGTTGGTATTTTAAAATGCTGTGTACCCTAATGCTGTATAATCCTCTTGTCTTGGTACTTCCCACCTTAGTTTTTATAGATTTCTGCTTGAAATAATGTTTTGTCTCAACGTCCTTCATGTAGACAATCATTTAAATATGGTGGGATATGAGATGGAACTGAATAATGGTGAAGAAAGGTATATCAAAGAATAACTTGCAAAACCTTTATGGCAGAAGTCATTTATTGAAAAAAATTAATATCTTTGCTATAAAATTTGTAACAGGAATATTTACTGAATGTTTATTTTGATGCATAAACCTGAATATTACATACCAAGTACAAGACAGCAGCACTAGCTTTCCTTTATTTACATTTTATGAAAATCGTTACGCAGTCCATGTTAAAAGAACTTATGATGGAGAATTGTTACATTAGAAAAATAATATTCTTGATAAAGCATTCTCAAGGAGTCCAAGGAGTCCAATCACATTTTCTGCCTCTTCAGTAAGGCAAAAGTCCCTGGAATAGCATATAACTTAATTTACAAAATACAATAAATGTTCAGACACATATTCAAGTTTCCTTTTGGTATGATTTTTCCTCACTGTAAAATTACTTCTTATTTTTATTTTTGTTTTTATTTTTTTACTAAAACAAAGACTTTCAGGAAAATGTCATTGAATGATTTCAGCTATACATTACATATACAACTGTGCAGCCTAGCGACAACCATTGCTACACCGTCATTAACTTTAAATATTTTGCTGGGTGAGCTATTCTCAAATGTATCATATTTTAAGATTTTGCCTTCATTATGACTGTGGAATCGTTGGTTTTCATAGGAAACAGATCTGTCACAGTATGAAGCTTTGTTTTAGGGAACTGGTACACAAGCACATTTCCACTCACAGGAGAACGCCACAGATGTAACTGAAGTCGGGCCCCGACGGCTCCACAGGGGCCCCAGGCCGGACCATCCCCAGCCTCCAGTGCTCACACTGCACAGCCCTGGCCCTGTCAGGCGCCTTTGTTTCCAGAGACTTGCCAGCTCTTCACAGTTAGGTCGTTTTAATTCCTTCAAAGGCACACAGCTTCCACCTTTTTTCCAGTGTTGCTCCCACGCCCGTGAATTCCTGTTTAAACATGCGTGGCAGCCTCATCAGAAGCATCTCAATTTCGTTTGCAGATATCTGTTAGAAAGGAAGAAAAGTCACTTTTGGAGACAAGACTCCTCAGGAGGCAAGGGGTTGGGTAGGGATGCACTTGCCCAGGGAGATAAATGATATGACTTGACTGTCAAGTCATGTGCTTGGGAGAGGAGCGCTGGTCAGGGGCTGGATGGGGCTGTCCTGGTCTCCAACAGCTGGCAGGGCTGGGCAGGAGATGGGGTGCAAATCTGAGGCTCACCGTTCCTGTGCATGGCTAGCCTACTGGGTAGTGTCATGCGTGAACAGCACTCCCCACCCTGATGTAAAAGGATATAAGAATGGGATTTAAGAGGGCTGAGAGCAAGTTCATCACCACTCCTGGTGCCCCCATCCTCTTCAAAAAGGACAGCGCTTTTAGCTAACTCAGTGAGGGCCAGTGGGCATCTGGGTAGATTTCTGGCCACCCTAACTTCTCTTTCTTTAATTTTCACAGAGACCAGAAGATCATACAGGTTTAGAAAGAAATGAAAACCCAGAACCTACAACCTGAAAGTCTCAACATCCATTCTTAAAGTTCAGGTAGTTTTTTAAAAAAATTTTTAGGTTTTATTTAAGTAATCTCTACACCCCATATAGGGCTTGAACTTGGAACCCTGAGATCAAGAGTTACATGCTTTTCTGACTAACCAGCCAGCACCCTTCCAGGTAGTTCTTTATTTCTTCTTTTAAATTAAAAAAAATTATTTGAAGATTTTATCTACTTATTTGAGAGAGAAAGATAGCCAAAGAGAGCACTGACTGGGGAAGAGGGGGAAAAGCAGGCTCTCTGCTGACCGGGGAGCCCAGTGTGGGACTTGATCCCAGGACCCTGGGATCATGACCCCAGCCAAAGGCAGATGCTTAACCGACTAAGCCACCCAGGAACTCCTGTCCCCACCCCAGTAGATTTTTAATGCAGTTTTTTTCTTCCACCAGTTTTTCTTTATTACATACATTTTTATACCACTAATTCATTTTACCTTAAATAAAGGGCAAATAGCCATAATCCTTCTGATTTAACAGTCATTGTTCTCGTCTTCCTGTCTTTGTTTCCCAGCCCATGTGCTTGCATGGGGATCTCCTATAGCAAGGTGGCTAAGACCCTGGAACCAGGGGGCTAACATTTTTGTTTGAATACTGTGTCTACTATTGTTATGAGTTAAATGACTCCAACCAAGATAATTAGTCTCTCTAAGTCTCAGCAAATGGGAGTAACAACATGTAATAAGGATGTATGAAGACTATTGGCTTAGCATAGATTTAGCACATAGAAATGTTTAATGAATCAGACTTATTATTTTTCATGGTACTATCACTGGATAGATATCATTTTAGAGTCTACATTTTCCATTTAACGTTTAAATGTTAAACTTACTTAACATTTATTTTTAAAGAGGGACCAAATAGACCAGGAAGCCAAATCAGTTCATTTAATGTTCACATGAAAAAGATTTCATATGATATTTTCAATATTCCTAGGCCTATAACCAAACCAAACAAAACAAAACAAAAAAGCAAAAACAAACACACACACAAAAAACCTTCCGAGGCAGACCTGAAAGTTGAAGTAAATTGCATTCTGAAATTTTTGTGTGAATTATTTTGAAATCTGAATGCATTTTCCCCAAAAACCTTGTTTGTTTTTTTTTTTTTTAAAGATTTTATTTATTTATTTGACAGAAATCACAAGTAGGCAGAGAGGCAGGCATAGAGATAGGGGGAAGCAGGCTCCCTGCTGAGCAGAGAGCCCGATGCAGGGCCCGATGCAGGGCTCGATCCCAGGATCCTGGGATCATGACCTGAGCCGAAGGCAGAGGCTTTAACCCACTGAGCCACCCAGGGGCCCCTTCCCCAAAAACCATGTTAAAGGGATTATTAGATTGCCAGGTCAGCCCACAAAAGCCTATTAAACAGATGATTAAAAGGTTGCATGTGATTTTTTTAAACTTTTTCTTTCAGTGAGCACTGTGCACAATGCCTTCACCAGTGTCCTCATTCCACTGTCACAGCACTCCTATGACATACATGGGGCGAAAATGTTAGGCTCTATCTTCATTTTATAGCCAAGAAAGCAGAGTGAACTACAGAAGGTTAAGTGCTTTTTCAGTGAGAACTGGGAAAGAACCCACCGCTTGTGCCTGGGAGCTAGGCATTGGTATGCTTTACGTGCTCCGCATGATTTCAGTAAGCTGTGGGTGAAGAACCGGGAGTGTAGTGCTTTCTTTTGAAATGTCAATCACCTGGGGTTCCTGTTAAAAAACTCAGATTCCTTAGCCTCTTCTCTGGAGATTCTGATTCAGCTGATCTTGGGTGTAGCTCATAGACTCTATTTTTGATAATCATCCCAGGATATTCTTAAGATCAGGTATATCTGGGTTAAGAATGGGGTTTTAAATCAGACAGGTTTGGATTTTAATCAGGCTTAGGCCAACCTGTGTAACCATGAGCAAGTCATTTAATAGCTGTAATTCTCAGTTGCTTCATGTGTAGAATAGAATTAATCTCTCAGCCTGATCGTGAGGATTATACATGAAATGTACCCTGGTGCCTGGCACGAGACACTTTCTCTCTCTATACGTACCAGACAATGCTGATAGAATACGACACTGTTACCAACCTCTTTGTGGTAGGTGGGTCAAGCTCTGTGCTCCTAAGCCAAAGCAAACAAACACAGAGAAGTGTGTAGTCAAACCCACTTTCACTTGGTCCAGAAGGCAGTTTTCTGAAGCCAAGTTATCCTCTTAACCTCCTTTCTTTCCTTTGGAGGAGGACGGTCCAGGTCGTCTACAGTAGGCTCCGGTCTCCCCTCAATTCAGGTGATACCCCTGAGAGGAGCTGTCCTTCCCCAGATCAGGCAGAGCCACAGAGAAGCTGCCAGAGCCCCAGGTTAACAGCCAGCCCATCTCAGGTTTATTTTCAGGATAACCATCAGTTGCCTTGGAAAAGTAGGGAAAGGAGCTTTGTGGTGTTCATTAGGGAGGGGAGAAAAAGCTAAATTCTTGAGGGTAAAATAAAGTTTCGATGTAAAGATAACTCTATCTGTGCAGGCAGTGCACCCTAGCAGCCCTGTAGCTGATTGGGAGAAGTGTGACAACTCCAGACTCTTGAAAACACTTCTGTTAATTCTCACTATACTCTCATAAGACAGGGATTGATTTACAGATGAGGAAACTGAAGTCCAGATAGATTAGGGACCTTGTGCAGGGTAACCCAGGCACTGAGTGGAGCTGGGCTGCAGATCCAGACTCCTTGGCCTTGTTCTCAAACACTGATGCCAGCCGCCACGGGGGGCGGGGGACTGTTTCCCTGTTGGGGGAAGGGGTTTGTGTACTGGAGGGCAGGTCTGTGATGAACAAGACTTCAGAGTGTTATGAGTATCAGTAACGAGAAACTGAGAATTCCCAGCTCAACCAGCTCAGACACATTCCAGTGCTAACGCTTGGATGCCCCCACAAAAACCTTCACCAAAATAGCCAGCAGATGGTGGGGAATCTTGTTTTCCACAGTGCCTTTTGACCCAAATCTAGACTAGAACCACAGAGGAAGCTGGAGTAGCCTGCTGGAGGAGAGAGGCAGCCCCCACTTCTCGAGTCCTCCCTGGGGGGCCAGGTACTGAGCATGAGTGTAATGTGCATTCATTCTCTCAGCTCTTTAAACCCGTGAACAAACTCCTCACTTGCTGGAAGAAAGGAATGTGGAGGGAAAACATTTGGAATCCAGTCATGGAACAACCATTAACCAGCTTCATCGACTTGTCTAAATCACTTAATCTCTTTGGGTGTTCCCTCATTTGTAAGACAAGGGAACTGGAAAGAAATCCCTGGATGTTCTAAGATCTTGGATTTGGGTGCCGGCCCCGCCATCTGTTAGCACCGGCCTTTGGGCAAGCTACTTAAAATTCATGGGACCGCTAGGTTGCTGCAGAGCTCTCACACTAACAGAATGGGCTAGATCTCCTGTGTGCTTTAAAGCACAAATGGCAACTGATAAATGCAGTAGCACATGCTGTGCTGCGGTACTCTCGTGAGTGCTTCTCATGTAGTCAGTCATTTATTACACATGGTAGTCCATAAAACCCATTTTACAGAGGGTAAAACTGAGGCACAAAGATGTTAAGTAAGTCACTAAAGTCCCCACTAGTAAAACTGGGATTTGAAATCCTTATGATTACTTAGTTTGGATGATCAATTAGCCATTCCTTGGATTTTGCCAGAGCCGGAAATTAGCATAATGGAAATGAGTGTCCTGAAAAGTAGTTAATGCTGAGTGGCTTTTGGTAGTGCAAGGTAACCACCTGAATATGGACAGGGATGTGTCACAAATACAGACGAGACCACCTCAGAACTATCCGAAATCTCCATTTAATAAGGCTCAAAGATGAATTCCAGAGCATTTCCTTAAAGATGTTTTGTATCTCATGCCAGGGGAAAGATCAAGGAGAAACTGCTTTTAAGTTAGTTTGATGGTTTTTAAAACTTTCTCTATCCTGACAGAATAACTTCGATGATATATCACATTTTGGGATTTTTCAAGACAAAGAGCGAATTTAATTTGTCCTTTTTTTTTTTTTTACCCTGTGGCCAAAGAGTTTTTACTTTTGCCTTGACAATATCCTTTATCTTCCTACCTATAATTTCTTGGTTTTGAGAACTGAAAGAGTCCTGGAGTCCTCACATAAGACAAAGCAGCCAGATCTCACTGGTTAAGCTCTGAGTGAGATGTACCCTAACCTGTCCTCAAATCCATTCTGAGCTCAGGAATTCTAAGTGCCTGTCCTGGGTGGAGGAGGCCACTGGGAGTCAGGGAAGGGGGTACTCGGCCAGCAGGTGATGTGGGGCTTTGGATGCCAAAGCCAGCCCTGTTTTGAAGGTTCAAATACACGTGGTTGAGAGACCTCTGTATGGCATTACCATCTAGGTTAGAGACCTGTGCTGTGCCTGTAAAATCTCATTTACCCGTACACCATGTAGTCGGTGCTCTAGAAAGGGGACAATGGTCACAGATGTGATGCTTTCATTACCCGCTTCCTCAGCTGGCTGTTGTCCCGAAAAAATTGGTGGTCTGTGTATTTTCAGTCTTTGATGTAGTCAGTGGATCCCTGGCCACCTCTGTTTTGTTTAAAATTTTCTAATTCTGACATCTGTTCTTTTAGAAAGGATTGATTTGTTCTAATTAAGGGGCGAAAAAAAAGATGAGAAGGAATAAAGTCTCCATGTAACCAAGGGGCTTGTGTGCTGCTAACACTGTGGAGGTAATTTCTAAGATCTGCTTGATTTATTTTCTGATTTGCTGACTCCAGCCCAAGCCCACTGCTTCCTTGCCAGGCCTCTAAGCATGTATACAAATTGACACAAGCAGACATAAATCAGTTTTATTATGGGGTTGGTTGGCTCCATGTCCCATATCAGTCAGGCAAGAGAAGCTGAGTGATAAGGGGTTCTTGTTTGAGGCACTGAAAAGACCTGGCATAGGCTTTGTCAAGGCTGAAGAGTCAGGGAAGCCAATTGCAAAACCAAATTTCCTTCCATAGGATAAACTGTTGGCTTTTAGTGCACTTTTAAATCTTGTTCATTCTTCATATCCCTGGGCAACGCATGGCATCAGCACACAGACTCCTTGCAGTAAACTTTTGCAGAGAGAAATGTGGAATATGGATGGAGAAAGAAGAGAAGGGAAGGGAGGGAGGGAGAAATAAGGAAAGAAGCTAAACGTAAGTAAGGAATTATGAAGACAGAAGGAAAGAACTAGAGAGAAGAGGAACGGGGAGGGAGGGAAGGAGGAAAAGAAAGGAAGAAGATAAACAGAAGGAGGAAAATGAAGGATCTGGATGGAAAATGAGAGGAGAGAAGGGAGGGTAGAAGGTGTAAGGTGGGCCGGCCCTGGCGACAGCATCCCAAAAGGAGGTGTGAGAGTGAGCGCACACTCAAGGATATCTCCTGGTAAATATGGTTCACAGGGACTTCAACTTCACCCTTTTCCAACTTCTGTCCCACTAAAACTCTGCCTGCCCAGTGTAGCCCTTCATTAGTTCATGTCTGATTATCCAGTTATTCCCATAAATATTCTGGCATTTCCTCAGACTACAAACTTTTTGAGAGTATGTTCTTTCTCACATTGCTTTTGTGCTCTGGCCATCCCTGTTCCTCCCTGATCCCTAGGACATGCTGGGTTCACGAAAAGCAGGGAATTATCCCAGTGTTCACTGGGTCCCTGGTAACCTTGTCAGTTTTTCCTGCTGTGTGTGAGCAACTTCCTGTTTATTCTTTACGTAGCCAAGTACTGTTACCCCCAATGCTTCATTTATCATGTGTTTTCCAGAGGTGTTGTCATATCTAAAAAACACACTCATTATAGCCTAAACAATAGAAAACTCACTCATTCGTTAACATACTATGACAGGTGGCGATTTAGGAGAACACTGGAATATACTTAATACTGAAGACTTTTCAGAGTGGAGGGGGGAACCTTAAAAAACACCACCGAGAACGTTCTGTCTACCCTTACTGCCTAACTATAGTCTAGGAAGGAATGCTCTCCAGTTATGGCAATTTGGATCTCCTTGGAACTGACCAGATATTTTAATTTTGTGTTTCTAGAGGTATGCTCTTAGTACAACATGCAAATGGCTTGCTCCTCTGGTGGGAAATGTACACGCCTATGGCCCCCAAGCCCATCAGTGAACAGTGGTATCCTGTCAAAACAACAGGTCTTTGTAAATCCTCCAGTATCCACAGCCATATTATGTTGAATCTGGTTTTCAGAATCAAATCTACTTGGTGGGCGTGGGGAGGAGGCTATACTTATGTAGAGGGGATAGGCAGACACATTTAGGAGAACTTAAGTCTGAAAGAATACGTAAACTGGGGGGAAAGCAGAAGAATGCTTCCTCTTGACTGTAAGACAGGATATGCTCATCTGCTAACGCTCCACTAGATGTGACTTTCTTGCTACTCAGGGTCAGGGAGCGGACTTGAAGGGCTCCGGGCTGACCTGGGGGTTCTCTGTATTGATCAGAAACCATTTCAGGGTAGTGCTGCCTTTGAAGAGCTTACCTGCCTGCACTCAGGGCACAGTTTTTAACTCGGCAAAGTTTTAGGAAGCCATCTCCCCCCACCACCCTTCTCCCACCTTCCTCTGAGTGAATCTTTGTGATGTGGTCATAGGGTGACATTCTGCTATAAGAGGGCTAAGTGAATGCGAGTGGACGGTTTAGAAGAGGCTGAGAAGAGAAAAATACGCAAATATCATTATCAAGAGCAGGAATAATATTTAACTGGAAAATGGCCTATTACTGGGCTATACAGTTTTAGGAGCCATGTGCAGTTCACATGCCCATTATAATTTAAATTAATTCCTGGCTCTCCTTCCATTTCTAATCATTCTTATACTCATATGTGGCCTTTGGGGAAATCCTAATAAAATCAGTTCCATTACAGGCTGGATTGATTGAGCCTGCTTTCCTTGCTCTCGTCAGCACTGGAGTAGCCAGAACCTAAATGTTACTTTATAATTGTCATAATGGTGATGTTGTCCAGTGTCAAACCGGGTTGTTCTAATTGGAATTTTAAAAAACCCATCCGACTAGAATCAGCGAACCCTCCGTGTGTCGTTGAGGCTAAACTGAATCCATTGCCTTCATGCAACATTAACCAAAACTTAGTGGGGTCTTGGTGACCCCCAACTCCTTCTGATTAACCAGAGGCAGGTGCACCAGGCCGTTGCACTGGAAAGCCTCTGAGTCTGTGGGCTGGTGGTGGCTCCACGATTCTGAGCCTTCTGGCAGCTGATACAAGGACAAGGCCCTGGTGGGTACTTAAAGGGCAAACCTCTCATTATTTTGTTTTCTGCTTAAAGCCCTGAGGATATGGAATTCCAGTTTAGAGCAATAATTTGGTCTGTGGATTAGAAAGTCTAAATATCCCTTCAGCCTCACTGGGATAGAAAGAATATTTGGTCTAATTGCTGGCATCTAGGAGTTTTAGAGCACTTTTTCTATATAGTTTTTACTTCAGGCATAAGGAAACAATGTGACAGCTCTGCTGAACATTTCATTCAGGAGATGGAGGGCTGTGTGGGGAAGACCCTATGTATTTCCTCCACGAAGGAAATATTTTCCTCATTATCTCCTAAAATAAAAGTACCAGTCTGAGATAAAGTAGAATTCCCTTTAACTGAATTCCTTCCAGAAAGGCCAATCATCTAATGGTCAGAGACCAGGGGTGTGAATTCTTTCCTCAGAGACTACAGAGAGAGACCACACAAATTTTGCCTGAACAAATGGATGATGGACACTCTGTTCTGATGGTTAGAATAGAACAAGATAATTCATTATTTATCACCCCACCAGGTGATTTTACACCCCTCCCCCCGGCACACACGCACGCGCGCACACACACACACTCATGAACTCATGTATATACTAAAACAACAACTGCTTCCCGACAAAGGCTTCCCACTTGGGATTTCCAGGAGGGGAAGGAAAACAATGTCAACAAGGCAAGGGAAGGATAATAGCAACAATAGGAATAATTTCTTGAGGACTTATTCTATGCCAAGCCACTCTGGTGAAAGCAGTATTTCATTTAATCTTCCAGGCAAAGGGAGGGTTGATACTAAATGAAACTGGTGAGGGTAAAAAGCAAAGAAGCCCTTCAAGAATGCTTAATTTCAACGAAGTAAGACGGTATAGCTGACCCTCATTTTATCTGAATTAACATAAGCATTTTCTATCCCTCCCTGCCCATGAGATGGAAGGCCACAAAGAAGACAATAAGGTGTGTGTGAACTTTCAGAATCTTATAATCTTCTCACCCCCTTTCACTCTGTTTTGGTTTACCCTATTACAAGCTGTGAGAGATGAAAAGGGCATGAATCCCTGTGACTGAAAAATACTTTTTGTTCCAGATGATTCTCTCAGAGGGGAAGTATAAGACCCATTAGAAAGGTTAAGCAGTTGTGGGATCATGAATTGGTAAGATAATTTAACTCCAATTGAGAGCATAGTGTAGTCATTTAATTTATACTGGCCATTGAAGATTTAGAATGGCTTGTATGTGTGCGTAGTCAGGGTCACAGAACTGCGGGCCGGGGTCCTGGTCCTACACGTCCCATGCACTTTGTTGTACTCTGTGCAAGGGCTTATTTCCATTTTCCCTCCCAGCAGGACATTTAACAAGCGACTCAGTGGCTGCCTTCAATTCTCTGCTTCTCTGTCCATCCCCTTCCAAGGCTTTCCTCAGCAATGCTGCCTAATGACGTGACTTTATTTCAACAGGGCCCCCTCTCATTGTTCACTGGAATTTGATATAGAAATTGATATACACATTGAACCCTTTGTGTCTTTTCTCTTTTAGAACACAACTACTGCAGTGGGTTAGGAGCATAGCTAATTTGCAGATGAGGCCGACTGAGCCTCAGAGAAATGAAGAATGATGTCCTGACTCTGGGCGTCACCCTTGTGGGGGGCACCACTGAGAATAACTTTGTGGTCATTTTTTCCATTTAGAGAATAATGCTGAAAAACAACCATTAATACCGTTTTCTCGAGAGTCCTATCAGATCTTTATGTTATTTGAGGTGATTTTCCCTCTATCGTGGGGAGTCTTTACCACAGAATCCTGTGAGAATATGGTCTCAGGATAATGCCCCATTAGCCACCCTGACCTGATTTCTCCCTGTTTCGGGAACTTTCAGGCCAACCTGTAATTTTCAGTCCCTCATATGCTTTTCAGAGTAATTTGGCATCTGCAGAAAGTCCTTGTCATTTTAGATAACTGCTCTTCTTTCTATAAAGACAAAAGCAAGTGAAAAGAAGACAGCTATCTGCCCAAAACGGAGGTCCTTGTGGAAAAGTACTGATGAAACTCCAAATGCTCTTCTATCCCCAAGGCTGCTCCCATGGGCCCACCTGCAGCCAGCAATCAACATGCTAAACCTTAGCAGTGCGGGTCCCCCGGAGAAAGAGAATTTACCTTGGAGTCCAGCTGCTGCATGTATGACCAAAGGTACTCTATATTGGCTCCAAAAGGATGGACGTGAAGAAATGTTGATATGATGCCTGAATTAAAGAGAAAAACAATGGACATCACTGAAAGGTAAGTAAGAGTCGGAGTCAAATAATGTCGTCTAACCCCGTAATGGTTTCATCAGGCTGAGTTACGGTCTCACCACTGTAACAGCACTCAGCAAGCACTCAGTAACAGCCCGTAACGAAACAGTCCTAGAAACGTGGCGAACAGAACACTCTAGCTCCTGGAATGATAGTAGTTAGAAAAGCTAGGCTCAGAGATAATATATAGATGAATAAAGGTATTTGCTAAACAAAGACTCCTGGAAGTATTTCAACTACCAATTTTATGCTTGATTTACCAAAATAAAATTGTAGTTATTGGGAGGATAAAATTCTCTTTTCTTTCCCTCGGTGGACTTTGCAGTATGAAAATGGCTCATACAGCTGTGTCAGAGATTGCACGGCCTCCGATTTCGCTGATAATTACAGCTGCTAGTTACGAAAAGTATTTAATCCATATTTCCCCTAACTGCCACTGAAGGAAGCCCAGATCCTTTCTGAAGCCTTTATTCCCCCCCTGGTTGTTGCTGCTGTGTAAACAGAGCCAGCTCTCCCTCTCTCCTCCTCGCTGCTGTAATTTATAGGATCGTTTAAAAAGGCCCGGGAATGGATGGTTTGGCTGGAGTCTGATTCTAAATCAGAAGTCTTTTCAATTGTGAAAATCAGCTGTCAACATGGTACTGACAAATGAAAAGCGGGGTATTCGGTGTCAGGGCTGAAGTAAAAGCATTCCTGTTCTCTCCTTCCTGCTCCCATATCCAAAATCAAGACTCCATAGATTGTACGCTGCTGTTTGCTAGGAAACTGTGTTCAGACTGACATTTTTTAAGTTCTAAGTAGACTTAGAGATGAATTAAATCTGAGGATAAGCCCTCATGTTGTTTATTGGGCCACTTTGATGCTTGAGAGGCAGAGGTCAAGAGAAAGACCAGCACTTGTCTGACGTGCAGGCAGGACGAGCCCTCGAGGAGACGTCACTCTTGTGTGAGGTCTGGGAATTGCAGGGGGACCTTGGGTTGATCTGGGATGGGGTCTGTTGGCCTCCTGATCTCCTGTGTGATGCTTGGGATGCTCTGGGATGAGTGTCCGTTTTCAAGCAAAGCTCCCAGTTCAGCCTTTGTCTGAGGATAGAGAACCAGCACTCTCAAAGACCTGCCCTCAGAACACTGCTTCTGTGAGGTTTGTAGTGGTTAACAGAGAAATGAGGAAGATGGAAATAATTCATTATTTCTCCATTATGCCAAAACCTCAGTTTTTAGAGACTGACCCCATTTTTCTTGAGATATAAAGAACTACCATTTTATTCTGAGATTATGTTCTTCCTTTTTTTGCTAAAATGCCCTTTGATGAAATAATGGCCATGTAAAAGGTACTAATGGCAGTTTTAATATCTTTAAGTGGCGAATAGCTATTTTAATATACTTAAGTGGAACTGTTTTGTTCCCCTCCTACCACTTTATTTGTTAATTTATATTTTAATTTTACAGACCTGGCAACTACTTTCCTGTGTTTCTGAGGTTCTCAAATCCGGTGAGGTGGCACAGTAAGTGATTCTGTTACTAATGAGTTAAAATACAGAGGCTCATGAAGGACTTACTTAAAAAATAAGTTAGAGGTATTTAAACAATAACACGTATTTGCATTTATTAAGTGGGAGAGGGGGCAGAATTCTTTTTTTTTTATTTTTTATAAACATATATTTTTATCCCCAGGGGTACAGGTCTGTGAATCGCCAGGTTTACACACTTCACAGCACTCATCATAGCACATACCCTCCCCAATG